>NW_017728910.1:1427804-1470692 GCF_001723895.1 Crocodylus porosus | reverse complement strand
CAGCTGGAGTACTGTGTCCAGTTCTGGGCACCCCACTTCAGGAGAGATGTGGGCAACATTGAGAGGGTCCAGAGGAGGGCCACCCGCATGATCTGGGGACAACAGGGCAGACCCTACAATGAAAGACTGCAGGACTTGAACCTGTTCAGCCTTCACAAGAGAAGGCTGAGGGGGGACCTGGTGATTGTCTATAAATTAACTAGGGGGACCAGAAGGGTTTGGGAGAGACCTTGTTTCCCCTAACATAACAAGGAATAACGGCCACAAGTTGTTGGAGAGTAGGTTTAGCTTAGACATCTGTAAGAACTACTTCACAGTTAGGATCTGGAACAAACTTCCAAGGGAAGTAGTGCTGGCTCCTACCCTGGGGGTCTTTAAGAAGAGGCTTGATGCCTACCTGGCTGGAGTCATCTAAGCCCAGTTTTTCTCCTGCTCAGGCGGGGGGTCAGACTTGAAGATCTGCAAGGTCCCTTCCGACCCTGCTTCTATGATTCCATGATTCTATGAAAATATGGAACATTTTTGGGTCTGGTTTGTATAGCGTGTGGCATGTGTCCCAGACCCAAGATTGTCAGGGGCCCAATGCTAACAGGCAGCTGGTTCTCACTTGTGGGATCAGGCTGAGGAGAGTCCCGATTCATCCCTGGCAGTCAAGTCATTGGAATCTGAGGAATTTTATGTCCCTTACTAAATACTGTGCATCCTGTTATGCATGTCAGCAGTGTTTGAGATGGGGTATAAAATGGGGTATAACATTTCTCAGATCCCAATCTCACCAATGTTTTAACTTGTGCTAAGGACCAGAGAGTTCCCAAATTTTCAGGCCAGGTATACCTCAACTAAATTTCAATCAACTGAGGAAGAACCTTAAAAGCGGGCCACAAGCTAAATTTAAGTTGATTCTTTTGTAGTAAATTGATGACTTCCTAAAGTTAGCCACTTGTTACATTCTTCTCTAGAACTGATGGTGCATTAGAGGCAAATTGGCTAGATAACATTTTGCTGGTTATTCTTGGTAATACTGTTGCCAACCTAATCAAGACCCAGTAAAGGGGTAAAATTTTATAAAATTAACAAGTAATTCCATTACCCATAATTTAAAGGGAAGTAATCTGGACTTTCAGAAAACAATAGTTTATCTTTTAATTTAAAAGCAAATTAACTTAACCCACTTACGTGGTAGTAAGTCTTTTTGTCCATTGTACCATTGGATAGTTACTCTAGTATATGATTTGCCTAACACACATTTGCTCTGAGGTTTAAAGAAATCATGGGCTGTCTGAGCTTTCTAGCCAGCACCAAAACCTTGGGACCTAAGGGCTGCTATGTATTGTTTTTGAGAGCTTCTGTTTCTGTTAGATCTTTTTACTGAATAAACTGGACTCTCACAAAGCCAAAACTATGTGGAGTTTCACATGACACAGGTAGCTTAGAATAATTTTTTACTGACTAAGACTTCTAAGACTACTGAAAGTTGATCGTACTAGGGTTTCTTGTTTCTTTAATCCAATTTTAAATCCACCTTGCTCAGGGAAAAAAAAAAGATTAGAAACTCATCTTGCTTCTAACCTTTTCAGTATTATTAACTTGTGAACTCATACTTATTCTACAAAAGAGACATGAAGCTCAGAGTCTGTCCTCAGTTACAATCAAGTAACCATGCTGCAAATCAGTAATGTTAGATGGGTAAATGAGGACAAAAACTGATCTGTGACAGAATATGTAGTACTGTACTGATAAATTTCTAGCAAAATGAAGTAATTTGGAAAGACAATGATATCAATTTGCATCAGGCTTCTTTGAGACAATACCTGATCTACAAAAAAGGGAAAAAATAAATTTACAAGTAAATATCAACTTTGTGAACAAACACAGTACATGTTAACTTTGTGGACTCAGTGACCGTTATTTTTTGACAAAATTCTGTTCCAGTGCGAAGACGGTCAAGACAAGAAATCCTTAGCTAAATATTTTCACAATGTACAAAGAAATCTACAAGAATTTTATTAAAGTAAATATGCTGACATCTGCTAGAAGTTACTTCCATTAGTGAGACTTTGCAACATGGAATTCACACAAATACAAATGATAAACTTTCAATTTTTTTACAAAGTTTACTACTTATCAGACTTATTTGGCTGTACTGTGTCTCAGTTAATTGAAGCTTGTTAGTGGAGACTCTGCAGGATGTCTCTTGATATTATATTGTAAACTATTCAAATGGCAAATGAAAAAATGAGTTAGTACAAAACATAAAAATATAAATGTATTTTTAAATGGCCTGAATATTTCACAATCAAAATGTGCATACCTAGTTCTAAACAAAGTCTCATGGAATAACTTGAATCACATAAAGCAATAGTAAACTTATTCTGATTATTTAACACTAATATGAAAAAAATGTACCACATATCTGAACAGGTTAAAATAGTAACTATTTCAATTTTTTTTTGTGATTTTGTACCAAATCTGTAAATACAGTCTGCATTTCACAACCAAGACTCATTCAGCACTAAGGATCAACTAGAAAATTTTAAATACTTACCATACAAAATAAATAGTAGAGACATTCTGACAGGATTAACTTGTTTCTTTTGAATTTACACAAACAAGTACCAACTTATATTGCAAAAACTGCTAAAGTAATTTTGGTGGTTCTTCCAGCATCTCACAAAACTCCAGAGAGCGGAAGCTGGAAAGAGGTTTCTCCTGACCTTACAAACAAGACCCAGAGATTCAATTCCTATTGAGGTTAACTGAAAGACTCATGTTGGATATTAATGGGACTTGAAACAGGGCCAAAACAAGTTAGAGCTAAATCTCTTGTGGCTGTTCAGCAGGGCTGTGTGAACCTTTGGGTGCTGATTCAATTTGGAGGAGATTCAGCAGCCAAATCTCCAAATCTGAACTGAATCAGGAGACCAATAAAAAGGTCCAAATCAATTTGAAGTTCTCCAAATCAATTCAGAAAAGATTTGGGCAGTCCCCACTCGCCACTGCAGGGAGTTGGAGCCGGTAAGTGGGGGGGGCCTGGAGGAGGGGAAAGGGGACCATGGGGGGGACCACACCAGGCCCCATCCCCTGCCTGATCCCCCAGCCCTCCTGAGTGCCCCCCAACCCCTGCCCACTATCTCAGTCCCCCATGGCTGCCCCACCTAGCCTCAGCTCCCAACTCTTTAAAGAAAAAAAAAAAAAAAAAGCCCTGCATTCACTGGCTGATGCAATGGCTGTCAGGGTTTCTGGGGGCTTGTGGCAGAGCCCCCCCACACAGCGCAGGGCAGAAGGGGGCAGCAGGGATCACCCCCACCCTGCCACCTGGCGGGAACTGGTGAGTGCAGGGCTTTTTTTTTTGCTTTTTTTTTTAAGAGCTGGGGCCTGGTGAGGCAGACATGGGGGGGCTGGGAGAGTGGGTGGGAGATAGGGGCTCATAACAGCCCCCCAAACAGAACAGGGCAGTGGGGGGCAGCAGGAGTCACCCTCCCCCCCCCCCACCTGGCAACAGCTGGTGACTGGTTGACTAGTGTTTTCTTTTTCTTTTTTTTTTATTAAAGAGCTGGGAGGCTGGGGCTGGCCGGGACAGCCATTGACAGGGCTGGGAGAGTTGGCGGGGGATGGGGTCTGTTTGATTCAGAGATTTGGCTGAATTGATTTGGGACACTGATTTGAATCACCAAGCTGAACCACTGTCCCCCAAATCAGCTGAATCCAAAGCAAATACTAGCCACTTCGCACAGGTCTACTGTGTTCAGGTCTTTGTTACTTTCAGAGGTCACTGAGAGTTGCATTTAAAAATTATTATATATATTTGGGCGGGGGGGCTGGACTCAATGATCTTCCGAGGTCCCTTCCAGCCCTAATGTCTATGAAATCTATGTCTATGAAATCTATATAGATATATTTATATAGCACATATTTAAAAAAGAAAAAAGTATGAAGCACTGCTACTTCTAGTAGGTTTATTAATGATACATTGTGGCTTTTATATAAACCTTAAGAAGTTCTAATACAAGCAAGAAACCCACTTCAGCACCTTCTTACCACAATGAAAGCAAGAGAAAAATGGTACTTTTAACCAAAGGACTTTATATAAAGTGCTTATGAAAATTACAAAGAGTCAAAATTAACATAATTTAAATCAATACTTGTCCTACTGTCAGAGAACTAAGAGGTGAACATTTTAATAAACAAATTAACCTTCATGCCAGAATCAGAAGTGCCTTTCAATTCAGTAGTTTGGTCCAGTACAGTTCTTTTAAAAAAAAATTTAAAAAAAGACAAAACAAAACAAAAAATGTTTCCTCATCAATAAATAAAATTCAGCATTCTTTATCCTCTTTAAAAGTAACAGTACCCTAAAAAAGCATCAAATTCATATAATTTGCAACAACAATGTTCCTTAAATAGGCCCACAAATCCATACATTTAAATCTAGTTAAATGCAAAAGAAAAACCTTTCACTTTCGTTACTTATTCACATCAATTGCAGCACAAAAAATGTCTTGAAAAATAAAGAAAAAAAATTAAAACTTGCTTTCTAGCAATAACTAGTGCATTGAATTTTGATTTGTTTCTATTCTTCAGTGCAAACATAACACTACATCTTGCTCCTGTCTTCCAGATTCAGAAATGTGAAGGATGCCCATATTGATTCACTCCTTGTTGTGGCTGGTTACCTAATTGACAAAAATAAAGGGAAATGCATGTGTTCAATGTCTAGTTTATACAAAAATCTGCAGAAACATCTTTCAGATTAGAACCGTGATGAGCCAATTTAAGACTCAGAGCAATTCATTCACCAAAATGTGAGGGGTAGTAAGACACTGGTTACCCAGAGAGGCAGTGGAAGCTCCATCCTTGGAGGTTTTCAAGACCTGGCTAGACAAAGCTTTGGCTGGGATGATCCTGGTTTGAGCAGGGGGTTGGACTAGATGACCTCCTGAGATCCCTTCCAACCCTAATTTTCTATGTTTTTGTGACTGTTCTGTGTGACCAAGCACAAATTACAAATTGGATTCTGCCCACCTACTTGTCAAAACTCCCTTTGACTTCCTAGGGAGGTTTTGCCTATACCAGGATTGCAGGAATGGGCATTTCAAGAAACCTTTTGAAGAATAAATGCTTTTTGTAATCACATGAGATTTCTAAAATAACAATCAAATGAAAGAACAACCATTTTGTAATACTTCTCTTCCGAGATCAGCTTCCTTTAAATACTGGGCCTCATTTATTCTGCAGAAAGTATTCCTTTGCCAAAAAAAATCTCCCTTGTGCACCTCTTCGATCTATGAGCATGTCCTCTAACTCTCAACAGAAAAACTGGAGAAAATTTTTTTTAACGAGAATTGTACAGAGGTTTCAACCTTTTTTGCTGTGAAGACAAATTGAGTACTGCATTTCTAGTTGAAGAGAAGCCTTACAAATGTAAATCAATGAACACAGACTTCCTGTGTGTGCAGACAGCTTAAAACAATATTGACTTGAAGAGTGTGAACTGCTTCCATTTGTTATTAAACTGATGCATTTGCAGTCCAGGTCCAATGCTGACAGTGGTAATTCTGGCCTTGTTCTCTATGGATTCAATCCTAGAAACATTTAGAGACATGCAGAACTTTACCACAAAGCATTTACCTCATGGATTTCAGGCACAGTCCTCATGGTAGTAAAGTTAAGCACATATGTTGCTGCCTGTTTCATTTATGGAGAACCCTTCATTGAAGTCAGGAGGTCTTCTGGATTGCATTGCAAGACTGTACACAGATGCCCAGTCTAGCCATTTAAAAACTAGCTCAGGCTCTTGAAGCTATTTACCCATGGCAACACCGGGCTCCTTGCAGCCCAGTTTACCCTGGTAATTAGGATATTATCCTCAATCTGAGCCTTATGACTAAGATTTGAAGGCAAAGCAATTGCTGTTAACAAACAAGTGATGAGAGTCCAACACCTAATTATGTATAGCTCTAGGAGATTATATTAACTTCTGTCTTTTTCTTCCCCTCACCCTTCCAAGGGTCAAGTAGTTTAGAGAAAAAAATTCCAGCACTCAGCAGGTAGGAGCTCCTGCCAACCACAGCAAGTCTGTAGAACTGAATATGAAGGAACTCTGAAATAGGAGTATATTCCATAACCCAAATCAGGCCACTCCAAGCAACATTACTTTTTCACATACATTTGAACTGGCAGCATGCTGACACTTGCAATTTGTTAGGGAACTATCCAAATGTGTTTCTTAACTAATAATGAAAGAAAAACATTTCTTGTTAGGGACCCAATTGCAAGCCCTTCTGGCAGCCTGGTTTCAAGCCTGAGTATGCTGAAGTTCCACGAGGATTAGGCTGGCAGTCACATTCATATCAGAATTTCTATGGAAAAGCTTGCCAACAAATGAAAATTTGTTCATGGTGTGAGGTGTCAGCTAAGCACAGCTTTTGAAGCTGAAGACAGTGCCAGACTTAATTCTTTCACCACTTTATGAATCCATAAAATTATTAGCCAGGCAAATTCAAAACACTGACCTCCATGAATGTGGGTCTTAATCCTAAAATATGCCAAACACCTTTTATTCCTGAAATTCAGTAACTTAATGCATGACTACACGGTACAATGACATTCCACATAAAGACACTGAAAGCTTGAAATAAGTCTGCTTGAGTATCCGAAGGAATCAAGCTGCATTGAGGGAAGTAAATTAGCCCAAGTAGTGCCACACTAGCATAGATACGCTGTTTCCAGTATTTGAGCTGGCTCATTTGAAAGCTAGCCCAGATACCTTTACAAAGGGTGTGCGCTGCAGTGTAGACATACCCTTAGTTATGCATCTGTTTCAAATAGAGATTCTATCCTCAGTCTCTATGACAGGCTCGTCCTGTTGAAGTAAGATTTAAGGATTCTTAGATATAGAATACAGCCAATTTACTGGCCTTGAACAGCAGTGAAAATTAGAATGCTCTATTCTTATTACAGTATCATGCAGATCTTGATGGTTTGCCTCCAGGTTCACTTTTTAACTTGTGTCAATAATCTGCCTAAAACTATCTTGTAAATTAATTTATGCTGACAATATCTGCTGAAGACTCTATCTTTGGGCCTTCTTGGATCTTGAAGATCCTATGAGTTCTGTTTGGTAATTACATTCAACTGTTTCTATAACTGGTGCTTGCAGGTAAATGCTTCAAAATTAGTTTGTGTCTTTTCCATTTTCATAATGACTCTAGAACTTGGAAAGTGAATGTCACCCTCGGGCTGACTGCCGACACATAGCCTACATCTGATCCCTTTCTGTGTTGCTTTTGATAGATCTTTGAATTACTGTGACTGCAGTAAAATTTGCTACAAAATAAAAAGCCAGTAATGATCCACTTGGTCCAGCTGACAGATCTACCTGAGGTCTGAACAGTCCTCCTTTTTAATAACTGCACTTACTCTCTACTGCTTGGGAGAATTATTGTGCTCTAGTCTGAGGCTGATTGTTCCACTCTAGCTTGGACAATGGGTAGCTCCATACAATCATTAACTTCATGTTAAGGATTCCAGAGGCCACAACTCTGCCTTGGCTGACAGTACTGAGTAACATCACTCTGCCACCATTTCCACAGAACACATTTATGTCAAAAATGGTAGCTAAAAATCAAAAGCTCACCTGGCCAACTGCTTCTCTCTTTTCCAACTCACTCAAATCCTGATATCACCTATGCTATGTTTACTGCATAATAGCTTCTTGGTGGCACTCACTGGTAGAAGGGGTTCTATTGTCAGTGATTAGCCATTGTTAACCATTAACTGTGACAGGGAAAGGTAAACAGGAGGAGCGTTCCCACTATTGGAAAACAAAAGCTATTCAGAAGTTTTGAAAGCTTTGTTTTTCTTTTTCTGATTTTTCACCCCAAAACTAGCTTTCATGTGTATGCATTCAGATTAATTTGAAACAGTCCAACAATTAAATGTTTAAAATAAGAGCAAGGAACATTTTGGGGAAATCTTGGGGTTGGTGGCCGGGGGAGGGGCGGGGAATCAAACAGTTGTAACCCTGACATGCTCCTGCCAAATCAGGCATGGGGATAATGGAGTAAACTGAAGTTGGGAAACAATGAGGCTCTGGTCCTAGTGTGATTCAGTTTTGACCTTGGCACTCATGCAGAGACTGAATACATTCAATGTGGGGAGGGTAACTTACTGTCACAGTTACTGTGTCAATTCAGGTCACAAGTAAAGTCAACTTCAGTAGGATGTATTACTTCAGATTTCACTCTTCACGCTTTTAAATATGCAAAAGAAACTGTAAAAAAAAAAAAAAGAGAAGCCCCTCACATATGCAGAGGTATACTTACTAGAGAGCTGTTTCTGGAGTTGTCTGACTAAAGCAGCTGTCTGCTGTTGCTGCTGAGTCTGCTGCAAGCCTTGCCTTGGAAACTGCAACAGTAACACCAAAATAATGAGATGCACATACAGCCCTTGAGGCATCAAAGTCTTATCAAAGGATGCTAAGACAGCCAGAAAGCACTGGGTCACTCCTACAGGGCTGAGGAAGCCCTGGTGGAGGGCAGCAGGTTGGGGAGCCCGAGTCTGCAGTAAGGAACCCATGCCCATCCCTGTCCCTGCATACAGATGGGGGGCATGGGTCCCCCCATTCCCCTGGGAGCATGCGCCACCTCCCGCCCCACCAGACAAGCTGCCTCTGGAGCCTCCAAGGTGTTTTAGTTCAAAGCGCACCACTGCCATTTTCTCAGTGCTGACTCACATTTCACTGCTTATACAACTGCGTGCGGCGTAGTGCCGGGCACTTTCCAAAGTGCCTGGCACTGCAACATATACATGTATAAAAATGCCCTATAGGAACTTGCAGTCATAGAGGCTCTAATTGCCTAGAGAAAGTAATAATTTTGGATCATTTGTTTATGTATTTTTCTTGCACATTTTGGAGGTGAAAATGAAGTTGCTTTATCCCGGTCTAAGGAGAAACAGAAACCTAATTGTAATGATAATGAAACCTTCTGAGCTCCTAAAAACTGCATATAAAACGGGTGAAAACAAATAAATGGAGAGGAAGATTTCTGGAGATCTGTGAGCCAAAACATGACAAGTTTTGGTGATGAATGTCAGAAATGTCTAGAAGAAAGAAGATTAAAGTTCATGTCATGTTTTTCTCTCTCACTGGAACCTTCTAAATTTCACACTAGTATAAGATATCACATATGTCCAGCCAGACACAGGAGGTAAATTCATTCTGCCATAAACAGACCATCTATCTTTTCCACCTTTGCTGGGGCTGGCATTCATCCTGAAACATACTTGAAAGTGTTTTTTACCAACTGCCTTGTTCAAAGGTGCTATGTTCATAAGCCAACAAGTTTGTTATCAATTGTCAATAACAACTGTGTTTTCATCAGAAGTATTGATTAAACACATCATCAGTTAACAGGGGTGGAGAGGGAGAATAGCATTCTTTCCTGTATATCCCCACTTTAAATAAAAGGAAGCATAATGCACAAATACCCAATTCTTTGCCACTGAGCTGCTGCACGTATTTTAAAAGGCTATATATTATGCCCCTAGTTGTCTTTGGCTTTTATGGAAATTGAGGATGTTCAACACCGGGCAGAACCATTTTAAAAAGCTGGTCTTCATCTCACTCCAGTCCCATCTCACTAATGTCATTGATAATGAAGTGCAAACCCTTTCAAGCATATGGAATCTGACCAGTGTAAAACTAGTGGGATGCCAGAAAGAAAGGGGAAAACGCACAACAAATCCAATATTAGACCACTAAATCCTGCTTTGGCATCCAACTTAAGAGAAGTAGCTCTATATTATATTGGTGTTGCAACAGAATTTGGCCTTACATTTGCTTTTCCAACAGCAAGCATTGTTTCCCTAGCAATTCTAACTAGGCAGTTTGGTTTTCAACTGAAAAAAAAAGTGCAGGATCCACATCACTATTTTGCATGCCTCTGGCTGCATTTCTAAAGGAAGCTGTTCTCCATTAACAGCCCTTTGCTGCAAGTCACCAATCAATAAGTTATAAATACATGTTTGAATCAAGCAACCAAAGTGACAAGTAAAGCAGGTACCCCATATCAAAGTTATTCTTTTACGCAAGCAAAAGCAACTTGACATGGTAAATAATACAATGGAAGATGCTGAGTAAAAATAAACTGTGTATGTGAACTTTGTCAGCACTTACCTTCAATTTTAAACATTCATTTTTGGCATTAAGAAGTTAGTTAGACTGGTTTCTACCTCATGCTAACCTCTTTTTAAAAGTGATCCTTTCCTTTCAATTTCCCAAAGATCTGGTCCAAAGAGATCGCCCAAGGAAATCTTGAATATAATTGTATTATTAGACCCTCAGCTGGGGGGGAAAAAAAAGCTTGTATATTCACTGAAAAGAGTTATCTCTCTCAATTATGTCATTATGGAATTAACTCAAAGTTTCATTGCAAAATGCATCTCCTCAGCCATAAGGGGAAGCAAAACAAGAAAACTGGCAGAACAAAAGTCAACTGGAATTTTTAAATCAGATTTAAATGTGGCTGTCATCACTGCAGGATGGTGGGGGGCAGGGAAGAGGAAGCAATACAATACAGTGTGCTTTGGCTACCTGAGAAATTCCACTGACATACATCAGTATAACTGTTGCCAGAATTTGGCTGCCCCCCTTTCACAGCTCAGCCTTACAAGCCACTGAGCACTTTGGGCCCATGCTTGAAATGTGCACAGTCAGGATATGGTGAAATACAGTGCAGAGTTCAGGTCTGAATGTATAGCATCTTTCTGAATTGAGCCCTGTAAGTTCTAAGGAGACCAGAACAAGAGCTAAAACAGCTCTTAAAATGCATGTGTATTTCAAGAGGTAAGTTCTCTAGTAAGATACAGTACGGCATAGGATTCCATCATGCTGTCTTTTTCCTGCACCTAGAAGCCTCCTTAGTGTTTAATTGACTCCTCATTATTATTTTCATAACTGCACTACACAATCAAATTATTTTTCCACTAATTTATCGTATTAGCCATCATTGTTAATGTTAAATACATAACAAAGTACATTACACAGTTCATCTGGAAGAATTTCTAATGCCCACCCAGCCTGTCCCTCCTCAATTTACATTTTCAATGACTTCCTGTCTTGTATGCAGACCAGCCCAACCTCTGGCTTCTTTACTTTTCATTCCATCCAGGAAGAGCACGCACCAACTGCTGTAACTTCCTTAGCCTGATCAAGGGTTTTTGAACCCGAAAGCTTGCTTAAAAATTGTTCTCCAACTATTTAGTTGGTCTAATAAAAGATATCAGATTCACCCAAAGAACCTTGTCTGCCTAATGCTGAAACAATTCATTTGTTCTTTTAATATATCAAATTCAAAGTAACAACGTATATCCTTTCACTGGTTTTATTTTATAACATTGGTTAGTCTAATTTTAGAAGTCCAAAGCAAAGGGTCTTCAAAAACTTCCCAGGTTCTAAGACATTTTCCTGTCAAAGATTTTGTCCAACAGCACAAACAGCATAAACAAGAGGCAGACAATACGGTCTGAACATACCACAGATCAGGTGATAGTTCAATCTTGACACAGTAAAAATACTTTTGGTATAAATACTAGGCAAAAGTAGTATTCTATCAGGACTGAGATCCTCATCCTTCCCCTGTAATTTTTACAGGCAAATAAAAAACAAAAGAAACTGTTAAAAGTTTCACCTTCCTACCACCAGACACAAAGGCCAACAGATAATGCTTATGCTTAGATCAAATTAAAGCACAAGAAATCCTTTATGATGACTTGAGTTTCTAAAAATTACTCTGACCTTTCTGTAAAAGCTTCAAAGATTTTTTTTTTTTTTTTGCTTTCTGATCTAAATTTAATTCAGGAACCTCTTGGGCTGAAAGGAGACAAAAAGACATTTTTCTCTTCCTCCTCAAAAGCATTTTTCAGCCACTCTGGAGACCCTTTTTGGAGTCACTGTTTTCTGCTCTTACCTCCCAACCATCTAAAAGACCATAGCTCACAGTTCCAAGAGGTGCCATTCTGGCAATCTTTGGTTTCTCTTCCAAGCCCACCAAAATACTTGTGACCTACCACCAAAGTTCTGCCCAGAATCTTGAACATGACAACCACGCCCCAAGAAAGCAGTTAGCCACGTTAGTCTGAAGTCAGGTAGAAGGCAAAGCAGGATAACACCTTTATCTCTCAGAGGTGCCACCAAGAGGAGGAAAAACTACTCCCACTCAGCATAATTCATGGCAGAAGAGGAAAGGATATTGTTAACATTACAAAAATGTAGCAATACTTCTTACAAGACTTACTGTCAGCATTTTCATCACTCTTGTTTCCTTATCCAAGCTCATTACTTCTTCTTTTTTGATTATATTTGCTAAAACTATGCGTGCTTGTCTAGTTCAATATCCTTATAGACTCATACTACATGCAGACAGATACAGGTATAGATATAGATATTAGGGCTGTGCGAAATGGCAGCATTTCATTTTGATGTTTCAACAGAACAGCATTCAGTTTTTTTAAGTTTTGTTTCGATTTGAAACAGCTGTTCTGTTCCATTGAAACAGGGTCAAAAAAATGAAACTGTTTTGACACTTCGCCCATTGGATATAATGGGGAAGGTCAAAACGGACTATAACTTTGTCATTTCTGGCCTGATTTGGATG
Source organism: Crocodylus porosus (assembly GCF_001723895.1). Taxonomy (NCBI): domain Eukaryota; kingdom Metazoa; phylum Chordata; order Crocodylia; family Crocodylidae; genus Crocodylus; species Crocodylus porosus. Next base: position 1,458,036 of record NW_017728910.1, on the reverse strand, counting down.
AAACTTGAAGGACTGGTAGCCCCTTATGAGGGCATGAAGTCTGCCAGGTTTCAAGGAGATAGGTGAATGAGGGTTCAGGGAAATTGCACCCCAAAGTCTTGAAAGCAAAACTCATGTCACATGTATGCGTTAAGCCACAGTGGGGTCAAAACTGCAGGCATGCTAAGATTCAAGGAGATGGGTGCAGGAGTTTGGGGGAAACTGTACCTCAAGCTGCAGACAAGCAAAGCTCGTGACATGGATGACACTGTGTGTGTAAAGGCGCAGCAGGGTGAAAAGCACAGGCCTGCCAGCCCTTGCCAAGGCCACAAAGCCTGCCAACTGTCAAGGAGATTGGTGCAGGAGGAGTCTGGGGCCCTGCATCCCTAGCTGCTGACAGGCAAAACTCATGCCATGGGTGCTTGTGGGACCATGTCCGTCTTGGGGCATGGGGAGGGTGGGGAAACTACTGCAGGCCTGGCTGCTAGGCCCTGCTGCGGCCACAAAGCCTGCCAGCTGTCAAGGAGATAGGTGCAGGGGGGTTCTGGGGCTCTGCACCCCTAGCTGCTGAGAGGTAAAACTCATGACATGCCTCTCATCAGGCAGCAGAACTGAAGATCCCCCACCACTTGCCACCACAGACCTGGGGGTAATAATTGACCACAGTATGAACATGAGCCAGCAGTGTGATGCTGTAGCCAGTAGGGCCAACAACACCTTGGCATGCATCAACTGATGGATCTCCAACAAAACCATTGCAAAGAGTGATTCTCTCGCTCTACTTGGCACTGGTGAGACTGCAGCTGTAGTACTGGGCTCTGCACTTTAACAAGGATGTAGTAAAGCTCAAGAGAGTCCAGAGAAGGACTACACATATGATCAGAGACTTGCATGGCAAGCCATATGAGGGACCTGGGACTCTTCAGCCTGAAAAAGAGAAGGCTCAGAGGGGACTTAGTAGCAGCTTACCACTACATCAAAAGTGTACACCTAGGGCTCGGAGAACAACTGTTTAACAGGGCACCCTTGGAAAAAACTCGGACTAATGGTCCAAACTCCTGGAAGATCATTTCACGCTCAACTTTAAGAAAAACTACTTCACAACTAGGGTGTGCAGACTGTGGAATAAGCTCCCTCCAGAGGTACTGCGATCACCTACCCTGGAAATCTTCAAGAGGAGACTGGACAGTCACCTTGCTGCACCTGACCCCCAGTTATCTTTCCTGCTTGGTACAGGGGGATGGACCCGATGATGTTCCAAGGTCCCTTCCGGCCTTACAATCTATGAATCTATGAGTGGCTGGAGCCTAAGTCTTAGGTGATATAGCTTTGAAACAGTTCTTCCAGGCCCCAGAACCCCCCGGCACCCACCTCAACAGCTGGCAGGCTTTGTAGCCGCAGCTGGGCCTAGCAGCCAGGCCCGCAGTAGTTTCCCCACCCTCCCCGTGCCTCAAGACAGACACAGTTGCACAAGCACCCATGCCACAAGTTTTGCCTGTCAGCAGCTAGAGATGCAGGGTCCCAGAACCCAGAAGGCCCTGCACCTCTCTCCTTGAAAGCTGGCAGGCTTCGTGGCCACAGCAGGGGCTAGCAGGCCTACAGCTTTCACCCTGCTGCGCCTTAACATACAGTGTCACCCATGTCATGAGTTTTGCTTGTCTGCAGCTTGAGGTGCAGTTTCCTCCAAACCCCTGCACCTATCTTCTTGAAACTTGGCAGGTTTTGTAGCCTCAGCAGGGGCTAGCATCTCTGCAGTTTTGACCCCACTGTGGCTTAACACATACATGTGACACAAATCAGCAGGTCCAGATGCTCTCTGCACTGAGGGGGACACATGGAAGCCAGCAGACCCTGCTGTGCCTACAGGTCTCTGCCCTAGCATCACAGCCTTCACAAGCCATGCCTGCTACCTCGAGGTGTGTAGAAAAAACATTTAAAGCTGTTTCTATGGCCAAATTGCTGATTCTCTGAATCAGCATCGAACTTCAGACTCAGCTGAATCGAGTCAGGGACAAGGATCCAAAGCAACTAATCAAATCAAATCACTGTCCCCAATTCGGGCTGAATCCAAATCGAATAGGGCCCATTTCGCACACTCCTACTAGCTAATGCCAAGAGGTGTCTTTCTCTTTAATTTTACTGGGGCAGGCAGACAGAACAGTGACTGCTTTTTGGACCTAATCAACAGGTCAGCTGGTAAACTGTTTAAGAAGTCTGAAGCAATGAAGAGAGGGCACAGTTTTGCTAACTGGGTGATAAAGACTTATCACTATCACCTCCAGCTGGCTTGCTTGTTTGTCAGTTTGCCCCAGGCAGTATGACAAAGCAGGAAGGGAGATTTAAAAGCTCCTTATCATCAACAGATGCATACACTGCACCCACACCCACACCCCCCGCCCCGGCCTCAGAGTGCTAGCCTGGGGCTGGGGGCTGGCAACACTCCTGCCCCTTGAGCAGCCAGTGGGGAAAAGCCTGGGACTGTGCAGGCAAACCTTCCTAATGAGAGAGTCCTGCTGGGGCCTGGCTATGCCCTGCTCAGCTCAGCTCCCTCCAGAAGGGAAGAAAGGCCTGCTTCTAGCCTAAGCCACTGCAGGCATGTGCCTGAATTTCCTCTGTGCAAAGAGAATGTCTATCAGGTTTCAAACCAGTTCAGCCTAGCTAGGTTAGACTAACCTGCAACACCTGAATCAATTCAGGCTCAAGCTTTATGAATGTCTGCCTCTAGCCTCTATGACATTTCCTACCCCTGATAGAGATATCAGGGGTAGGCAATGTTTTTTGGCCGGAGTGCTGAGAAAACCACAATTTCTACCTTGGAAGGTGCCAGAGTGCTAACATGCTGGAGCCAGAGCTGCTGTTTGCAGCCTCCTGGCTGCAGCCAGCCCACAGAGCCCACTCTGCTTGTAGCAGGACTTGCAGCCTCCCAGCCACCTGCTAGTAGCAGCCTGGGCTCCATGGCTGGCAACAGCTACTTAAAGTCCAGGCTGGCAGCGGTGGCCTTGTGTGCCATGCTCAGCATGCGTGACAGGGGTTGCTGACCCCTGCTCTATATGCTACATACAGTCATTTCCTTCCCTAGCCACTTCACTGCTTCTGCAGATAATGCATCTGCTTGCACAGTGCAGAAAATGCCATGATTTAGGGCTGCTTCCTGAAAGGCTTTTTTTTTCTTTTAAAAACCAAGAGTCTTCTGTTTATAGTTCCACATAAGCAAACACCCTAGGTAACAACCCTTAGCAAATAATACAGAGGGTCAAAAGCATTGACCATAGAATGGTTTCTCACAATAGAAAATCAGCTTATATAAAGCACTGTCCTATGTTAGTTATGGGCAAAAGAGAACACATATGCACAATATCTAGTTAAGTACTGTGTAAGCCTGCAGGTTTCATATTTAAGGTATTCAGAATATAATGCTATAGTAATTACAAATATGAATGACTGAATGCTCTTTATATCTGTTTACAGAAATAGATTTAATTCATTCTCATCTTTGACACGTATGCATGCACACACAACCTTTCAGCTTCTTCTACTTGCATGAGGACATAACCAGATTTTTAAACTGACAAATAGCCCTGCAAATAGTTTTTGTTTTCTCTAGAGCCCTTCAAAGTTTCCTTGATCTCCATACATGGACCACTACCATGCTTATGGCATTAGTGTACATTTGTGTTTTCTTTGCCAGCACATGCAGCATATGCTGGCAGTATGTGCACACTTGAGAGTAGTCCAGAGGAACGTGAAAATAAACAATTAACATCATCTAGACTAAGTAAACATTATGATCTGGATTGGAACCCAGACCACTAAATTCCCGTACAGGCCTTCTGTGGTCAAAGGAGTTTCAATAAAACCCCTCCCCGCAAAAAATTCTCTTTACAGCAATTCCAGAAGGATTTCATAGGAGATTTTTGGATGAAGATTTTATTACTTGGAAAATCTAATGAGTTTATCCTAGTGAATGAAATGAGAAAAACTTGAGGTGCTCCCGTTTCCTTGCAGTACTTAGCATTTGACCTTCTAAAGGCTAGTTTTTCCAGACTGCAAGCCAAATTAGTACTTAAGATTATCTAAAACATGACACTAATCAATTATATTAATTATGCACATAGGACCCAATTCTCTCATGTAGCCAAGCTGTACCCAATGTTGAAGGGACAGGGTAAAGTCCTTCATATTTATGCTCACCCCATCTTGGGGCTTTTCAGTTGTATTTTCTTATGCCTGTGTGAGGGGCTTTAAGATTGGTAGGGAGGCAAGTAGGTACATTTCAAAGTCCCACTTCCCTAGTGGAATACTCAGGTCTCTGCTTAGGCCAGTTAGGTGTCAGCTAGGAATTAAAGCAATGCAAAACTGACTTACTGGCCAGGTACAGATATTACATTTTTACTGATAAAAGTGATCGGATGCCAGTTTATACCCATAATAGAAGAGATGTTCAGTCACAAATTGGTTTAAAAATGGTGAAACCAGGTTCTAAAATTTGCCCTTCTCCCCCACCACCAAAGGGCAAACGCATGTTCTGTTTACCACCAACCTAAACTACACCACTTACAGAAAACCACGCAACTTGGACAGATTCCAGGGTTTCTGAATGTCTGTACCTAGCTATTGCTGTTTTAGGACGTAGATTACAACTGGTCCCATAAGCAGAACTAGGATTTTGAAAAAAGGGGTGCAGATGGTAAGGTACATCATCACATATAACAACATATTTTTCTCCATGTAAACAGAAACTAGAAGCTTTACTAATATGCCAAGGGTCTATATTATTCAGTTTAAGATCAAATGAAGAGCAAATATATATTTATTGAAATGTGCACTAATTTTCTAAATTGTATATAAAATTTAAAAACAGAAACTAGACAAAAATAGTGCAAAAGTATTGTTTTATTAGTCCTATTAGTCATTAGACGTAAAAGTACATCTTTTATTCAGATTTGTAAAACAAAATTTAACCTTCTCTAATGTCTTGACATATTTTACTGTCAGTCAGTTTACACCTGATTTAACATTACCACACCTGAGCCAAGGTTTTTAGCTAGAGCTAAAAACAATCTGCAGGGCTGCGAAATAGAAGGGAATGGCTAACAAACACCAGAATTGAAGAAGAAAGGATATTTTGAATAGTGAAACAAGACAACCATTAAAAATGAGAAAAGGACTGTTAACACCTGTAGCGTAAAGAGAGATTAGCAAGGATCAGGTAGATTATAAAGAGCTACTCAGTAAAGTGACTCCCCACGGCTGCCAGAATAGAAATGTTGCTGCTGCTGCGACCAGACAGTGGTTTTAAAGTTTGGTTACAGCAGGGGAGGCAAAATCTGGCCCACCAGGCCATTCTATCCAGCCCGCGGAGCCCTTAAAAAAAATTTAGTAAATTAATATTAATTTGCCCTGGCTCCCCGCGCCAAAGCAGGCTGGAGACAGGGGCAGCAGAACCCAGACAGAGCCCTCAGCAGGCCTGAGCAGCCCAGCCCCACCCACCCCCAGCCAGTTCCCTGCTTTCCTGCCCCTGCCCTGCACCAGCACCACTTGACTGTGGCTCTGGCTGCATCCCCAGACCGCAGAGCTGGTAGGGGTGTGTACGTGTGCATGGGCATGCCTGCAGACACAGGGGCAGGGCGTGTGCATCTGCAGGGACAGGGCACCGTGTGTGGGGGTGTGCATGCAGGCACAGGGGCTGAGCGTGTGCGTCTGCAGGGACAGGGCAGCATGTGGGGGGGGGGGTGTGCATGCAGGCACAGGAGCAGAGGGAGCATGTGTGTGTTTGTGTGTGTGCACGCACATGCGCGCTCATGCACAGGAGCAGAGTGTGTGTGACAGCTTGCCAAAACATGGTAAGCGGCCCTCCACCGGAAATAATTTCCCACCCCTAGGTTAGAGGAAAAATCAAAGGAAGGTACAATTATACCACTCCAGCCCCACTCACCTCCCCCCCCGTCCACTAAGCCTACAGGACTGTGAGAAGAGAAAAGGACTTCCCCACTTGGCACTGCTGTGTAGGGACTAATAACAGTGTACGTAATTATGGGAACTACTTCAGACAGCATCTCTCATCCAAGGAGAAAGGTAGGTCAGAATGAGGGGACTGTCCAGGGAGAACATAAAAAACTGCAAACCAGTTAGTGGAGCTGACCTGGAGCAAGAAGCCTATAAAATGCACCCTTCCAAAGAATACAGTAGGTGGCCTTTCTATCTGAACTATCAGAGACACTGTGCCTGAAAACTTTGACGCTTTGGGAACTAGCCTTCGCTCGTTTTTAGTTAAAAACAAGGGCATTTCTCTGGGGAGGTGCACAGCCAGAGACACTGAAGAGAATAGTAGGCTAAAGCTTTCCCAGGAAATGGGGATGCTTTCTCTGGCATGAAACCTCTATCTTATCTTTTCCCTATTAAGGTTCCTGGATTCTTGTGGAGAGGCAACAAAGGGATTTGCTTCCCTGCTCATTCCTATGGCTAAACCTAAGGTTATTTTGAGACCTGGGATCATGGAGGAATCCATCCTGCTACTGTTTCCCATACAAAGGCTCCTCAAACAAGGTAACACAACAGGAATATCGCAAGTGAAAAAGCAGCAGCTAAGGCAGAGACTCCTGCCCTGAATTTTCCAGGCTCTCTCTGAACCCAGAACTATGCAGGGCCCACTCAGGTCCAGGTAGAGCCTCCACCTCCCCCCAGGACCCTGGAGGGGAAACTGAAGGAAGCAGCCAGCCAGAGACTCCAGGCAGAAGGAACAGAAGCAGCCAATGCAGGGCCCTCCAGATGTTTGCAGAACTTTTAGCAGTTTGGACTGGACTTGCTCTGCTCTGCATTACTTTGCTGTTTGCTCATACTTTCCCCCCTGCCTCCTGGTCTCTTCACCTGAGCTTCAATCCACACTGCCAGTCTCCCTCTCCACCCACATCACCTGCTTCCTCGCTCTTCCCATTTAGCTGATCCCTTCCTACACAAACCCACCCATCTCCAAAAACCCTGGAACTAACAGGATGCTGCTCCCTGTTATTATATTGTTCCCTTTCCTTTTTTTTGTGAATCTTGCCAACTTGACCCTGCATCATCTCTTTTGTCCAGTTAGAGCATAAGCTTTTCAAGTAAAGTATTGTAGTACATGGTTTTGTAGTGGCCAGCACATTGGGGCCCCATTTTTGTTTGACCCTTCAGTATTGCCCGAATAAACAGGATTTCTATTTATAATCAGCAGAAAAGAGAGAATGAAAGAAGGGAAAGGAGAGAAATCCTAGCCTGTGGCCTACCCTGTGGAAAGATCTGCAACTTTTGCAGACAGGTCTGTGGCTCACCTGTTACATTTAATGCTGCTACAGGTCTTTTTGCCAGGTATGGAGGTTAAGACACAGTTGTCCTTAACTATGAGCTGTGATAGGGATCCTCAAATTGAGGGACTGCTGCTGCCAATAACTTAATAAGAACACTTCAGTCAAGTACAGCACGGAGAAACTTCAACATGACAAAATTCAAACTGCAAATTCAAGTGGCACAGTGGCAATGGGTCACCTCCTGCTGGTGACTTGCCACCTAGTTCACCTAGTAGAAATGATCAGCTACTACACCCTACACCAGGACTGTCACAGGAGATGATGGGAAGGATGGAGGGAAAAAGTTCATACATGATAAATAGCTAAAACTTATATTCATTTGGTCAATTCTAGTAATTGAATCTGTTCCTGAAACTCAGTAACATTCTTGTCAGGCCTCAAATTATAGCTTATAACTATGTCAGACCAACATAAGCAATGTGGCTGAAGGAAGGGCCACTACAGCTGGAGAGCACTGAAACAGTTGAACAACATATTTTATTGCCATTTTAATTATTTTAGCCGTTTGCCAAATGTTAGTGGTACAACACAAAATCAACTTACATGGGATGCTATTGTTTTTATCTGTACTAATCACAAGTGTTATGCATTAAATGGCACATTACCATTCTTGATTGTGATTACTGGACTTTTCACTGTTTAAACTATCCACCAGAGGGAGCACATATAATCATATAAAGAGAATACAAGTGTATTAAAACTGGTAAAGAAAAATATTAAGTATCTTAAAATTAAAATGTACTCTTATGTCCATATCAAGACATTCACAGTCAGCCTCAAACATGTTAACCAAGTTTCACCTGAAGTATTACAATAAAATGCACATATAAGGTTATAGGTATTTGTTATGCCACTACAAATTTTCAAAAAATGTAGTTTTGTATAGCTAATGCAAATACTTTTCTATTAATTCCATTAACACCATTAATTTAATTAATAGCATGGTAAAAAACAAACTTTTGTTTTTGCATGTCCAGACTATATGGCAGACATTCAGTCCTGCACTAGTACAAGGTTAAATTCATGCATCTTCCCCTTTGAAGGGTAGTAAACTATAGGTTTATACTCTTGGAATGAAAAGATTCCCATATTTCCAAAGTGTACGCAGCACTTGTTTCTATACAATAGAGTTTAAAGTACAGATATTAAAATCAATATAAATAAAACTGGAGAGGTTTTAAAAATTATATTCACTTTTCTTCTCCCTCCAAGGTCTATACAGTGGCCCTTCAGTACCCTTAGTTTACATATGGTGGGAAGCAAATAAAATGTGAGAGTTAACAGAGAACTGTTAATACTTTTAAGAAATTCTCAAACATTTATTTAAAAAAGTTTACGTCAATTATGTGGCATATGCAGTCTAAGACAATGTGATGAGAGTTTATCGTGAACAGCATGGTTTTAACTGCTTGAAGGTAACATGATAACATCAAACTGAGGCTGATCATTGCCTTACATATGTATCCCACTGCTAAATGCAGCAGTCATGAAAGGACAAGATTGTTAATTAGCAGATGTAGGTCCCTCAAACAATTTTCACATTGTTAAGTAAAAAGTAGAAAAACATTTTAAAAGTAAAAAAAATTGAGGAACTTGCTTAGTTCCAGGCATTCTTCGGTACATGGACATCATAAAACTCCATACATCAAGATTCTTAGAAAAGCCTGTGGTTGGAACTACAGTTACTACATGTCAAGTAGTGGCATGCAATGGCAGAGTGGCCTACACAAGCTTATACCATACTTCTTACTTTCCCTGGATATGTGTTCTGCTTTGCTCCCAGAAGTAATAAGATCTACCCCACCCACACAAAAATACTTGGGTTGAGAATGTCTGCTTACCAAAGGTTGCTGTGGTGGCATTGCTTGGAGACCAAGGGCCTGCTGCTGACCCTGCTGTTGCTGCTGCTGTAACTGAAAGAAACATGGTAACAAACAATAAGGTGTGTACAGGTTAATTATATGATACAAGTGATTAGAAGCAACAGCAAGAGCAGCCACTTATTCCTTTAAGGATTTATAGCACCATATTGCTGTTCTAGAGTGATGTCAAGGAATCTGACTTTTCACTACTACATTTCTAAGCTCTGATTTGTCTGAACTGATTGATGAAGCTGGGTTCCTCACTGCTCTGTTTAGGAGATGGACCCTACACATTTGCAAAATGCACTATTGAACCAGCCATACCCTTGAAAATGAAAGAATATTCACTGAAGAAATAATACAAAAAAGGGTGGGGGTGGATTTAAAAGCCTATGTGTGTGGTATATATTCAAGTGTCACCTCAAGGTCTAAGTAAAATTTATTCAGTAATTCTGTTTAAGCTCAACTACTGCACTGGAATGAAAACATAAAATAACTAAATAGCTGTACCAGGTCAACAAGTAATAAAAGGATTTCTACCATTTGTTGCTTTTCGTTCCTATATGTATATATTTGTTAAAGCAGTTTAAGTACTTAAAGTACTAATTGGGGATAGATCAAACCAAAGTTTATAAAATGTTACAGGCGTACAGTGAATCCATCATGTCTTAGTTGTAGCATATATACAATTTTCATAATTAATGCTTTAATAACCTAAAACTATACATTATATTGTATTATTATAAGGATTTTCCCCAGTTCAATATCTGTTGGGCAATGATGCTTTCTGTGTGGAAAAATGTCAACTTTTGATTTCACCTTTTCCAAAGACATGATACAACCTTGAAAAATAAAGTCATTCAATATTAGGTTCATGCCAAAATGCCCTTTCGAACGCTACATTCTAGCTTAAAGAATGATGAATGATTACACTTTAAGATGTATAAATTATACAAGTTGAGATTTATAATGTCCTGGCTACATGGTTCTTCACCTCGTACCGTTATTTACATCCAAGCAGGTGAGTATGGGGTACTACCACTTGAAGAGATAGCACTTTATACTTACTTTGCCAAAATTCAAATGCTCCCCAAATACATTTTTATTAACACAACCAAGTCTCCCACCTGAAGGAGTCGCTGTTGTCGAATCTGCTGCTGTCTCTGTCTCATCTGTTCCTGAGGCAGCTGTACCGAGTTAAGGTTAGGGTGGGGAGCTGTGGATGGTACATTTTCAAGTGCCCCTCCAACTAAGGAACTCTGTTGCAAAGGCTGATGAGTCAGTCTGAATAGGAAAAATATAGTTCAGGGAATTAAATATAATTTACACAGAAATCTGATGACAGTTTATGCATACTTGACCCTCTGGGTTAAAGTTCTTCTACTGGAAATGCAATTTAGTCTTACAAGAAGAATGTGTTTCCAGCTGTGAATGTCTAGAAAAATAGTATCTAATGGGAATATGTAGAGAGCTATTAACTAATAACTGAATAATAAGGTTGAAATTAAAAATCATAGGCCAGGTACAGCCATTACTTATAAAGCGGTATAAGTGATCAAAAACTGGTCTAAACCTGTAACAGAATAGAAGTTCAGCGCACAGCCTGGTTTAAAAATGGCAGTACCTGGTCTAAGAAAGATCTGGATCAATGTAGTATCAGACTTAAGCAATTTAGGTTAGACCAGTCTATCAAACTTCTGTATCAGATCCCCTCCTGCCTCAAGTTAGGTTGCTGTTTGCCGGCATCTCAGGCTGCTTTGCAGGCCCCTGCTAACCCCCCTCACAGGGTGGCATGCTGGAACTTGGCCCACTCTGTCCCTAGCTCCACCTCTTGCCTCTAGCCGACTGTCAGCAACAGTCAAGGAGGCAAGGGCAGAGGGAAGGAAGGTCACAGGCAGGAGCATTCCCCACCCCACTCTGTTATGCAGGGAAAGATGCAGCTTCAGCCAGTCAGGGGGCAGGAGGGAATGCTGTGTCTGGGGAGGGCAGGGCCAGATCCATGAAGCAAAGGCCTCAATCCCCACCGCTGCTTTGGCTGCTGCACAACTGGAAGGGGCCTGCTCTGCTCCCCCTGTTGCACACTTGCCCCAGCTGACAGCCTACCACTGGCAGGAGGTGGGGCTGGGGCAAGGGGATGCACTGCTTAAATGGGGGTCGCCAGCTGCTGGCTGTGCTTGGCATTCTCCAGCAATCTGCAGGGAGGCACATGGGAGCACTTCCACCTTGCTGGCCCCAGCCAGTGCAGGCAGCCTGCATGTCCCTCCCTCCCCTCCGCTGAAGGGCGAACTCATGTCCTGTTCACTCACAAACTAACATAATCCACTTAGAGAAACCCACCTAAGTTCAAATCTGCCTGGGGTTTTTTGAATGTCTGTACCTAGCCATACCCTACATGTAGAAAAGATATCCAAGTGCCACCTTGACCTCCCTTAGATAAAATGTTTCTACACTGCATGTAACATTTAAAATATGAAGAAGGCACCCTACATAAGCTTTAAGTTTTGCTCCCACACAAAACCTCAAATGGACTTGAGTTTGAGCATGCAAATCAGTATTTTGGAATAAAGAAAAGTACAGAGTACTGTAACAATTCCCAAGCAAGCAACAGAAACTTGAGTTAGCCATAAACTGCTCTCTAGACTAAAATCCATGGAAGCTATCTGAGATGAGAACAAACTGTTTACAGTATAAATATATCCAGCGTTAAACGTAAATCAAAAAGAAGCCCAGACCTGCTAGGGTATGAAAATGAACTGTCAGAGGATCCAAACAACATTAACTCATCCTTCTACTGACCCTATGAAACAGCAGTACAAATACACAATAGTGATTGTAGTCCCAAATTAGATCTTCTGAACATTCATTTTTTTGTCATATGAAACTATGAAACCGTGCTCAAAATGTTAGCCATTTGGGCACATTTTGAATATGGTCCTCATAGAGCTATAGATCTAAAAGACAGATTAGAACCTAGCTGACACAGATAGAGGAATATGTGCAGTAGACACCAGAATTCATGAGTGATTCCCAAATGGCTCAATCAAAACTACTCTCAAAATTGTACAACCAAACTCTGCATGGGACATGTTCTTAAGATGTGCATGTGCTAGGCTTCCTCAGGGTGACTGGTGCTTTTTTACATGTTGTTAAAATAAAATTGTAACCAATGCGTTCCTAGAGCAGTGTCACTCAGTAATGGGAAGTAGGTGAGGCAAGGATGTGCCAGTATTGGTCTAAACACAGAACAAACACCCAAATTTAGGCGCCCTTAGATAATAACAACAACAACAACAAAAAAACAGTAGCTAATTATTATGAGAGACCATTCCTGTCCATAATGGGACTGTTAGTTTAGAAACATAACTGTAATTTGGTCAATTTTTAAAGTTTGATTAATGTTTGTATAATCATCAGAAGATGAAAATTCTCTCTGCTTCATCAGAAGAAAAAGTTGGACCCATCTTTCATGTGTCACAAATAAAAAATGTTGGACCTTAAACCTTAAGGGTGAACAACAATTATTCTATAATGTATGGGCTAGGATCATACTTTTTAGCTATATGCTGAGGACATTCAAGTGGGAACTGGGAAGTACGGCAAATTACAAACAGAGCAGCATAAGAGCACCTCTACCACTATTCATGCAGCATCTAGTTCAATGAGGCCCAGTCCTGTTTAGGACAGCTTGGCATGACTGCATGATTGTTTATATATAATTGTTTTTGGTGTAATAACTTTGTGGCTGGCTTCTATTGCGTCTTACAATGAACATGTGTCAGGTTGGACCATACTGAGGTTTCCCCCAGTGCGGTCCCTGCTGGCCAATGATTACCTGATGGGGACTGCACTGTGGTCATGATCCTAGGTGTGCCCCCTATCGCCCTACTGGCAAGTAGGTCAGTGGCCCAAGTGAGTAACCTTAGCAATATTTTTCAATTGTGAGCCAAATACAAAGGTTTATTCTTACAGTTTGATACTATCGTCAGATGCACTAATTGGCATACAACATACAAAGTTAAAATTAGGTACTGTATTACAGACATATGTCTCTAATTCCTTTGTTCAGATTAGTCATTTTGACTGCTTGATTACTTACGTAACTTATAAATGCAACCAAGTTGCATCACACTAACCGAGAAATATAACATCTGTGGTATAAAGACAGCCAAACAACTGTTCTACCCTCAGAACCCCCCCAGTCATAGCAGCCTCAGAGATACTTTCAAGAAAGCATAGGAACAACAGCTTTTAAAACATCTTCATAAACAGCAGGCTTCTAAATCATGTACATTCCATTCCAATTAGGAGTAGATGAAATTTATGGAATATGGGATTCTGAAAATCTTCTCTCTCTCTTTCCTTTTTATTTTCAAAGCTTTGAGTTTGTGAAGTGCTTTTTTTTTGGCCTGCGTATTAACCTAATTTTGGATGTACTGTTCAATTAAAAATGCATATTTCTAGATAAAGGGTACACAGTGCTATGTATTAGGAACATAATTCATTATTAAAAATAAGGCTGGCAAGTGACTGACTGGTATTATACTGTGCCAGTGGGATTTTCCAAAGTACTCAGTAGTATGTTAACACTGTTTCTCCTGATACAAATGGGAAAACTCCCAATAGTTTCAGTTAAGAACAGAGCTGAGTCAATATAATCTTTTATTTTCACAATAATTTCCTGCTTTTCTCTTTGCTTTATTTTTTTCTGATGGCCTCTCCTAACATATGGACAAAAGCACATTTGAGGCACTTTAGAAAGGGGAGGAGGAGCTGCCTCTCAGGAGCATGAATCACCATCTCACTGTGACATTAGTATGATTCTATAGCAGTACAAATGAGCTAAATCATCTTAATGTGACTTCAAATGAAACAGGGTTAAAGTTGGAGAAGTTTTGTTACATTTAATCTGCATTCTAAGAGCTTATATTAGGATCCTTTGAAATTGATGGAAGTTTTACATCTGTCTACACTCTTAGGCCAGTGGTTCTCAGTTTCTTAGGTTCAGGGCACCCCATCCACAACTTTTTTAATATAGTACCTCCCTAGTTAAGAAACACTGTTATGTTGCCTCAGCTTACCTTGGTGGTTCTCCACCAGGTGCAGCCACCACCACAGTCAGGTGGAACTGCCCCCAGCACCTCATGCATAACCAGATAAAGCAGGCAGGAGCTTCCACCTTTGCTCCAGCCTTTTCCAGACCAGTCCTACCACATTCCTCCCAGAAGCAGAGGTACGCTACATGCCCTGCATGCCTCTCTTTCCAGGAGGAGCACAGGGGGCCCAGCTGGGAAGAGCTGCAAGCAGGACTGAGTGCTCCCGACAGCTTATGTGGCTATGAACCAGACACTTAGGGCAGTTCCACCCAACCACTAAGGCAATAGTGCCTGTGATACAGCACCCCTGAAAAGATCTTTTGGCACCTTGGTTAAGAACCACTGTCTTAGGCAGATGTGTAAGCCACCACAACACACCTTAATTGAACGTTCAAACAAATACTAATCTGGTGGAATCAAAATTAAACAACATATTTTTTCCAATCACTAGTTAAACTATCAAACAGACCTGTATTTTCTAGATCTTCTGGCATTTAGTTCCCTATGGAAACCTGGAGTACTTGTGCATGAAAACTAGTTTATGGCATGAGATATTACATTAGCAAATCCCCTATGTATTATTATTTATTTTGGGGTAGCAGCCAAAAGGAATGTATAAACAGAAGGGACCACTTGTGCTAGATGCTGCAAAAACACATGGGATAATCTGGTCCTTGCACAAACTATTTACAGTCTGAAAGAAAACAAAAAGCAATGAGTAAGTATAAACAAAAACCTGGGGGTAGGCTGAGGACAGTGGAAAAAGGATAGATGCAACTGTCATAAAATAGACCAGTAAATTCATTTGGATTAATGGGCCAAAAATTAAGTCAAGCATCAGGATTAAATCAAGACTACACAGCTCCTCCAATGTAATAAACCAAAAGAATTCTTACCTTTGAGTGCCTGTTAAAGGCTGAAGGTAGGCAGCAGCCTGCTGTTGAATGTACCCACTTGGCTGCTGTTGCATCTGTCTTAGTCTTTCTATTAGACTTGGATTCGAATGGGGTGCTGGATAAGTTCTAGGGTTGTAGCTGGGAGAAAGCACAACACCACCAGGCTGCTGCTGTTGCAAAGGCATCTGAGTACTGTACATTGTGTAGCCATGAGGCATTGTCTGTGTGAAAAACCACCAAAGATGCAACTAAATGACCATACAATCTACTTGAATATAACCTCAAATAGCAAATCTGGACAAACAAGAAACCTAGTAAAACATTCTGCTCTATAATTATATCAAACAACTGCCTCTACATGAATAACATATTTCTCTCTTTTTCAGTGGGTTTTTACAGCTGCATTGTAACAACATCCACATCAGTTTCTAATTCGTGTTTTGTCAGTTTTGTTCTGAGCAGTTTCAGTCAGATGTGATGACATATGGCTCCAGCACTTGCAATTAAAAAAAAATTTTTTTTTAGTTTCAGAACTAACATGACAATGTGGGTCACTGAAGAAGGGCAGTGATATCAACCTTGCTGTAGACGGGCTTAATTTCAGACTCAGCACTGCTGAACACTAGAATTCCACACTGTTGCTGGGGAAGGGCTGGAAGCTTGTCAAGTTAAAAAAATCTGGCTAAATTACATGGGTTCTGAAACATTTCCTGTTAACAATGGAATTCCAAGAATCTATTAGTTAAATTCCAGTTCAGTCTTCACTGCAGATCTAAAGCAGGATGATGTGGGGATTCTATGACCAATTGCACCGAGGTGCATTACAAGGTTAGACCTTAAACTTTCCATGCAAGTGTTCTATAGGAATGACTCAGTACCTGTGCCTGCTGTAACCCTGGATACTGTGGAAGCTGGGAAGAAGGTCGTACTTGTTGAGTGAAAATAGCAGCTTGGTCTATTGGCTGGCCCTGAAAAACAAATTACAAGTCAAATAAAACCTGGTTATACTAAATAAGAATCTTTCTGTTTGGGCCATGGACCTGACCAAATCATGCAGTCAAGAGTTACTAATTTATGAACTTAATTTACCAGTTTCCCTTCATGAAAATTCTGTTTTATGACAACTAAACTGAATGCTAAGCAGCTTGTGCAGCTACATCCTGCTATCAATGTAGCAGACTTTCATTTTATCTGGCTCATAACTCTATTGCAACAAAATAATGCAGTAAAAAATACAAGCACTTTCTAAAAAGAAAGGCTCTACGGGTTATGTGCACATAAAGTCTCAAATATAATAAAACCCATTTGAAAAAAATGTAGCAAAGAACAGCACACTGAATTGTGTAGGAGGCTTATGAGAGCGATGAAAGCTTTTAGTCTGAATACACAAAGAAATAACTTCCTGAAGAAACATGATCAGTTAGCTTCTCTTCATAATGCAACATGCAAAAATGATAACAGAAGACTCCACTTATCAGAAGTTGCTCAGTTATTATGAAGATATAGAAATACCTTCTGGAAAAAGAAACAAAGTAGACAATGCAACCATCGCTTGTAGAGCCTGAAAGCATATGCAGTATATAAGCATTGTGCTCATTAAAGCCCAATTTGTCAATTTAAAATTTTCTTCTACATTTAAGTATACAGATAATAAAATGCAGTCCAAACTAAATGAATCCAAATGACTGAACAGAAAGTTGTAACAGCTGGTAAAACTGCAATCAGATATTCAAAATTGGACACTTTACTTCTGCTATATCTAATTAATACCCGTTTAGAAAGGATTTCAGTTATCACTTTATATGCATGCTTCAAAAGCAAGTATGATAAAGAAGGAAAAATAGGCATAAATACAAGATCAAGCTTGTTAAATATATGGAAATGGAAAAGTAAAAGATACAAGCAAAGCTTAAGGGTTTTTTTTTTCTGTTTTTGTAATGTTGAATCCTAAAACAGATTAATTGGAAAAAACATCCTAATCAATAAACATTCAACATCACACTGATACGTGGGACAGTTCTCAAGAGCAGAGAGTTTTCCTTCATCATGCACCCTTGTCTTTTTAATGTTCGCATTCATTATGCTACATAAACTATAATATTGACAGCAAACATGCATAAGAGCAAAAATCATACAGTTCACTATTATTTGGACCGTGCCATAAAAAAAATATATGGGTAAAAAAAAAAAACCCGAGACAAATCTATCTGGTCTGAATGGACACTACAGAAGGAAGGAGGAAGTAGCTTGAGAAGGGGTAGTTTTGTTTTGGAAAGCCAAAAACAGCTCAGGCTCAAAATTTAAGCAACTTGCAAGTAGGGGCTGGTTGTGCTGTATCCTGAGAAGTGCAGCAGGAAGGATTTAGGTCATGAATGAGATGTCCACTTTCTTTTCTAGTGCCCAAGCAAAAACTCTCAAGAGGCAGAGGTGCCAGTTCCTCACTTTTGCTACTTTCCTTCTCAGGAGATTAAGAGACTCAGTCACTGGGGGGTTGTTGTCTATCATATACTACTTATTAGAAACAAAGATGCCAGAGTGAAGTGGAAGACACTTGCAACTGTCTGGGATTTTCCTTTTTCCTTTCTTTAAGGCTAAGTAATACCTTATAGGGAACTTGGGAGGCTGGGAGAATTATTAGAAACATCTTCCCCTAAGTAAAAGGTCATTAATACAATAAAATAGATATTGGGCCTGTCATCCCACCGAGTCTCACCTTGCACAGTTAATTTATATATGTACAAATTAAATACAACTAGGGTGAAAAAACACATTTGCAAAATCAGACTGGAATAGTTGAGTCTCACAAATTAGTAGACTACAAACTAAGTGGGCCAAATTCACACCTAGGTAAGCACACAAAAATAATAATTGGACTTCAATCAAGTTCTTAATAATACTGGATGTAGATTTGGCACTGTAGTTTAAGGTAAGATATGCAAGGTGTTTTCCGGTATGTCTCACAAATTTTAAAAAGAGGGAAGGAGAAGGAAGAAAGAATCACAGAAAATACATTACAGAAGCAGAATGGTCTCCAAGCTGCATTCAATTTCTCTCTGTTAGGTGCTAAATGCTCTGTAATTATACTTTTAAAGTGGTTGATCTGTACCACAAAACAGTTAAATCCTAATAAGCCATCAGATCTGATGTCTAGGTTCCAAACCTTCTAATCCTACAATCAGTAACAACCATTCGTGCTTCTACAAGGACTGGAACTGAAACCTACTGGAGGGATCCATGCAGCTGGCACACTGCACAACTGCATATAGAGGCAATGCAATGTGCTATTCCTTTGGGATTTCTTCATCAGAACCATCTGTCCAACTCCCAAAGTCAACAGCTGCTAACCCCAGGTCTCTGAGAAAATAATTTTGGCCATTGCTAAAAGTATCCATTGAACAACGGACCAATTTGACTCCTGCTGAAAGTAACTTAAGTGGAAGTTGGATTGAGTCCTAATTCATTAAGGAAACCCTAAATAAGTAAATGCAATATCCCACAGAGAGAGCCAAGCTGTAGGCAAGAAACCACAAATTACTCTCATTCATAAAATATATACATAGACATCTCTAAACAATTACAAAACTAAGCTATGAAGCAAGGCTAATGTTTTATGAATTATACAGCACAGCTTTTTGCATTTATGACCACAATCTATGGGGTGTTACTGCCTGAACAATAACAAAAAGACCAGACAAGAGCCATAGATGTAAGCTAAAAAAAGTAAACTTTACAGCAAAAAAAGTTGTTCGCTAGTCAAGAAAAAGTTCAATTTCCAGACAACCACAAAGCAAATTCCAATGGCATGAGCAAGAAATCTTTGATTACTCTTGAGCAGACACTACTAAATTCTAAAAAGCTTTTCACTACAGGCAGAGTCACGTCAGTAGTTGCAAACATGCAAGTTACTTGCTGCAAGCCAGAATGGGCCATGCAGGTAATAAAAAAATTAGTTTTTTCAAAGATGATACAATCTCATAATAGCAAGTGTGTTATTTTTTGTTTGTATCACATATAATGTAAGATACAGTAAAATTCACCACATTTGGAAAAACACATTGTGCACTAAACTGTTATAACTATAGCAAAATTCTTATCTAGCACAACAATAGAACTGGCATCAGCCATTAAAACAAGCCTGTATGACCTCAGCTAGTTTGGTAGTCTTTGTAAATAGGCAGCAAAGAAATAAAACACAGGCTAAATGTCATGGTTCAATACAGCTAAGTACATGAAAGACTCTACCGTATGTCCACTATAAATCTGAGCACATTAATTAACTGAAGTGTCATTCTATATCAGATTGCTGACAGGTCTTCAGTAAATAATACTTATTATTTGCATGTATATCAAATATTTAATACAAAGCCGCCTGCATACTTTGATTTTATAAAAAATAAACAAACCTCAACTCTTTCAATTACCTGCTTTACCAATGTAATATAAATAGTGCTCCCAAAGTAGGAAGAAAGACCTGCAACCTTCTCTGAATCAACTTTCCAAACCGATAAATAAGTCTTCAACACAGCTACCAAACAGGTGAAGCTCATCAAGTACTTTTGGCTGTTACTACTTTTTAAGGGAACAATTAAAAAAAAAAGTTTGGTGATATCCTGGAGCCCCCTTTGAAGTCAGTGGGAAAACAGTTACTGAAGAGATTTTATTCTTTTCCTGCTGGCAAAATATTGAGCAGCAGGATTCTTGGGCCAAATTTCCTAGAAGAGATTACTTCACATGTAAAGAGCTAGATTTTTAAGGATTTTCCGTACTCAACCTGTCCCAGCACAACACTTTCAGGAAGCTTTTTAAGCAATTCAGTGGTGACAATTTTTACCTCATCTGGCCACAGAAAGCAGTTTACTGCCCTGACCAAACAAATGTACAGCTGCAGACAGCTTTGAAAATGGCCAATCAGGTGAAAATATGACCCCTCAGTTGCATGCAAGGTTAAACAAAGAGGTTTCAAAAAGAGTATCTTCTGTAACTTCCATTTGTGTGGCCTGCCAGCCTTGAGTTGTTTTCAGAATGGGAGAGAGGAAAGGAAGCAAAGGGAGCTTAGTCTGGGGGGGTTTCAGCCCCTACCGGAGGGCAAGGCAGGTGTATTGGAGCCCTTCCCCCGCCACCGCCGCCCCAGGACAGGGGGCTCCAATTCACCCACCCTTCAGAGTCAGCTGGGGACCCCTAGAACGAGCGAGCTCCCTCTGCTCCCTTTCCACCCTCCCATTCTGAAACAGGGACAGGCTAAGAGACTGAGGGGCCGTTGCTAGGGGAAACCAGCTCCAGGCTCCCAGCCAGCAGCAAGATGCCTCTCCCCCTGGAACCAACAGTGAACTCCCGGTTTGTTCCAGGCAGTAGCTGCAACTCAGAACACTTCCTACAAAGCATTCTCAGTTACAGCCGAGCGCTGCACTTCGGTCTGCACCCCACATGTGTACAACATTTTGAAAAACTGGGGATTCATTATGGAGCTTAAACAAAAGCTGACCTCTTTTATAAATCTGATCCTGGGATAAAAAGATATTCCAATGACAAAATATCCTTTCATAAAAGGTTAGCTAGAAAGCTAACTGAGAAAAAAACATGCAAATATAAAATATGCTACACTTTACATTTATCATTAAACTATTTGAAAGTGAATAGACTGGGAATATAGCTCAATATTTCAACGCATAACATTCATATGTCAATATGTAATATTGGTAGTTTTGTTCTTGTCGCACAGTATCTAAAATATTTATTAGAATACCTGCATACCTAGGTAGCTATGTAATATGACAGCAGTGCACTGTACTTTCATGCTACTGATGCATAAGATCAGAAGCATTTTGAAGTTCCAGAGGGACAAAGGTGAGCCCTGTTTCCACTGACTGAATGGCAAAATAATTATCCATTCCATGAGGTGAACATGATTAAACTAAACACTTATTTGAAGACATGTCATGATATTAAGAGAAGCACGATAGCCACATTTAGTTTTACTGCTCACTTGTCAGTCAGTCCATGGAACAACAGTGATAATGCTGCAGAATGCCTCACTTCACTTAACTAAATTGCGAAAGGTGCCATAATGGAAGCTAACATGAAGAAAGAGGTGGGACAATAAAGAAGTAGAGAAAAATCAGCACTAAGCATGAAGATAAAGGAGACTACATGGGTCATGCGTAAATGCACATGGCAGAGACATCTCACTTCTACTCTAATCCTTTACAACCAAAACTATGAATTATTAAAAAATGAAAAAATATATCATTTTTGGAAATTGTTGCCCAAAGGAATACACTAGGCGTGCACATGTACATGTCATCTACCCACATGCATGCACATGGTTGTGCTTGGTAAGAAGGGTGCTGAAAGCATATCATTCTCATTTAAAGCAAACTGTGCAGCTTGTGTTGAAATAGATGCATGTTTGTGCAAAAGAAAAGAAAAAGTTCATGACTACAGTGTGGTTACCATTATGTTGTCAAAGTCATCCTGAAGGGATACAGCAGTGCTACAGACATCCTATAGGGAAAAAGGACAAGCAAAAGAATGGCAAACAACACAGAAAATAAATTAGCCTTGCATTGTTAGCTGAGTTGTTCCATTTATCCAAACACGATCATCACACGTGTGTGACAGTTAAATAATTGACATCCTCACAAAACATCCAGTTCATTGATATTAAAAAAATGCCAGTGGCATTCTTGAATAAGAGGCGGCAAATAATTATCACACACATGCCCAAGTATCAGAAACAACACACTCACAAAGCACATTATCTTAAGGAAGATTATTTGATTTCAGACACTATTTTATTTTTATACTGTCATCTGTTTTATGTTGAGGCAGAAAAATTATGGAGAAAGTGACAGGCAACTCTGACCTGACACAAACTACTTCCAATGAATATCATGTTTAAGAGTATTGCACAAATGGTTTCAAAAAGGGAATACTTAAGAATTAGAAAGCTTTGTATTATCTAGTTGAGATGTGATGCAGGTTGTACCAATATTAAAAATGTGCATCCATTCTACTTGTACTTCTTCAAGGGGTTAATCTTTGACAACAGTGCATGCCTAAGTACCACAGGATGACAGGGATTCTAAAACTCAGTGGAATCAATGAGAGCTGACAGTACAGTAGTTGTACAGCATCTGACCCTAAACATGATACAGATACAATTATCATACTCAATGCTAAAGAAATCCGCTTAAAAGAAAAATATTCGTATAAGCAATGACCTTTGTTGTTTCAAAATCAAATTCTCAACTTTATCTGATGCTATTTTAAACTGATGTTGAAGCAGTTGAAATCTGCCAAAGAGTCTGTCCAACAAGATTTTCACTGTTTACTGTTAGGGTGTTTGTTTTAATGGCTTAAAAATAGTATTTAACCCTTGGTTTTAAAACATGGTAAAATACCTTCACTGTCACCTTTTCCCTTGCATTTATAGCACTATAGATGTAATTATAATGAGTGTCCTTCTGTAATGGAAGGATATGCATATCTAGATTGCTCCTCAGAATAAAAACACTGGAGATCTGGGTAAGATTTGCTACTGTCAGCTGCCTCATACAACATGTCTTGATGCCCCATGAGTAGGAGCAGAACCACCATCAAATTACCAGCAAGTGATGCATTTCTGATGACATCTGACACAGCAGGGACAACATGTAACAGAAGCATTAGACCTCTTGCAAACATGCAAATATAGTTAAAATGACCTTATCATCACAAAATCTATCAGGGACCACAGAGCACTTCTGTTTTGTAGCAGGGTATTCAAATCTTATCTGATTAATCTCTTAAACTAAGAGCTAAATTAATGCACTCTAGGGGTCCTATGCATATACATCTACTCTGCGTGTGATTAGTTATCTTTTGTATGCTCACTGAATTTAAATGCATTAGAGAATGTCACGAGAGGAACATATCTACTTTAAAAGCACAGTACTTGCACCAAGGAATCTTTACAGTTACCCTTATAACTAGTATCTATACAGTTTATACCTAGACAACATCAACATGATAGTGGATAAAATTTTAACAAATAGGAAACACATGCCCTTTGCCTTAGTGACTACCTTTAATGAATTTACAGGACCAGATTCTTCTCTCACAATCACATAAATGTAAGAACAAAGCAAATGCAATGTGCATTCAATTTGTACTCTCATTACACTGATGTAGCTTTGGTCACAATGCGGCTCAGTCTTAATTTATATATCTCCTTTTAAATAATACCTAGGAATATACTGAAGAAAATAAAAACTATAAAACAAAAAAAAGACAAAAAACTAGCCAAGGATTTATTGCGTTGTAGTAACTGAAATAGTCAATTAAATTACCTCAAATTCATTCTGCAAATCATGAGAAAAACTTCCAACTGGTCTTATGCAATTGGTTACATAGTAATCATACATTCTTAAGCATATGAATTTGTACAGAATAAACAAACTACACTTTGTTTCTTAATTAAATACAAATCTATATACTGCTTATCTGTATTTAACCTGAAAATTGTCCTTTAGAGACGGTAAAAAACCACTTGTAGGTATTGTATGATACTAATAAAGCTTAACCTCATAACATGATACGATTTATTACCTGGAATTCTAAGTTATATATAAATTATGATAGGATTCCTTGTAACACACAATAGCTTATTTATTCTACATGCAATATTAGAAAACGGTGGAGCAAATAATGTTTCTTAATAGGGAACTTACGCTATGGTTACTAGTTTTTAATAAAAAAGTATTTATAGACCCTGTAGCCCCGAAGTATTGGCTGACTCTATGGGATCCTAGAGAATTACATACCCTGGATGTTTGTTAAATGCATTAGTGTCACTAGTGACATTACCACATAGTTTCCAGCAGTAACATTCCCTTGCTTCACTATGCATTAAAATGGAAACACCACACATTGGTTATTCTTAAATCTTAGCCAGTGTCTTAAAGAAAAGATGTGCAGTTTCTAACTTCAAGCTCCTCCCCACGCTCCAAGTTATTTCCTATACTAAGTTTATGACCATATGAAGATGCAAAATTCTGTATAAAGAAAGCAAACCTAGAGCAAATGCTGAAATGACTCTTTTTTCTGATTAGAAAGTTCTCACTCCCACTTCTGTATTTGGAACTTTAGAGGAACAGCACAGATCTCTCAAGAACTTCTGATTGTAATACATTATGTAGTCACAAAATACTTTAAAGCCTATTTAGTCCTGCACCTGATGAAGCTCTCAGTCCCAGCTGCATGTGTGGGCCTGGGGGTTTTATGAACTATCATGCGTACACATAGGAAGCAATAATCAAAGAGACAATATGGGGAACAATTGGCTAGGGTGAAGTACTGCAGGAAATAATTTGGGAGGTTATAATGGACTGCAAACTGAGCTGAAGATGAGTTGTTAGTATAATACTGTTGCAAAGAAAATAGCAGGACTGTTAGATGCAAATCACAGTTTATGATTCTTTTACTTTGTTCACATACTATTTCAACCTACAACGAGTTGTAAATTAAAAGGAAACATAACTGGGAACAGCCCCGGTTTTTCTATGGAAGATAGCAGTAGCTCTGTAGGTTTCGGTTAAGAACTGGAAACAGCTCAGGATTACTAAATTCCTTAGAAATTTCAGTAGATTTCAAGTAGAAATTAGCATAGACATTCCTGCTATTTCAACAAGCAAGAACTTCTACAAAACTGCAAACCCACCCTTGCATACTATACAAGCCCATTACAATTTACTCATACTAACTACCATAATTTGACTTATGAATCGTGCTATGTTTTGTCATGATTAATTGATATTTGCATTGCAGCAGCTCCTAAGAGCTCTATATGAGGGATCAGAGAGATACTGCATTAGCTGCCTCTAAATAAAAAGTCTGTCCTATCCATTTAGACATAAGGCAGGAAACAACAGAGATGTAGGGAGAAGAGCAAGATATTATCATCATGATGAAAAGCATGGTAAGCAGCTGTCTTAGCTGCCTAAACACTGTCAACGCTTTTTTATGTCACATGGAAGAAAGAGTTTGAAGGAAGGATTTGAAGAAGGTCAGTGAGATACTTTTATGGGTGTTCTGTAAGGATTTCCGTTCATGCCAAGTCAGAAAAAACAAAGTTACTGGAAACTCTGACAAACGAACAATGAAGGTAGGCATGATTAATAGAGTGAAGGCATGAGTTAGCCTCATCAGACAGAGATGATACACAGCATGAGGTAAGTTAGAAAGGATTTAGAAAGTGAAGACAAGTTTTTGCCTGATGGTATGTACACTTTCCATTGGATTTTATAAACACTGATGCTTGGGAAAAATTGGTCATTATATGCTTGCACCTACAAAGCAGTAACCTTCTACTGGTGTTCTGTATATAAACACTAAAAGTACACATAAATGCTTAGAGAGAGCATTTCGATTGAATGCACATATATTTCGGGGAAGTTTCAAGTTCTATCAAAAGTTGCACCTGCTCTGGCAATAAAGCACAGACATGAATCTGTGGGTCTGTCCACAGAACATTTTACATGAGCTGTAAATTCCCTTAGAAGGACCATAATTCTATTTTAAGAAACAGACATTTGATGGTTCTAGTTGTTTCAGAAAATGTTTACTGACCTAGTTTTCCAATAAATCCACTACAGTTGAATCGGTTCACTCCTCAAAAATATGAATAACCAAATGAAATTACCGTTTTCTTAAGGGAACAACAACATTCCTCATCAAGTTTCACCCACTAATAGCTATTGTATGCGTTTACCATCAGCTTGAACTGGCTATGAAATTGTGCATTTCCCAGTTGAACAATAAACCAAATAAAGCTTAATACTAAATCCCATAATTGATAATGGAAAAAAATGATGCTTCTTTTCCCCCCAGGAATGACAGGGAAGCATATTTTAAATGACTTTAAAAAAATCACTGCTATAGGTACAATGTTTAGAAGTAGTCTGACAAATCACTCAAATAGTATACACAAATTTCAGTTAATATAGAAGTCAATTTTATAAAAAGCTGATTAAGCCCCCACATTACACAGCAATTCTTTGAAAATTAAGTACAAGATATTCACCTCTCATAATGGAACTAGCTAGTACTTAAGTGAGATTTGGCACCTAACATTTATGAAATAAGTTAGTAGGTTAAATGTCAGCAATGTGTATGTGTGCATGGCTGTGTAACATTTACATGAATGACTCCCTCTGGAAATTCTGGAATTCCTAAATGTAATGAACACTGCTATATTTATTCTTTTTAATTACAGTTTGTTTCCTCAATCTAATAGTATATTGTATGTCACAAACTAAATGTGAAAAGCATTCAGTTTCCTCCTTAACACAATCTGGAAACAATTTAGGGCGATTAATTATATGTAGCTCCAAGAACATTATAATTTCTATTGTATTATCCCAAATAACAGTTAATACTGACAATACCAATTTCACTATTCTGTTTCATGTTCAGGCCCAGTCTTACAGGAAGGCATAAGCAATGTTATAGCTAAATGGCAACTTATTACATTTCTACAGCAATTTATTTTAAATAGCCATATGAGAAACAGTGAAAGCAAAAAAACTTTCTGCTTTATTTAGAGTATTTTTTCTGGAATGAGGCTAGTAGACAAATTTTGCTATTTAGAGAACACAGTGGAAGCTCTCTCAAGATTTTAAGCCATGTTTTAATGACTAGAAATATCGTTTGTACCAGCACTTCCCACTATTCAGATGGGCTTTTACATCTGTAACACTTTTCTTTGCTAATTTTAAAATACCGTTTTTTCTAGTTCAGGGCATCCATGACTAACGATAAAAAAGGGGGAAAAATCAGGACTGATTTTGACTAAGGATTCAGTACAGTTCTTAATTTCTTTGGCAGCAATTTATTTGCTTTGTTTTTGGTAGAATTCTTAATATCCAGTTATCATGTACAGTAGGGACATACTGTGGTCTAAGATGAAAATGTTAGGATTAAATCTTTTAGATTTGAGGATATATACCACACACACACATTCATACTAAAAATAAGTATTTAGGTTATGGTGTATGTGTGTAGGGAATAATTGCTTTAACAGCTTACTGATCAAACTTTTAGTCAGTTTTAAGGGAGTCCAAGAAAAATATTCTATTTATTGCATATTAAATCATATATAAATCTACAAACAATGAAAATGAAAAGAAGCTCAAAATAACTCCTGCATAATGTTCTTTGTATACATTTGATGGCATGTATTTCATACACTATTCTATAAGGATATTTAATTTCTTCTTTTTTTACACTTATAGCAGTCTTGAAAAAGATCAGATCTCAACAATGACCTCTTTTTCATCCTGTCTTTATCACTTATCACAGTTTAAGTAACTCTGTGTATTATGAGGTAAATGACATGCAACTGAGATCACAGTTAGTCACTAAGGGTTTTAGCCTCTTATTTTTTCACTTCTATGCTGCTCCTCATTTTCTGTCTCCAAGAAAGAGGCATGACCTACCCCAGGCACATCAAAATATCAGAACACCTATAAAATAAATTAACCTAAGGAAGTTAAATACATTAAGTAGCAGAAGCAAGGTCTAGGATTTTATGAGACTTTCAATAAAACTAGAAGGAACCTGGAGACAAAAGGGTGAAGTGACAAATTATGCTTATAAAACAAAAGGCCTTGGTAGAGCAGTACATGGACTTGCTACTATGGCAGTATATTAAAATGACAGTAACTGCATCTGGGTCCTCATCTCATAAGCTTACAAGGCAAGTAACTATAAATCCAAGCTGAAACCAAAGGCTTCCTTCCCATGTTTTGGTGTTTGAACAAACCTGTTGGAAAGTTCTTGTCTGGGTTTGCTGCCTGAGTAGTCTCTGTTGCTGCTGCTGCTGTTGTTGCAGGAGTTTCATCTGGAGCAACTGCTGTTGAGATGTAATTGCATGTATGGAGGGTGGCTGCATCATGGTGCCAGAACGCCTCTGCAGCATATTAGACAAGGCTTGTTTTGTATTAGCTGGAACAAAGGAGCCAGCAGGGTCCAATCTGGAACCACCTTTAAAAAAAAATGCATACGTAGAGTGTAAATTTTTACTCTGCCCTTTACAGCAAAAGGCTTGGGACAGATTACCATTAAAAACTACCAATTAACAGACAAACATGCCTAAAAAAAGATCAGAAAACATTTTGAAAACCTGCTGCAAACCAGGTTATGTCCAAGAAACCAGTATGTGAAGATGAGACAGGAGACAGATACTTTCTCAAACATCTGTTGAAATAACCTCTAAAATTGTGCTGGGGGCAGACAGGTGGCAGGGAAAGCCCAAAGACCCAGGGAAATGGCAGAGAGCCATGACCCAGGAAAACTTACCAGGTGTGGGCGCAGCAGCAGGAGGCAAGGAGTGTGCAATTCATTAGTAAACACTTAGTGCGGCTGGGATGGCACAGAGGTGTGATGTCATGAGCCGGCATCAGGAAGCAGCTATAAGAGCCAGCATGCGACTGAGAGATGGGGAGCAGCAACAGCACAACAGCTGTGTGCTCCTGACCGGCACTCCTGGCCGTGCTACATTCCAGGGATATCCCAGGGAAGCGACACCCAGGACCAAAGGAGAGGATCCAAGCACCTGTTAGGGATGCACGAGTGGGAGGAAAACCACTGCCTTCCTGCTTCTGTTTTTCTTTTGTTGATTGCTCCTGGGGGCCATATTCTTTTGATGCACTTGCTTGAGCCAAGAAGCCAGGAGCTCTTAGGGGCTCCGGGGGTAGAAGACTGTATTTTGGCAGGCCCATCCAGCCAAGGGAAAAGGTCTCAGGGGGCGAGACCATTTTCCTGCATTGTTTGAGTTTTGCAGGCCAAGCACGATGGAAAGTAACAGGGACTATTCACCAGTGGATACAAGGCTCCTGCACAGGCCAACTAAGCCAGCTGGAGCCCGCAAGTGGCCAAACTGTGGTGATGTGGCACACCAGAACATGTAAGAGCCCAGACCATTGATCACATGGCTAGAGACCATCAGGTTGGTGTATGGATGTGGTGTAGGGGAGGCAAAGCCCCAAGGGACATCCATACAAAGCACCTCCAACTGAGTCCAGGTCAAATAGGAGCCCCTCACATCTACTCATAAGGACAAGATGTGGCAGGCAAGCAACAGGGGCTTCCCTTTGGAGACAGAGCCCAGTAGATGTTAGTGCTGGAGAAAGATAAAGCCCAAGCAAGGAACATCAGGCTCCAAGCCACACAGGAGAAGCTGATGAAGCTTAGACACAGTGCCACAGGGAAAATGAAAACTGAAGCATTTGCCCAAAGCAGCAAGTACAATCTTCAATTAACTTGAGAAAGATAAAAGGCCATTTGATAAAAGATTGTCATAATCTTTTCAGGAAGGCAACACTGAGAATATCTTTATAGGAAAGGCTCTGAGGACAGATGACAAGTAACTTATCCTAAACTTCAGGCATGACTACAATACAAATCAGCAGTAGTAAATGTTTAACTAAAATAAGTTTATGAAGATGAGTAGATGATGAAGATGAGGCAGCAGATCTGAAGCATGCAATCTAACCAAGGGGCAGAAAGAAAGGGACAAAGTGGCACTCAGCAAATACTTTCTTTAGAAGCATAAAATGCTGACTACTCCATCCAGTGATACAAGTAGTTTATCCTGCACCTTGTACCTCTAAATTAGCTTTTGCAGAATCAGTCCAAACAGTTCTGCATCCTGGTTCTTTTATGTTCACCCTTCTTTTACATTTTTCCATTCTGTTTTATTGAAAGCAAAATGATCTTAGAGGGTTAGGAATCTTATGAGGATGGCCACAAAGAAATGAAACAATCTTCAACTTTTAAGAGATGGCAGTTAAGAAAGCATGTCTGGAGTTCATCCAACATAGATATCTTGGTCACAGTCATAGTCATAAAAGTAGTAGGCCCAACCTCAGGCAGGATCATCCCTATCCAACCCATCCCAAACAACCATAATCTAAATTCCACATAAGACTACCATCAATCCTGACCACAACATGGACCCTACATAACCTGCCACAGGTAGAGGGACAACTGCAGCCAATATCCTGCTTCTATAAAATGTTGCCAAT
>NW_017728910.1:1342892-1427704 GCF_001723895.1 Crocodylus porosus | reverse complement strand
CTGCCCTTTGGGCAGGGGGCTGGACTCGATGATCTCCCGAGGTCCCTTCCAGCCCTAATGTCTATGAAATCTATGAAATCTATGAAACCCCCCACTATAGAGGAACAGAACCACCCCCCCACACACACACACATACAGTCCATACCAATCTGACCATGGGGTAAAATTCCTTCCTGGCCATTAGTATGGCATTCAATCAGACCCTGAGCAGAGCAGCAAGACCCTCTAGCCTTAAACCTTGAGCTTTGCTCCTAGCAGGAGAACTGGCATGCCCCAGTTAAAGTCCCTAGCCTTGACTGTAGCCAACATCCAATGCCTCTGTGAAGGTTTAAAAACACCCTGACACCTATAGCAGAAGAGATTAAGCTCAGAAGCATGGGAAACGCACATGGTAGAAAACAGGCATTGCTATGCCTAGATCATTCCCAACCAGTTGCTGTCCAACCTCTTTCTGAACATCTCCAGTGATGGAGAGTCCACAACTTCCCTAGGCAGTCTATTCCACTGCCTCACTATTCTAACAGTGCATATCCAGAAAAAAAGTACTTCAATCTAAATTTACTTTGCTGCAACTTAAAGCTACTGGTCCACGTGCTTTTCTCTCTTCTTCATGGCAGCCTTTCAAGTGCTTAAAGATAGCAATCATGTCCCCTCTTCAGTGCCTCTTCCACAAGCTAAACATACCTAGCTCCTTCAGCCTCACAGGACCAAGCCCTTGATCATCTTTGCTGCCTGCCTCTGGACCCTATCTAACTTCTCTGTGTCCTTTTTGAAATGTGGAGCCCAAAACTGCACACAGTACTCCAGATGAGGCCTAACTAGTGCCAACTAGGGAGATACTATCCCCTCCTATGTCTTACACCTAATGCTTCTATTGATGCGGTCCAAAACCTTATTTGCCTTTTGTGTAGCTGCTGCATATCACAGATTTGTATTGAGTTTGTGGTCTACCAAGACTCCCAAGTCCTTTTCCATAGAGCTGCCATCCAACCATCCAAGCTCTCTGTCTCTTCTGTTATCTCCTCCCCCAGCCTGTCTTGGGATCTGGAATTCTATCAAATCATGATTGCTGCCTCTCAAGTTACCCATCGCCTTCACGTCCTCCACCAGTTCTTCTCTGTTGAAGATACAAGATAGATGATCCCTTAGTTGAATCCTCTAGTTTCCGGAAGACAAAGTTGTCCTCTACACAAGCTAGGAACTGGCTCAATATTTTATATTTGGCTGCAATGTTCTTCCAGCAGATGTTTGGAAAAATGGGAGTCTCCTATCAGTACCAGTATCCATAGCTTTTGGATAGATTCATCATGTGCTTGAAGAATGCCTCATCTACCTCCTCTTTCTGATTAGGTAACCTATAATAAATCCCCACACCTTTCATTTCTACCCAAATGCATTCCACTTTGCTGCCACCTTCCTCCTGAACCGAGGAACTAGTGTATGCCTTTCTAACATACAAGGCAACATCACCATCCTTTTTCCTACCCTGTCCTTCCAAAACAGAGTGAAATCCTCAGGGTTCACATTTCTAGTCATAAAAGCTGTCCCACCAGGTCTCAGTTGTGCCATTCAGATGGTAGTCATTTTCACAGGCTGCAGCTTCCAACTCATCTGGTTTATTCCCCATATTTCTCGTATTTGTATACATGCATCAGACATTTTGCATTTTGACCTCCTTTCTTCCCTTTTGTGCCACTTATTGCAGTCCTGTAGCTCTCTGGCCCTTTCCCAGAGCTAAGTTGCTTCTTTAAGCCCTTCCCCCCGGACAGCATGCCTTGTTGCTAGAGGGTTTTGATCACCATTCCCCATCGAACCTAGTTTAAAGGCCCCTTATTAGGCTGGCCAGATAACACCCAAATATGCTCCTCCCTATTCTTGTCAAATGGATCCCATCTCTTGATAGCAGCCCTTCCCCACCCATGGTTGAAGAAGCCAAGCCTTCACATTAATGCCAGTTTCAGCTACACATTCCCTTCCAGGATACAACAGTCTCTGCCTTCCAGGGGAAGAATCAATAAGAACATCAGTTGTGCTCCAAGATTAATCCTCCTGCCAAGAGTCTCACAGACATCTCTAACCTGGTCAGTGTCATTACTGGTAGTATCATTGATGCCTACATGGGCAAGCAGGAATGGGTAGCAGTCCAAATGATGTAGAAACTTTGACACACTGTGACATCCTGAATTTGGGCTCCAGGCATGCCACCCAGGCCCCCCAATCTGGAGAACAGATTGATGCCACTGTCCTTCCACAGAAGAGAGTTATCAACCACTACCACTTTTCTCTTTCTTCTTGGTGCAGCTGTCCAGGAGCCCCTGTCCTTGGGGCCTTTCATTTCCTGCTCCATAGGCTGCTGCCTCTTCTGCCCAATGACTGCAGATGTCCTCTCCTCTGCCTCTTCCTCAGAAGTTCCACCACAAAATGTTTGAAAGAAGTTGATGACTTCAATCTACTCTAATTCTGGGGGCCCTCCTTCTTCGAGTAGTCACATGCTACCCCCTTCTCATTGTCCTTTGGCCTCTCCAGTACTAGCCTGTCATAATTCTTATTCAAGTAATCTTCCTGGTCCTGGAAGCAATGCAGGATGGATACCCATGCTTCAAATCTGTGAATCCACTCCTCCATTGTAGGCACCAGCTTACATTTGGTAAAGATGAAGTGTTCCTGACCTTCTGGGAGGAACACAAACATGGTACATCCCACACAGGTCACAACAGCTGATCCAGATTCTGTTTGTGCCTCCTTTGCTCCCTGGATAAAACCTATGCTATAAGGATTTAAAAAAATAAAGGGGTGGGGAGGAAAGGAGGAAAAAAGACACAACACAAGAACCTACACACTAAGCACCCACACCAGGGCCCTTGCCCACACTCAATCTTCTGTTCCCTGGCTCCCTCCTGGGGCAAACCACCTATCTGTTTGCTACTCCCATGGGCTGCCTTTTTATAAGGCTGCCTTATCCTAGCTCTACCCCTCAATTACCTAAACCAGCCCCATTCAGAGAAAGATCACTTAATCACTCCAGAAGGGGGAAGAAAAAAAAGAAACAAAGGGAGAGAGAAAAAAAAGAAAAAAAAAGAAAGAGTAGAAAAAAGCAATCACGCATGGGAAGAAGTGGGAGAGGAAGAGAAGAGACGCCTCAAACATACACTAGGTCTTAGGCAAACACTTTAGCAGCGATCAGCCACCCCAAGTCACTAACACAGAGAAAAGCCACTTCAAGGCAGTCCCACACCTGAGCTGTTTATTCCAGAGCCACTGCTCTGTTTACTGCTCAGCTTACAATGAAAAGGGAACAAACTAAGGAACTGGTTTCACAAGATGCATTCTTTTCATGGCCTTCTAATAATCAAGATACAAAAAACAATACTCCAGACACTATGCTAGTCTAAGATCATTTTCTAAATGCAAAGAGCCAGTACCATTTCAAATAATAAAATATATGATCATCATGAAAAGAAGGCAGAGAAAAGCAACTGTTTGAATCATCAAGCGGATTTGGACAGAGAAGGATTTAGTCCTCTCTTACTTATGTGAAAAATGAAAAAAGAAGTTTCTATTGCCTGAGCACTCCATTTCCCCTGCACTCATTAGAGATATTCATTTTCCCAAACTGCTAAATTTGTATGTGTACATCAGTTCTTTACCAATGACTTGGTATATAGCTAAGATAGCTTGGCTTCCTCTTCTGTAGGCTTAGCTACATTTAGCATTGTACCCAATGACAGGTACAAGACAAGACAGAAATGAGGTAGAAGAAGTGAGGCAAATCAAAGGAGAGGAATAGAAGGAATTTGCACATACAAGGTTGTAAAATTGGTTGCTTTTAACAATTCTTTTATTACTTAAGTCTCTCTAAAAATGCAGGAGTATCACCTATTCTAAGACTATTTACCATTGCTCCAATAGACTAAAAGACTAAGGTCTGTAAAGCAGTGCTGTGCCTGTCATGCAGCTGAGGGCCAGGACTGCAAGGCCTGAACTCCTGCATTTATGACACTGATTCTCAGTTCCCATGTCTAGTTCCTTAAAATACTCCCATCTGCCTCTATTTTACAGGACTTTTGCTGAGCATTAGGTTGGTTGTAAAATGGCTTTGAAGATAACATGATACAGGAACATTAAACTGGTACTAACGGTAGCAAAGCAATGTTTTCTGTTGAAAAATAAAGCATTCTACATATCAGGTCAAAAGCAGGAAGTCAGCAATTTTATATCAGCATACAGTTGAACAAGTCCATTATACCCTGCACACTAGGGGCTAAATGGCCTTATGTACTATGTACTGTCAGACAAAAATTCATGTGTACTAGCATGAAAGAAAACTGACATCATATGTAGTTCCTTTTAACAGTGTTTCCTTATTTTGTTATGGTTTCCTGCTGTTGTCTGAAGACTTTTCCCTAAAATAAGATCCATATTCAGAAAAAATATATTTGTATGTATATTTCTATAACTAAATATATAAACATTCTTCTCTTGTATGTTTCTTAGTGATATGGAAACTATTTCTTAAAATATAAAAAAAAATATTGTACTGCCCTCTAGAGCACGTAAAATACTTAACCTGGCTATGTGAATATAAATTGAGAGAAACAACCACCACTTACAAAAACACACGTGGCATGCAAATTCATTATTCCATAACACTTATCTTATAGTAGGGACTAATTGATTCATAACAAATTAAGGATTGTGATTGGACTACTATTAAAATATTGATCATGAGCAAAGGTAAAAGGAAATAGGTAAAAATAGGGTGGTTTTTTTTCCCTTTTTTTTTCTTTTTAAAGTTAGTGTTCCCATCTTACCTATAGGAAATGATCTGTCACCACTGTGCCAGAATTTTTCTTCTAACACTTTATTAAAGTTTGCAGTAAGATATTTTTCTCCAGTCTATGAATTCTATATGCCATTGCTAATAGGAGCTATATTTTAAGTTGAGGATATTTTTAGCTGAGAGAATAGTACCTTACATAAAACGAACAAAAGAAGCAGAACTCACTGAATCAGCAGTCACATTTCACTTAGGACCAAAGTAAAAGATAAAAGGCAAGAAAAGGGAAGAATAAGACAAAATTGCTGACAAAATTCTTATACAAGCAGTAACATATCCGCATTTACTTCCAAAGATCACACCTACCTGATGGAAGGGGCTGGTTCTGAACAAAAAAACCTGGCTGCTGTGGCTGTCCCATAATGTTATAGCCCCACAGGGCAGACTGGGGATGGTGCATCATCTGAGACGAAATTGGTGAATAAGTGGGAGGCACTCTGTATATGTTATTCTGTGGATATTCCTTAAAACACACAGTAAAAGGGAATGTTACGGACATTCATACTCTATTTACTCATAAATAATGACAATTTTCTTACTAAATTATTAAAGGCTTTGGGGCAGTTCCTATTGTAGTTTACTATAGTGTAAAATAGATTAAGTGACTAACTACCTACAGGTAATTAAGAATGAAAAACTTTGTTAGAGGTCCCACCCTATTTCATCTTTTAGTTTTATACTAATACTGTAAATTATGCATGCTATATAAGGAAACAGTGAAAAGAGCAAAAAAGAAAAACGGCTACAATAAATCCCCATTAAATGTGCATTCAGTAAAATAGTTAACCTACAGCTGGCTTTATTCTACAGTATATAGGATGCAGTGACAAAAACACTGCTATTACTTGAAGAAAGAGTGCTAGAAATTGTATGCTTTCTATTCAATAATGAATTACAAGCTTTAGCTTCCGGAGAAGGGAAAAATCAAGCAGAAGATTGTGTTTACAACATAAGGAGCTATATAATATGCATGTTTGTGTACCACTCCCTCCTATTTATGAAAATCATTAACACAGCAATCTAATCTCCACCCCAAAAACAAATAAATCAAACTACAAGAATAATAACACAAAAATCTAGGAAAAATCTGAAACAAATTCCATAGGAAAGTCAACTTCACTGAAACAGATTTTATTGTATAGTTAAAAGTGAGCTCTTATAACTAGGGCTGTGTGAAATTTCATCACCAGTTTTGTTTCAATGCTTTTTCGACTCATTTCAAGGTCGAAACAGCAAAATCAAAATGAAACAGATATCATGGAAACAGTCTCAAAACAAAACAAGGCAAGTCAAATTGTTTTGTCATTTCGACACTGTTTTGAAGTTTTGCCCATAAGATATAATGGAGAAGGTTGAAACAGCCTATACCTTTGTCATTTCTGGCCTGATTTGGATGAAACTCGCAGGAATGGTAGCACCTTCTGAGGGCATAAAGACAGCCAAGCTCCAAGGAGATAGGTGCAGGGGGGTTAGAGAAACTGCACCCCAAAGTCTTGAAAACAAAACTTGTGTCACGTGTATGTGTTAAGCCACAGCAAGGTCAAAACTGCAGGCATGCTAGCCCCTGTGGAGGCCAAAAAGCTTACTAAGATGCATGGAATTAGGTGCAGGGGGGCTGGGGAAACTGTACCCCAAAGTCAGCTGCTGATAGGCAATACTAGTGCCATGGGTGCCTATGTAACTGTGTCTGTCTTGGGGCATGGGGGGGGAGGGGGGGAAAAAACCACTGCAGACCTGGCTGCTAGGCTCTGCTGTGGCCATAAAACCTGCCAGCTGTTAAGGAGATGGATGCAGGGGGGTTCTGGGGCCCTGCAACCCTAGCTGCTGAGAGGCAAAACTCGTGACATGGGTGCTTGTGCAACTGCTGCCTTTCATCAGACAGCAGGACTAAAGATCCCCCATCACTTGCCATCACAGACCTGGAGGTAATAATTGACCACAGTATGAACATAAGCCAGCAGTGTGATGCTATAGCCAGCAGGGCCAACAATACCCTGGCATGCATCAATCAGTTGTTTTTCCTGCTTGGTGCAGGGGGCTGGTTTTGCTGGAGCTGCATCAATTGGTGCATGCCAGGGTACTGTTGGCCCTCCTGGCTACAGCACTGCACTGTCAGCTCATGTTCATACCATGGTCAATTATTACCCCCAGGTCTATGCTAGCAAGTGATGAGAGATCTTCAGTCCTGCTGCCTGATGAGAAGCAGCAGTTGCGCTGGCTCCATGTCACGAGTTTTGCCTGTCAGCAGCTAGGGGTGCAGGGCCCCAGACTCCCCCTACACCTATCTCCTTGACAGCTGGCAGGCTTTGTGGCCTCAGCAAGGGCTAGCAGGCCTGCAACTTTCACCCTGCTGCACCTTAACACACAGCATCACTCACGTCATGAGTTTTGCTTGTCCGCAGCTTGCGGTACAGTTTCCCCTCAAACCCCTGCACCTATCTCCTTGGAACTTGGCTGTCTTCATGCCCTCATTCCTGCAAGTTTCATCCAAATCAGGCCAGAAATGACAAAGTTATAGGCTGTTTTGACCTTCCCCATTATCCAATGGGTGAAATATCGAAAGTTTCGCCGTTTCAATGGAACAGAACAGAACAGCTGTTTTGAATCTAAACAAAATTTGGAATGGAACACTGTTCCATTGAAACACCGGTCAAAACGGGCTGCTGCTGTTTGGCACAGCCCTACTTATGACATAGTTGTGGAATTTCTATTTGAAAGAGACAGACCTGAATAAAAGCCCACATTCCGAATACACCTTGAACTGAGGGCAATTTGACAGTGAATCCAAAATATATCAGAGATGCTTCTCTAAAGCAAACAAAAGACTAGATAGTAAGCATGCATGAGTATGCCTGACAATCCTGATCTAGTCTAGCATGTTTCAGCAAATTTCTGTTAATATTCAAATATTAGTCCATTACAATAACATTTTGGTACATCCATCCACTTGGTATCCTTATTTGGTAACTTTGTATTTTCGTCAAACTTTCACCTTCATTTCTTTTTGGGGCTCAGTCCTGCAGGGTGCCAAGCAACTTGAGAAGATGTGAGAGAATTTAGCAGCAAGAAGCCATTAAGTCAGAGACCTAGACATATAGACACTTACATCAGCTCTTGAATTTGTTTTAGTCTTTCTTTTCCTGCCCTTTGATTTCTTTTCGTCATCTGTGCTAGGTTTTCCCTGATCCGACAGC
The DNA here is from genome assembly GCF_001723895.1 of Crocodylus porosus. NCBI lineage: Eukaryota > Metazoa > Chordata > Crocodylia > Crocodylidae > Crocodylus > Crocodylus porosus. The sequence continues at coordinate 1,419,673 of NW_017728910.1, read as the reverse complement.
TCTGCTGATTTTCTTTCTGGTTCCTGAGAGACGGGTGTAGTAGGCTCTTCCTCTTCCTCTTCTGGAGGTAGCAGCAATGGCTCGAGGTAGTAGCTTCTTGGCTTGGGTTTTGGATGCATATGGTATAGCAGAAGATGCTGCTGCTCCTCATATTTTATTACTTTCCTGTCAACACGAACTGTACCAAACCAAGCCCAGGAGAGAGGAGCAGGATTTTTATGTCCCTCAAATAAATCCCAAGGGGACACCTTCTGTTTTGTTGATACCTGCAGGCCCTGTCTCAAAATAAAAGCATATCAACACTCCTAAAGTTACAGGATAACAACCAAGCAACATGAAATACCTGCCATTGTACACCATCATGTATAAGTCTCTTTTAGGATTTATTTTGTCCAGTACCAGAAATATCAATTACTTATTTGGGTAAAGATTCAATCAGTGTACAAGGCTGGCACTTGTTAGAACCATGTTATGTTTTCATAGTATTATAGGCTGATAGCCAGGAATACTATATAGCACATTTAGAAAATGTGATTATTTTCTAAAATTAATACCTTATGTTCCATCTGACATGCAAACAAAACAAGTATCAGAAAAAAAAATAGTCTAACAAAAAACTGTTGATCAGCAGATTAAAGCATGAGTCTAAAACACTCCCCAACTATTTCTGTACTTTAAATGAATCTGAATAAATGTCAGAACTCCAGTGCAGGAAATGCAGTACCAAGATTGTAAAATAAAAAGCTGCATTCCCCTTGGAAAAAAAACGCCTGATCTTAATTAAACAAAAACCCTACATATGCATGTCTCCATAGTGCACAGAATCCACAATGTATAATCCAGATATCACTGCCTCTTCTTGCAGTTTTTTCTCCATCTTATAGCAAACAAGTGATAGATCAAAGGAACCACTAAGGATCCCAAGCCAAGTATACTGCTGAAATTGTTAAATCTATACCAACACTACTGGTATGTCATCCTCATTTCAAGGTACCACAATACCTGAAAAGAAGTTATTATTTAAGCTTTTCCACTGCAAAATCTGATTTAGCTGAAAAAACATGCAAATTTGTGGTATAAAGCTGGATAGTTTTCTGAGAACTATTAATCTACAGAAGGTTGTCTATATTGTTCAGTTTAGGAAGTGTCTGCAGTCACTTAAATCCCCCAAATGTGTTCCTGACATTCCACATCCAGCTGGTACTATTAAAAAATGAGAAGATTCCTTGTTTTGCCCAAATACACCTAGTTTTCAAGAACAGAATTCCTCACACTTTCAAGAGCCAAAGTGCTCTTGCTTTGCTTTAGGCAAATGAAAATGCTAGCCTCCTGTTTCTGCATCTTAAGTGATTGTTAAATGTCCATTCTCTTTTGCTCAGCAGCTAAGCACTTCAGGCAGGGGGCACATGCCATATTTAGGAGCTGCTGTTGAACAGGATGGATAGCTGTGCCCCACAGGGAAAGTTTTGCTCAGAATTAAATGTGGTACCCAATAGTCATTCATTATTCTCCTGTTCAATATGCATATCTGGTGGTAGTCAAGACTGCCTCATTTCACAATATAATTTCAACACTAAATAGATGGTACACTCTGTGTTTTAGAGTACAGACAGAAGTGCAGCTCCTAGCTGTAACTCAGAATGATTTGTGAAATGTCCAGAGTTACAAGGTTACCCCAAGCTGCAGCCAGGGTCCCACAGCAACAGCCAGGGCTCTCTGCCAGCGCTTGCTGTTTAAAGATTGGGAGGTTGGGGAGGCAGTGGATGAAGCTTATTCTTGGGGTTTGCCAGCTGGTGCTAAAAGGTGGAGTGGGTGAATTGTAGCCCCCCCTCACCTCAGGGGGGCTCCAATACACCTGCACCACCTCCCAGAGGGGGGACGGAGAGCCTAAAAAAAACCCAGAGCGAACTCCTTCGGTTCCCTTCTCCCCCTCCTATTCTGAAAACACTGGCAGGCTGGGAGCTCAGCATACACAAGTTACAAAAGACGCTTCATTTTGAACCATTATTATCTGAAACCTCATGCAATGAGGGGTCAGATTGATCAGCCATTTTTTAAAGCTGTCTGCAGCTGTACACTTGTTTGGTCACAACTATATACTAATTTCTGTGGCTAGATCACGCAAAAGTTGTCATTCCTGTCTGCACCTCTAGTTCATAGGGGTTCACAGCAACCTTTTATTCAATATAAATTGTATGGGTTTTGCATGCCCAGTTTTGTGCATATAAGTGAACACCCAAATAAAGTGAACAATTAAGAAAAGCAAAATTTCACTCTTCTTGATAGACAAACTATTTAAAACCAGCTATCCAAACTGCTCAAAAAAACTGCAATTAGTAAATTATTTCAAGATGGATAGTTTTTGCTGATTGCATGCAAATTTTCATACAGTTCATCTAAATAAGAGTAAACATTGTATGCTTATAAAACATATTTGATATTAAAAAAACCCCCAGGGATCTTGAAATGAGTTTTTAACAATACTGTTCCATGAAGCTGACAACCTTCAGTCTACCAAGAGGGCCCATTTCTTCTGTCGGCTTTATACCATAACTACAATTTTAGTTATAGCTTAGAAAAAGACAAATTATTCATCTCTGCTATTTAAAGAATATTCCATTAGAATGGATGAAATACCAGGAATATAATATACTTCCTTGGAATTACTGCTTAACAGACGTATAATACTTCTGTATTCATATGCTCTAAAGTTACACAAAATATTTATTTGACTTCCAGATGCAAGAGAAAGTCATAATAAAAATGACATTTTAGAGTAAACATTTACTCTTGCCTGTTTCTTATCTATGGAGTCAAATCCTGCAATTTTGTTTCCCTTTGTGTCAATCAAAGATCCCATTGGTTCACAAGTAATAATGTCACAGGTCTGTTTTGGCAAAGGTAGCAGCTGGCGAACTTTGTCAATACTTTCTGAATGCTTGTCTCCTAATTCTTTCTAAAAGAAAACAGAGAAGTACAAATGTTACAATGCTTTCACAGTTTCAAGATTCTCTAAATTAATCATTTCCTTTTACTTATACCAAATGTAATTAGATGTTTGAGAGCACAATCTTTCTGCTGTTATAAAATGATTTCTGAGCTTTTTAAAATTTTATTTCAGCAGCGGGACATAAGTGAAATACTAATCTGAGAAATCTCCAACATAACTAAAAGGGACACAGAACTTGTTTTTGAAATATCCAATTTCGGAACCATTACAAATGAATATGCAAAACTCTATACTCTGTCCAGCCCGTATTCCCATTCTTTTAAACTCTCTTCTCCTTCCCACTATTGCTACTGCTGCTTTATTGACTCCCCCCCTTTTTTTTTTTTTTAAATCAGAGAAAACTGAAAACAACCTTGATTTAAGAATTAAGAGATGCAATTCAGGAGTGCACAAGTTAAAATCACAGGTCCAAACTTACTTTCAACTTTTTCACTAAATTCATGTATGCTCTTTTGTTCTCTTCAGACCCACCCTGGGATGCAGTTGATAGATCAGAAGCTAAGGTTCCATTGATCAGAACACCGAGCATATCAAGCACCGTTGTGAATAATTCACTACAAGGGGAAAAAGACAAGTTTGAGGTTGCTTTTTGAGGAGCAATAGTGATACTTCTAGTTAATTACATATTTATCACATAGCATGAGTATCAGAAGTTCACAAGAATCAGATTATAGCAAAGACTATAAATGTGTTCAAACATGTTTATGGGACCAGATTTTTCAAGCACATTTTATGAACATACAAATCCAACAGACATGACGTACACCTGCAGATGAGTGACAAAATCAGTATATAGTCATATCTACGTATCTCTGAGCCACATTATATAGTGACATCATGTAAATTGTTATTAGCTATTTTGGACACTGATTTAGGGAAGCACCTAAGTATGAGCTTAAGCACATGCCTGTTCAGAAAATATTTAAGGAGAGAGCTTAATACTTGCTTAGTTGCTTTCTTGAACAGAGTGCTTCACCAAGTTATGGTCCTGATTAGTAAAAAGAGCATAAATATGAAATATATATCCAAATCATTGCAGACATAATACGTTATTTATAAGTGTTACAGACATACTTGTTGGTTTGCATATCAACAGTTCCTGAAGTAATTATCTGAAGAAGCAGAAGGGCCCAGTCAGTAGTCCATTGTGTATTTCTCTGCACAGTGTCAAACATTCCACCCACCTAAATGTTGCAAATGAATTATAGAAAAGTGCATTAAAAATATGTAATTGTTAAGTTCAATACTGTCCAGGTTGTAATAACAGTTTCCAGTTTAAAACTTGAAGCGACACCCACCATAGTCCTTGAAAAGACTCTCAGACTTCTAACGCATTGAATTAAATCATTGCAGATGTGTCACTTTTCTTTACGTCCAAACTTAAGATAAAATATTTAATGTTGCTATTGTGCAATAATAGAAAATATGAAAAAGAAGCCATTACTAAGCGTCCATTCAGCTGATGACAGCTACTCAAAATTAGATTGTCATGGCTGCAACAGGCTCTAACTTTTGTTCATCAGTGTAACAGAAATGCTCCAGAATCTAGGGCACAATTGCTGTTTTGGGACCTTTTTTTGGTCTGTCCAACTCCTTTTCCAAAGCTTAGATGGTGCAAACAGCAGAAATGATCTAGCAAGTGCCCCTGATGGAACTTCTCACAGTGTAGGTCTCACAAAGCTGAACAGAGAAAGTATGTTTTCCTGTTTTATGACAATTCCTATATGGATGACCTTGACATTTACTTGGTTTTTTTTTATTGGTGCATTTCATTTCAAACCAGGAGCAGCTCATAAACACTGTGATGCTGGAATGGATGGAACATGGAGGGGCCCCCGGATGCTCGGCGACAAACCCGGAAGTGGACCAGAAGTACTTCCGGTCCACTCCTGGCTCCGCCAGGGAGCTCCCCACCCAGCTCAGCGATCAGCTGCAGGGGGACACCAGGTGCACCCCCAACCCAGGGGGCACCAGTCGCTGAGCTGTGGGAGCATGGGGGGTCCCTCCTGCACGCTTCCCAGCAGACTTGGAAGTGGACTGGAAGTGCTTCTGGTCCACTTCCAAGTCTGCTGCCAAGTGCACTAGGGAGTGTACCTGTGGGCTGTTCCATCTGCCCCAGTATCACAGCATTCATGAACCACCTGCTACCTAGAGGTATATAGAAAAAACATTTAATGTCTATGTCTGAATCTCTGAATCTCTGAATCTCCAAATCGATTTGGATAGATTAAAGTATCTCCTGATTCGATTTGGCCACCAAATAGGGCCGAATGGCCGAATCTCCACTGAATCGGATCAGCAACTGAAGCTTTGCACAGCCCGTTTTCAACCTTTTTTCACTTCCAACCCCCTAAAAAATTTCAAATGGAGGTGCAGACCCTTCTGAATTGTATGTATGGGTATTCATATAGTTTTGATTCATCATAGCCATCTTTCACAAACTCCTTGGGTCCACAGACCACAGGGTGAAAACTACTGCACTAAATCATCATCATTACTGGTACTCGTTCCTCCTCCAGATTCAGACGTCTCCCTAGTCCTAAGAACCTGCTTCTGTGCTGCATAAAACAAACAGAAAACCCCAGATATATAGCTTCTGAAGACTTAAGACAAAAACTGGTACAAATCTTGGACACATAACCCTTAGGCTTAACTCGGAAAGCAAACAGATTATTCCCTCAATTTAGCAAGCAGATTAGCATAGTAGTAAAAGCCAGGAACTCCAACCAGACACCAAGGCCCCAGTATACTAAGCTAATCTGCATCATCACAGAACCTCACAAGAGAGGTGAGAGAGTCTTTAACAGCTAAGACCTGCCTGCCCAGAGGAATTTTCCATCTATTGACTCCTCTGTGAAATCCTATGAAATGTGAACTTTCATTTCTATCCATGAGAACTTTTACAATCTTTTCTCCAATGCATGATAAAGGGATTTTGTGCTAGAAAGCTTGTAATTAAAGATTTTTTTTGGTAAAAATCTTGTTGGTTTAATAAAAGATATCAGCTCTACCATGAGCCCAGATTGCTTTTTCCTCTAAACCAATATGGCTACAATCTGGATACCTAAGCCATGTTTCAAGCACATTACAAAGATTGTCCCCCATCCCAAAAGGATTGCAAGCTGCATAAATAAAAGAAAACAGAAAGAAACAAGGAAGTGCAAAAAAATAAAACTATTCAGGTTAGTTTGAAAAGCAGTAATCCTAACACATCGGCTATCTACGAACATTCTCAAAATTATGGTGGAGGAAAACCAGCTAATTTTTGGTACGAGTCTTTATTTGTTGCTTCACTCAGTATGTAGACACAATTTAATCATGAAAACTAAATGTTTAAAAGATCCTGGACTCCACAGTTGTTTTCCTGCACTGCAGACTTCTCAGAATCCAGAATTTTTACCCTGTTTACCCTAGGAAGATACTTCAGTATTTCTACAGGCCAATCCTCCAAAAAACTGTCTTCATTTTATTTTGAAATTTTTATTCTTTCATTCAAGTGTGTTGCCAAGCAGCATCAACCAGACAATCCAGATGCTTTCATTTGCAAACAGACTATTCATATTTAGCACCAGTTGTTGTCACTTCTGCTTGCAACTTCCTTGTTTCTAAAATAAGGAAGAGATCCGTAGGTTTGCACAATAAGTCCAGTACACAACTAACCACGCATTGCCAACATCCATAACATGTGCGCTACTGGTTTCAATGAAAGCAGACCTGTAGATAGTAAGGTTTAACAGTACTCTTCCTTCAGCTGAAATATGATACCTGTCCACATCCAAGTGCTCTCTTATTATGGGGCTGCTGCATTTTGGAGTTACGTATTGCTTTCAGCAATCAGCTGCTCTTCTGAGCTAAATATTTATTGGAAGTTGTATTAAAATTAAACAAAACAGCTGCTCCAAGTCCTGCTTTTGGATAAACTTTTACGTTAGAAATCCTGTGGTTGAAATTGTCAAAGCTGAGTAGCAGATTTAACCAAACAGCTGCCAATGACAAGTGAACTTTGAAAATCTCAGCTGTAATGAGTGCCTGGTTCTGAGTAATCCTCTATGATTTACTATTAACATATGCTGGGCTGTTTGTGAGTATGGATGATGGCTTTCAACTTCCAGGAAAAAATGGCACATTTGTAATAAGCTTTAATGATACTGCAGGGAGAGGAGGAAAGGCAAGAAGACAGGAAAAAGAGAAAGGGATGAACCTGTTAGATATGGATTTTGCAGTGGAAGCTGCTCAGATAAACACACGGAAGAAGCATTGAAGGCTCTTGAATATCCTCTCTCTTTTGCCTCATACAATCAACTCCAAAGTCATTTTTAACAATGGCTGTTTTCAAGCTTAGGTAATATAAAAGCAGGGAAAAAATGTATAAACACATTTTTCTTACCAAATTAAGACGCAGCTGTAAGGCTTCATGCATCATCTGCCTAGCTTTAACATCATCCTGATATCGTTCTTCCCTCCAGTTACTTAAGATCTAAGAATAACAGTTTGATTAAAAGTCATGTTTCCCTCTTTAAAAGTAAAATATTTCTGATCATTTCTGGATAAATTATTATATTTAAAGAGCCATGAAAAGTCTCATTTTTCATCTTCATGCCTCTGCCAAGTTTGAGTTTGATCATTTATTTACCAATTTAATTTACTTAATCCTACCAAAGAACTGGAATCAATACAGTATTTTTTCCACTTCAATGCTTTTGTGCTGTTCTATCAAAAAGATAAAGGAGGGTTTTTTAATGCATCTGCTAAAAGAATCCTTTCCTTCAAATACTATAGCAAATTATTCACCAAGAGCTAAATACACAGTTCTTTGACTGTGGTTGCCGCTCCTTTGTTCCACTCCACTGAACAGTCTAATGTCAACAAGGATGGAATGTTGGAATTCAGGGTAAGTCAGAATACAGTCGGAAAAAGGAGAAGGGGCCAGGTGGCAACAGTAGAAATGGAAGGAAATGAAATAAGGATGGGGAACATAGAACTGGATTGTACCTGGGATGGGCAAGAATATGGAAGAAAATTATTGTTATTAATTTGTACTGAAGTAGCACATGAAAACTGATTGTTCTCTGGTGGATTTCAGAAAAAAATTGCTATGTTGATCCACTAGCATTCCCTCAGTTTGGCAGTACCTGGTGTATATGAAATTGATGGCAACAAAAAACAATGAAGAGGCCTCAGTGTTGTACGTATGTTTTACCTGATTAACTTGGTTTTGCAGTGATGTTAGAAGCCCTTCCCGTTGTTCATCCTGTCCCTTAAGGCACGTAAGTACCAAAGAAAGGAAAGGTTGCTGACTCAACAGAGACATGCTTTGAAAGAGACAAATGCAGATTGAATTAGCGATGTTATTTTGATACTTCCCGTCTCCACTGCCTTCCTTCCTTTTGTCTAATTTCCACTAGAAATACTGCTGCTCTCAGGCCTCCTTGAATTCCTGAACAAGAAATATACATTAAGTGGACAGAATAGAGAATGTAACCATAAATGGATAAAACCTGAAGTCTTTACTTACAGTCTCAGGTTATGAACAGCCATAACTGTTTAGCCATTTAGTCAATGAAGAATTCATAATGTGCAGCACTTTGTTAAAAGATACATACACCTTATGCAGCATGGGGGAAAAAAAGTGTTTTTTAATTGATGACAATTTTAACTGAAATCCTAATGAAGACAAGGCATTCAAGAGTTCCAATCCATGCTACTGGGACAAACGAAATACCAGGCTCTCCCCATATAATATGGACTGAAACTACAAATGTTTTGTTTTCTCTAAGATTAGTTAACATTAAAAAAAAGGGTTTGTTGGGTTTTTTTGGAGGGCTAGTAAAGACAAGTTGCAATAAGAACTCATTACAGGAGACATGTTCTGTGCAGGATGTGGTCAACTGATAAAACTTTGAGAGATAAATTTACAAGTATCTGACACGCAAAGGAGTAAAATAAATGTTAACCAAGGCTTTGGTTAACGAAAGCTTTGCTGTAAGGTAACAGCCTATTCAGGAAATTATATTAATAGTGCATTTGCTTCATAGCACTCACTGAAAACTCTGCACAACACTCAGCACTATGACACAAATACACACATATCTAGTATCTCTAGTAAAAGCATACATTTCAACAGGATTTTTTTAATTTGGCATTTAACTCTTCATCTTTAAATTTATGGGATTCTAAGAGCTGGCAAAATCCCAAAGCCATGTAAAATTCACAATGCAGAAAATCCCTTCTTCTGAAAACCAAAGTTATTCTGGTTTTTCCAGATTTGTGATTTTAGGAGCAGCACTATGAAGACCCTTTTTATTCTTTTTAGTGATGCACCGACACACTGGCACCAAAATAAGGAAAATTCACAACAGCAGCAATTTTTTTTGACTGATATGGCCGATAATATTGCTGATAAACGCCAGTGTGTGCACACAGCCACAGCACAGCATGCAGGTGGCCAGGAGTGCAGCCCCACAGCATGAAGAGCAGCCAGGTCTGGTTGGTAAGTCTGTTGTGATAAAAGGGACATGTGGGGGAAGGGGCAGATTGAGGCCCTCTGTGGTGAGGGAGGGAGTGGGACTGGGGCAGGGGCAGGTGCTGTACACCTGGGGCGGGGCATGGGATGGAGCTGTAAGCAGCTCATCTGGGGGGCATGAGGAGTGGTGGCTCACACCACTGCACACACCTCAGGAAGGCATGGGAGGCATGTGCCGTTGGATCCATGCAAGGGTGGGCTACCGCTGTGGGCTGGGGCGAGGGTGGCACTGAGCTCTTCTTGGTAGGAGGCTGGGCTGGGCTGCACTCAGGGCAGGCAGTGGTAGTGCTGGCGGGGAGACTGGGAACTGCAGCCACTCCAGAATTCACCATAGCCTCTCCATAGCTCCCCTTCCCAGAGCCACCAACGCCCATCCCAAGAGCAGCCCTGGCCTGGCCCCCACACTGGGGCCCAGTGCTGCCCCCAGCCCCAGCCCACAGCAGCACCCTCACCCCACGCAGATCTGGGGACACATGCCCCCTATACCCTCCTGGGGTGCACATGGGAGCCACCCCCCATGCTCCCCAAACAAGCCATTTGTGGCTCTGTCCCATACCCTGCCCCAGCTGTACAGCACCTACCCCTACCCCAGCCCCATTCCCTCCCTCACAGAGGGGGCCTCGATCAGCCCCTGCCACACTCCTTCCCTCCCCCCTTCCCCTTCCCCCACAATAGCAGTCAGACCTGCCCGGCTGCATATCAGCAATCAGACTGGTATTGGCCAATAGGGCTCGTTAAAAATCAGCCATCGATATCAGCCCAAAAAATCTCCATTGGTGCACCCCTAATTCTTTTAATAAACTTTCATTAAGAAAGTTTCTCAGTTGACAAGTCAAAAGATTAGTGCTGTAAGAACTGCTGTTGCTATCAAGCGGAATCTGAAACCAAGCTGTAATCCCTTCCCCACCCCACCCAACTTCTTATGCCCTCCCTTCCCTTCACTAGTAAGAAAGGTTCTCCAGATAAGCATTTTTCTGATGATTATGTGAATGGCATACAAGGTAAAATTGAAAGGAGTTCATTCCTCTTCCATAGTGCCATTGATTCTGCTGAGCTAACATGAGTAAAACTTGTTTTTAATCAAACATCCAAATAAAAAAGGTAAATCTGTTGGGTTATAGCTTCTTCTTAAATACTTCTAGTTCTGCCTGTACGTGGAAGGAACTTCATAATCCCTGAGTTTGGACAAGATGGTTATTGAAAAAGAAGAAGGTTATATTTTTCAAACTAGGGAACTCTTATGGGAAGAAAGACTCTGTTATCAAAGAGTGGGTTTGATGAGCCAAAGTAGAATCTTTTTACTAAGACAGAAGATTGGCAAGTGGTAGCAAATTACTTAAACTAAGAGCTGGGGAAAATGGAAAAGTTCTGAGATGCATTTCTATTAATCAACACCAACTGCTAAGGATGTCAGTACATATTTATCTCTCTATTCAATTAAAGATAGGCAAAAAAAATTATAGCTGAATTGGAATGGGAACTAGCTTGAGAACAGGGAACTTCTTCCTGGAACAGCTACGTAAGAGGAGTGGTTAATTATGTGAAAATGAAGAGCCTTACGATTTACAGTATTTTATGTAATTCCTATATTAACGGCAAGGAAGTAAAAGGGAACAGTTCAGATATTGGAATAAGTTTATTAGTTATTCTTAGGCAAAAAATGGCAAGTTAATTAAAGTCACACCTACATGGGTACTTTACCAGGATACAGTCTGATGCAACATTTTCATAGTAATTCATAATGACGTAAGTACTTTCTGCTAGCGCAAGGTGAGTGAGGGCAGATCTGATTCTGTGCACTGGATATTTATCCATTTTAAATCCCATTATTATTAAAAAATTTAATTAGCAGAATACTGAACGTCTAACAGAAGATGAGCTAAAACAATAAAATTGCACATCTGTTTCTCAGAATTTGCTTAAATACAATGCAAACAGCTTCTGAACCATATCTAGTCTGGGGAGTTGCAATATGAAGACCTGACCAATGAGTTCTGACAACTCTAAAAAGTCTCCCTGGCACAATTCTACTTTCAACCTTCTTACCTCTTTTGCTTCTGTCTGTCTCTTTCCTTTTTTGAGGATGATCCCAAATGCTGACCTTTTTCTAGCTCTTCTCCAGCTGCTTTCAACACTCTACCTTGAACTGAGGTAGGTAGTTTTGCAATCAGGGGAGCCACCAACCATACTCCTCGACGTTCAGAAGAACTAAAATCGGAACAAACTTATTTAGTTGAAAACAGTCCATCTAAGCTTGACACCATTATCTGCTATTTTAAAGACTGAATTGATACACTAATGGCATAGATTTTCTGCAATAGATGGCATGGGCTAAAAATTATGATTATGGGATAACAATAATATTTATTAAGCAAAACTGTATAGCAGGAACTTTCAGGAAATTAATTTTCCTTACTGTTCCTAGTTCAAACACAAAAAGCCTATGCATGCTATGCATAATTAACCATCATATTGCTTAAGGTAATTAAAAAGGTGACAGAAAAATACCTTAAGAATGTCTTTTTACCATTCTGTCTTGTATTACTTGTGTCAGCATTTCCAACAGAGTTTGGATTGAAGAGGCCTATACCAGAGTTAGAAGAGTTATTGTTTAGATCAGCGGATTGCTGAAACACTTCTATTGTCGCCTTTGCAATATTATCCAACAAGCTGTTCATTTCAGCCACAGACCCAGAACCCTACAGTAAAACATAAGTAAACTAGGATATTCATGGTATGTTTGTTCATAAGCTAGGTTAAAATGTACATACTTCATTTAATTAAATATTTATATAAGTATATTTTTAAAAAGCAAATACTCACAGGCTCTTTCATGCACTGTTTGATCATCAGCTGTAGTTCCAACCAAGACTGCCTGAGAGTCCATTGATCTAAGTTCTAGGTGAAATCAATAAATGGAAAAATGGTTGTGTCAAGTGTTTGCAGTAATGCTTTTAAAATATGCAAATTGTTAATTGGGTAGGCTGGACAGGCAAACATTTGAAGAACATTTGAAGATTATCACAGTATTGCTGTGGAATAAGTCCTTGGAACATGAAATATTCCTGAAGACAATGGGATGGGGGTGAGGCAGGAATCTTTGGGTACAAAACTGCCCTTCTTCAGGTCTGGGAAATAAGTTTTTAGCCACCACGAAGCTTCTTGCCCAGAAGGAACAAAAAGGGCAAGGCCCATTAGCACAGGATGGGCATGCTCTGTCCTCTTCTGTAAACTCTATAGCTTGAACTCATTTTTTTAATTCTACTTCTTCCTTTACCCCTTGCATCACTTGGGGAGTAGAGGGGGAGAAAAGTGGAATGACAGAAGTGGAACTGTTTTACATTGTAGTACCTGAAGTATGCGCTTGATGTGTTGCCTTTGAGGATTGTCACCCTCTGTGCATTCTTTAATCCCATGAGGATAACAGATAAGTTGCAGTAGTTTTTGTGCTTGCTTGTTTGAGAGAACAGGGTCAAGTATAAGATCTTTGTCTGTACATAACCTCTCAGGTTCTTTTAAGCAGTGTTCTCCCACCCATTCCTGTAAGCAATCAAACAGTTGGCCTCATAATGCAACAATCAGCAGAACGTTAATTTTTTAACAAATGCAAGGCAAACAAAAAATTATCCATATGTAAATGGACATAAAGGGAAAATTAGTTATGCACATAAAGTTTCATCTTTTTCTTTAATTTATAATGCTCAAAAGGATGACATTATCTGTTTTTCTAAGATTAATTTCCTAAAAACTCTAAAACCAGCTCAATAATTTATGATGCTGCCAAAAGATGTCCACACTTATTAGAAGCACCTTCAACCACACAATTTGTGGAGCAGCACTGGAACTTCCAAGGCAAGGTCTATTATTTCAGTATCAGAAGGGCTAGGTGATAAATTCATTTGGGGAAACCATTCCCCAGAGTGCAGGGATCCACCAATGATGACAGGCTGAATTTATCCTCTATCTATAGGATTCCTCCTGACATTTTTTTTTCCTTTCTAAGTCATCTCTGCTCCAAGATAAAGAATACAACAGAAAATTCCTTCAAATGCTCTGGTACATCCTCAAAACACTCTTTTGCATTTAATCAACAACATCCATCAGATTTTTGCCAAAAAGAAACATGGTCTATTAAGAAAGCTAGATGCATAATTTTACAAATTACCTGCTGACAAATAGTTCTTAGTACATATCTAGCATATTCACTTAGACTAGCAGTTTCGACTGAAATAGCTTTTCCACACGATGTCAATGTGTGGGAGGCACCCCAAATTTCATCATCATCAAGGTCATCTAATAAACCTCTCATACTGAAGTCTTCATTCTTCAAGGAGTTGATACTGCTGCTGCCAATTTCAGCATCACCTGTACAGCAGAAACAGAGGTGTAGAATATGAGTACCTTATAGAAATCTTGATGCTTCTAGTTAGAGCATTCACTATTTGGAGAAATACCCTAGCTGAGCAACAATTCACGAATGAGATCTGTGTACAATCAAGCTAGTACAGGAGCAGTGGACACAATGGCTTCCAGAAAATTACATTCTTTGAAAACAGTATTTTAAAATTATTTTAAAAGTATCTTGCAAACTGATCAAATATAAAATGAAAACATACTCCTCCCCAGTAAAAGGCATGTGTGTATGGAACTCTTTTAGCTGTAAAGATAAGGAAAATTTGAGTTACTCACCAATCTAGGTGTCCCTTTTCCAAGTCTTCTCTCTTACTCTGACTTATTAACTCTCCATAGATCAAGAGACAAGTTTTGACTTGTGGTCCCCTTAGCCCACCTTACTATGAACTTCTTGACAAGAGAGATTTATTTCCCTGGGAATGGAAAAGGGCAATGCATGCTGAGGGAGCCCTGTTAGAAAGGGCAAACATTGAATATCCCATCCTTTCTGCAAATCATCAGCACAACTGCATTAACTTGACTGTTTAGTCAGAAGGAAAAGGGACAGAGAAAATGTGGATGTTTCAGATAGGAAGCCGAGAAAATATTTTCATAATGACTTATATAGAAATGTGAACTAATTTGAAAATCTGAATGAAGGAAGTCATCTTGAAAGATCAGATTCTTAATTATGGGAAATACTGGATGTAATTTCAAAGCCCTTGTAGAACCTGCCTATGCTGTGCATCATCCATGAGAAAGGTATGCATCTCTATGACAATTTTAAGTGGGATTCTAGAATTTTGAATACTTCTTTGCAGAACTTAACTGACTCACTACTTCACATGTCACCACCAACAATGAACATTGAACAGAAGTATATAGAACTGACCCACTTACAATGCACATGAACAAATATGCTATAAACCAGTCTCACCGAGTCTATCTCTATTTTAAATTGTCATTCAGTAACATGTCCATCTCTGTCTCATCTTCCATGGTTAAGAGTGTCTTGTTTACGTGGTCTCCTCCATTTAATGTTTTTTTCCCTTTTTTAAGGGAACTATTTTATTTTGTGACTACGCCTAGGAACAGAAGTTATACATAAACTGGTTTAAGTGATCAGAAACTGGTTTAACCTGTAATGAAACAGAAGTTCAGTGCACATAAACCAGTTTCAAAATGGCCAAAATTGATTTAAGATAAAGCTGGTTGAATGTAGTATCAAACTTAACTGAGTTGGGTCAAACCAGTTTATGGAACTTCCATCCTAAACCCCTTCCCAGTTCAAGTTAAATCATAGTCCTCAACCATCCCAGCATTTTGCAGCCCTGGGCAGGGCTAGGCTGGACCCAGAGAGCAGGGCTGGCACTGCCTCTCTGCTCCCTAGCTGGAGCAGTGAGGCTGGCTAAGAAGAGGTGGAGAGGAAGGCAAGCCTGGCTGGGGATGCAGCCCAGTCTGCAAGAGGGAGAAGGGGAAACTGTCCACCCCCCAAGGTAAATGCTGGCTGGGGTCTGGTTAAACACCCCTTCCCCTGCTTAAACTTACTGCTGGCTGTGACTGTGGACTACAAATCCGAGAGGCACCTGGAAGCAGGAAAAGGAATTAATGAGCAACCCTGCAGAGTGCTGCTGTTGGGGGCAGCAGGAAGTGGAAGTGAACACAGAGCCAGAAAGCTATGGTCTACCGCTACTCCCCCCACCCAGCTTCTAGCCTGAGCCACTGCAGGCATGTGGCTGTATTTCCCGAATCAAAGATAAATGTATGTTCACTTTTGTTTCAATTTAATCTGTGCAGTTTAGACTAACCTGCAAAGCCTGAATTAATTCAGCCTTGAGCTTTTTGACTGTCTGTACCGAGCCTATAGGGTTAGGGACAGAAGTTACACATAAACAGTCTAAGTGATCAGAAACTGGTTTAAACATGTAACAGAACAGAAGCTCAATACAAATAAACCTGTTTCAAAATGGCTAAAACTGGTTTAAGATAAACCTGGTTGAATGTAGTATCAGACTTAACTGATTTGGGTCAAACCGGTTTATGAAAATTCTGTCCCAGACCCCTTCCTGGTTCAAGTTAACTCACAGTCCCCAAGCATCCCAGTATTTTGCAGCCCTGGCCTGGGCTGTGCTGTCTGCTCTAGCACAGAAAGGTCAGAGGGTGGGGGAGAAAGGCAGGGACTAACCCCTCCCCCTCCCCCCACAACCCATGACAAACCCCTATTGGGTTCTGGGGTCAGGGAGGGGGGTTAAATCCCTCTTCTGCCGAGTACAGAGCTGTCTTGCCCTGCTAAATTTACTGCTGACTGTGACTGGACTACAAATCCCAGAGGTACCTGAGAGCAACCCTGTAGAGTCCTGCAGCTGTAATTCTGGACTGCAAATCTCAGAGACCTCAGGGGCAGCAGGAAGAGGAAGTGAACACACTGCCTAATCTGGCTACATGTCAGACAGCCGTGCTTAGCACCCCCTGGCTTCTGGCCTGAGCCACTGCAGACATGTGGCTGCATTTCCTCAATTAACAGGGAATGTCTATCAAGTTGTTTCTCAGTTTAATCTCTGCATTTTAGACTAACCTACAAAAACTGACTTAATTTAGCCTCAAGCTTTTTGACTGTCTGTACTTAGCCTAATAGGATACTTATCCTAGTATCTTCTACCATTGTTTCCAACTGTGCAATAACTCCAGTATGCATAACAACAAGATTGCTAATATAGAAACGCCTCTAGGCTGCTACTGGTATTTTTCTTACCAGGTCACCTACATTTATTAACAACAGATCCATTCAATGCAGTGCTTAAGATGACAGTGGCTGCTGTCAGTCTGCCTGGTATCATACATAGGAGGCAGCAAACTTTGGAAATTTTAAGAAAAATGTTCCACTATCTAGACAGTTCATTTCACTCGACGAAATGCTCATAGTTTGTATTACTTTTGCCATCAACCAGCCCATTCTGTGGATAAACTGGGCAATTGTCCAAGATAACAAAATTGCAGTGGTGCTATTTGTAGATCTGATTAGTGATTATCAGATGGTAAGCTGTCAGTGAAGATAGTTATATAAAAATGTAGGGGAAAGGATGGTGAAATTGTCTGGGCTAATTCTGCATATCGTTCTTTACACCAGCTTCACATACATTTCTAACATTCTTACACATATAACAAATCACAGAACCATGTTTGAACTATTATCTTTTAAAAATAATATTTTTACTAACTTTTATTAGAAAAGATCAACTTTAACAAACTTGAACTGGACTAAAAGAAAGAAAAAACAAAGCAAGCATCTAGGAAAGAATAAGTACAGGATTAAAAAAAAAACAAAACAAACCCAACCCTCCATATGCCTGAAACAACAATTAAAGGGAACTAGTGTGTTAAAAAGCCATTGGGTTCAAAGCTTGAGATGTTTACTTTGTGTATACTCTGCTACATCCAAGCCATATACTCATGAAAATCAGTGGCCTTATGGTTTGACAGATTACAATTACATGCAATTACCAGAGATCACAAAAGAAATACTGCTTTAAACTCTGGCTCTTGGGCCCACCATCTGCTCAGTATAAACCAACCTACAGTCAGGATTACCACGGCACAATAAAAAAGATATTAAAAGCACACGGTATGACATAAAATACAGGCAACAACAAATAGGCTTGAACCTGGGTCCCTTGTGTACCAATACCATATATACACAAATGTGACATGTGCATTTCAGAATGATATAGCATACAAAAGAAACCAAGCCACACAAATTATGAAAATTTAGAAAAAGAAAAAAGACAATAGCTAAACTAAAGTCATCTGAAGACGCTGCATCAGGACTTGTGTAGTGACAACCAAAATACGCTCTTACTGTAATTCACGATACAACTATGCCTTTCATCATGGAGAAATCTTATGTTTTCTTTAATTTCTGAAATTGCATTTTGGAATAGAACCCCACCTGATATAGTATGTTTGATGCTTTTCTTAACTGGTTACAATTTTAAAATTAATTTATCTGAAATAAGGGTTTAAAAATAGGCAAATGAATTGTTTACCTTTTTATTTATTTATTTTTAATCTACCCAGGTTAGATCTACTCTGGAGAAATTGTTACTTAGATCAGTGTTCCTCAAACTGTATCTAGAGAATATGCAAAAAGAAGGAACATAAAAGCTGAAGAGAAAAGAGAAATATATAAATGGAAGAAATGACAGAAGAGATGAAGAAAAACTCTACAATGCCTTTGAGATTGTTGGAGAGGTTACGTTGTGATTGATACGAAGTGTTTCTTTTTTTATGATCCATAAGACAGTCATAGGGGTAACACAACAGTATGATGAACTTGAAAAGGAATTATGACCCACTACATTTAACAACCACTGATTTAGAGACTCATTTGCTTTTTTAAATCAGTACAGCTTTCACCATTGTAACTGTGGATACAGTAATACCAGTCTATGCTTTTATGACCCTGAAGCTGTGTTCACGCAAGGATGATTTAATTACAGTGGTAAGCTTAAGCTACAAAAAACTTTCTAGTGAACCAGCTCAAAGCACACAAAGGCTCCAGTTCAGCTTAAGTCAATTTAAGAATGAGGAAAAGGACATATGTCTGATGCAAACATAGCTAGCAGGCTCTCTCCTCTTGAAGATTTGTCTCTCATGGTTTTCACAACTTTTCAGAAGTTCTGCAGTTATTAGGATTGAGATCCAAAACACAGAAATCTAGGCACGCGTGAAATTTAGGAGTTGAGTCCAAGATATTTCTCATACAAACATCTTACACATTTTGAGAGAGACTAATATCAGCTTGAAATGTAATGTGACTTTCTGAAAGGAAAAGTCAGAATGTGAAAGATCCACATCCGCTTCAAGCAACATGTATAGGGGGCTGACTCACCAGAGAAAACTTCAGTCTCTTGACCTGTGGATTGGAAGACATTCATCTGTGCCACAGAGGCACAGGAAGAACATAAATTTCTCTTTAAACAGATGCTTCAAATTGAGGTTGGGGTTTTCCATCTACAGAAGCTCTCTCAAGAACATGAATAAAGCTACCCTTTTTTTCACCCATTTTAAATTGAAAAAACTATGCATGATTCTCTGAATGATCTTACCAAGCATTAAAATTGCTTTTAGGACAGCAAACACAGCTCCCACTTCTATGCTGTTGTGAGCAGCAGTTAAGAGGTGACGGTCACAGGAAGAGCGAATGCCTGGGAATGACTTCCCTAAAGAAGGAGAAAGAAATATGTGCATATAAAACAAGAGAACCATATTCTTTACTAGAAAAGATCTTGTGTAAGAACTTAGCCACTTAGAACAGATGGATAAGCATGTACAATGTCCTGGGGATTAGTTAGAATCAACTGATTAGAACGGTGACCTAGGTAGTGCACAAAGTTCAAAACCACCTATAATAATTAAAATGCTAGTAAAATAAGGTCCTGAACCTTCTATTGGAGGATGGCTTTAAGTATGCATCCAAAACCAATACACTTAAATAACTGAATCAAGTTAATTTATCAAGGAGAGTGGAGTCTCTCCTGGTTTTGAATGTGAAAGTTCCTGACATTTCTTCTTTCACTTGCCACTCCTCAACCTTCTCAAAAAGGTATTAAATGTACCAAAGCATATTAAATGTCCTGTTGCACAGTTTAGTCTGATTTAACACACCTGAAGTAAGCCCAAGTCTTCCAAATTCCAAAGACAGGAGGGTTCAGACCCAAAGTCAGGAAAAAGGAAGATGATGATTCCATGCATATGTTTACATGTTAAATGCCTGCCCAACTTAAAAAATGTGCATGATATAATAAAAATAATTATTTCCTAGTGTATTACATCCACATATATATCTAAAGTAGCTTATGGTCACGTAATAAGTCTACTATTCAAATTATGATATTTTATACAGTTCTGACTGGTTTGGTTTGAAAGCAGAGGCTAGATTATATCGTTCCTGCTTCCAGAATGCATACATATATTTTTAAAAGGAAGTTGCTGATACGAATGTTTAAGATTTAAAAGCATTTGTTGTAATTTGTTTTACTGGCCTGTGAATATTCTTGTGAAAACTCATTGGCATATTTGGGAAACACCACATAGGATGGGATACTTTTCACATATCCTTTAGTGGAAGATTTACTCCTCAGAAAGAAAAGCCAAAAAGGCACTGTGGAAGTAAAAAATTTCCTTTAGTTTTGTCCTCACTTAAGTACACAATCACTATACTTGAACTGAATGTTTTTTAAACTTACTGTGAACATGTCTGCAATTCATGAGATGAACATGCCAACAATTCTAGATTGACAGGGATATATATTAAATACTCAGCTGCCCTGCAAGTAGTTTCAGCAAATAATATCTGCAGTGAAATTTTTCAGTCTTCATAAAAAATCAGTTTTAAGCCCACTTTGTGAACTATTTGTCCAAATGAACTGAAAGATGATATATCATCTTATACTCCTGACCTGTTTAAATATAAATAGGTAATAATATTTGCATATATGCAATTATCAATTATCACATTTAAAGTAAAACAAATGTGAAAAGACAATCACCGCTTACTTTCTACAGGAATGCTATACTCCACAACAGAATTCCATTCAGGAAAACTACTGGTTTATTCATTACCATTCCATTCTTTGGCCTCTGTTTCTTTTAACACCTACAATTTTTAAACACATGCTTGGAAAGAAAAATGTTTAGATCTGAAGCAGATAGCCTATGCAGAAGTCTCCAAATTCAGTTTGTGAAGTAAAAACAGCATGTAGCTATTAACTTACCTGTTGCTTGTGAAAACAGGTAGACCTGTGGTGTTCTAAAGAGATGAAGCAGAAGTCGACAAGTCATTCTTGCCCCAGGTTCAGCATCTGGATCCCCACAAGCTATGGAAAATAGGACACTGAAATAAGACCACACTATCTTACAAATCAAACACACAATTCACTGGAAGATCCAGAAGAAAAATTTATCTTGCATGGTCATATTTTAAATGCAACTGGAGCATCTAATTTGATGGAGTCATCATTTATAGGCTTTGCAAAATGTTTGTGTCAGGTTTTTTGAAGGAAAAAATATATGTAGGTTTGGTGGATAGGGACAGTGAAATGATTGCAAATATGCAGCATGTACTTTACTAATGAAAATAATTTGAAGGCTGGAAAAACAAAAGAACTACCGTCAAATGAATGAGAAAAAAAGACATGAAAGGTGAAGCTGGCACAGGGTATTTAAAACAAGGAGAAGAAAGACAGACCTGAGATCAAAGGGGAGAGAAAGTCAGTGGAAGAATTCCAAAAAGTTTGTGATGTGGATGAGGAAGAGGGTTGTATTCAATGGACTGCTAATGGGAGAGGTAGGGGGTACAGAGGCAAGGAAGACCTACGGAAAGTGTATATAATGGAGACTGCAAGTAACCAAGGCATAGATGAACTTATTGAGCTGAGACAGCTGGAAAAAGGGTTGGATTTTTGATGGGAAGAACTGAAAGAATTTCACAATTATCTGAATGTGTTGCTCATGTAGGAGACAGTAGGTTGGATGATAGGATAAAACAGTGGAATGCACTTGATATGAAGTTTATATTCTTTAACAAAATGCCAAATTGCTGATTCTCAGGACTTCAATACTTATGGAAACAGACTGTTCCAAATGCACACTACCACATGCTATAGCCAGTGCTCCACATCAGAAAGCAGTTCCAGAATGCACTGTAAAGTTCTGCAAACACAGAAGAACGTTCTAAAAATGAAACAGCACAAATAAGGTTTGTGCTCAATGTTTCTATTGATTTTTACTTACCCGCTGCAAGAAGAGAAGGAAGCGCAACATGCTGAACCACATCCTCCAGAGAAAAACACTGCCGAGCTATTAGTATAGCAATGAAAGTAGCCAGGGAATCATGGAATGAAAGGTCACTCACCTTGAAAGAAAAACAATAGTGGAATGCTTTCACATTATAATACACACATGCAACGTTGTAATTACTGGCCAAGTTCCTTAACCACTGGTAAGCCAGACCTCTTTCCTAAGGGTAAAATAAAAAAAAAATAAAGAAAAAAGCAAACTCCTTCTTTTATATATTTTCCAAATATTTTTGATGGAAAACTTCCATTATTTAAAGTTAATTATATCAGGGCTGTCCAACTGGTGGCCCACAAGGAGTTACTGAGAGAGGAGGCCACCACTGCCCCTGTTGCTCCAGCTGCTGTGGCAACAGTAGCAACTGAGGTTTCTGGGCCGGGACAGCACGGTAGGAAGGCTTGGTGAGCTCCCTGACTACATAACAAGAAGAAGAAGAAGATGAGTTGTAGGGTTGCATTACATGCACAGCAGCAGTGGTTTGGGGATGGTGGAGAAGGGAGAGGCACACAACAGGGATCTTGGGAAGCCCATGTGGCACCCACAGCATGCATCCCCAAGTGTTCTGGAGTTGAACTGCCGTGAATAATTCAACGGACTGATTGTTGGAGTTATCTTTAAATGGAAATTGATAACATACACTCATTCCCTAGCTTCTAGTATACAGCAAGAGAAGTCCAAGGTCTATACAGATAGCTTAACATTTATGACCAAAATACCAGGATCCATATTAAGCCAGACTCTGAACTGTTGTAAGTTATAACCCCATTAACTTCAATAAAACTAGGACAATTTACACTAGCCAAGTGAGGATCAGTGAACTATAACAGCAGCATTATAAGTCATGTACAAGCCCCTTGGCCATGCATTTTAAAAGTGAGACCACTTGTGTCATTTGAACAGTGCCTAATTTTACAGTCTTTCTTTCCAGCAGATAGCTCTAGTAATTTACACCATTGCAGTATTCTAATTGGGGGAAAATAAACAAACAAATGATATGTTTGAGTAAGGACATGTCTCTACATGCAGCCCAAACACTACTTCATTTCTTAAAACATGAAGCAAAATGCAGGACTTTCAAAAGATACTTTGAAAAGACAGATACAATTCTAAAATCTAACCCAACAACATGTAGTTTTTAGATATTATGCATAGGCCTTCTACAAAGTACCTGAGTTAACTAGTATTTCTCTTTCAAAATATAGTGAACTTACATCCACACTGCAAAGCAGATCGTTAAAACCCCAGACATGATTTGAAGAGCAACAAAGAGCTTTCAGAACCCCCAGCCATTCTGAGCTCAGCATTGTGCAGCATGCTGTCAGCTCTGCACAGAGGTTTGCTATATCGTTAATTCTAGAAGAGAAAAGGAAAAAAAACACTGAGATACCGATTTAGCAACAAGCATTTAGGTCATAGCAGCTTAGTGCATAATAAGAGCAACAGAAGCTTCTTAACATAAATAATATCAGTCTGCATTCCAGTTTTACACTAGGAAAGGGAAAGAGAGACAAGGAGATGAAGAACAGAACAGGCAAAAAAGACAGGAGGGGGAAAACGTAGCAAACAAAAAGAGGAAGGAGTGGCAGCAAAGTTGCCAAGAGAAAGACAATGGGTGCTTTATCATTAACCCATCTATTGGAAGGAAACTTCATCAGAGAGAGGCTGGGCACAGCTGCTCCTCATAGAGTCTTCTTTTCAGCAACTTGAAAGACAAATATGTTAAGGACTTCAGTCTATTTTCTCCGCCTGTCTTAGGCACCTTCCATTTAGAAGATATCCAGAGACTAACTAATGTAAGTGGTGGTCTACTGTATCAGACCTATGATTCTTTGACTCTGACAGCTGCCATCACCAGATGCCTTAGAAGATTATGCAAGAAACCTCACAATAAACAGAAGTGAGATCATCTGATATTCATTAGGTAGAGACTGGTTTAAAATTTGAAGTGAGAGATTTTACTTTTGGAACCAGTTGTTAGTTATTTCGATGTAAGCTATTAAAATTCTAGTTCTCCTTGTATCGTTTTAAGTGCGCAATCTCTCCTTTGAAATGGCTAAATTCTTAACTTCAACCTGTTGTGATGCATTCCATAGGTTAATGACTTAACTGCATAGCATACCAAGGGTGTGGTACTGACCACTCCTCAAATCAGACACTCTCAGGAAGAGATTATTGTGCCATGGCAGCAGTCTAGTATCAAATCAGGGAACCAACAGGAAAGCATAACCACCCCTTCCAACTTATGCAAATAAGTCAATATTTATGGTAAGCCATCTTCATAGCTACTATTTATTATTAATCCTTGTAACTTTGTACAAACCAGCCTGATACCATTTAGCTGAAGGGAATTTAAAATAACAAAATAGTGCAACACTGAAAAAGCCCCAGGAAGAATGCATCTTCCAATACAAATAATTACAAAGATTATCCTAATATGGTACATAAGAAGAAAAGAAGCAGGAATAAGTAAAGAGAGGGAACTTCAATTACATGCATATTAAAACCCATAGCTGGATCAAATTATAACCCAGATGCTTAATTCCAATGCCATACTAACACTTATTTCCAGAATACTTACAGCTCAAATTCTGAAACAAATGATCTTACCTCCCTGCATCTTGATGTCCCATGCATACATTCATAAGTGAATTACAGACAAAGCTGTAGCGATTAGCTGCATTATCACTCAGGATCTTGCCTAGCATTGAGTAGTTGATGCTGTGAGCAGAGGGATTCTCAATAAAATCCAACATGAACTCTGGATCCCATAACAGGTTGGAATTTGAAGGCTGCACATTGCTGTATATGGTTTGCTTTACCTTTGAACAGGCACTACTGAGGGTTAAAAACAGAGGGAGTTACAAAAAATGATTTTATTCTCCAAGATGGCTGAAATAGGTATTCATTATATAGTATAAACATACACTGGAAGACTGTTGGTCCCCTTTCCATTCTACACTACACTGAATGAAACAGTGCAGGAGGAAGGGAAACTAATTAATGAGAACAAGTGCGGGATCTCTAAAGTAGAAATAACCACAGTAACACATAAGTTATTGGTTGTGATTATTTCTATAGGTGCAAATGAGATCCATACTAGGAAACTCAGAAAGATGGCATCATGAAATCACATTGGTCAGGTACAGACATTACGCTTTTATGACAGAAGTGATTGGAAACCAGTCTACATCCATAACAGAATGGAAGTTCAGCACACAAAACCTGTCTATACCAGTAACAGAACAGAAGTTCAGCACACAGTGTGGTTTAAAAGTGGCAGAACCCAGTCTAAGATCTGCTCCCCGGCAAGTGCTAATAAGTGTTCTGTTTGCTACTAATCTAACCTACATGACTTACAGAAAACTGCATAACTTAAATCAAATCTGCCTTGGGTTTTTAGAATGTCTGTATCTAGCCATTATTCCAGGTACTATCTAATCACATGTCAATTAAGAACTATTTATCAGCTTCCAGGTCAAGACCCTAATCTATTCAAGTTCTGAATAGGTCTGGAAGCCATCTGCCAGCACAGATGCCAAAACCTTGAATTCTGGTTAGGCATTAGTAAAAGCCTGTCCATGAACTCTGCCATGAAGTGCAGTTAGTATAATATTTAACAAACAGCACTGACTACTCCAAATGCACATATACAGAATCCTTTCAAATAAATCCATCATTTTAGAATGATTCTCATCTGATATCAAGAGTTAATGAAGAAACTTAGGAGCTAACAGTATTGGAGATTTATGTCTAGACAGAAGGAACTTGTGATGCAGAGAATATACCCAAATACACAACAAGGCCATCCTAGGGTCAACAACCTCTGGATTCTCTAGACCCAAAATGAAAATACCTCTTTATCTATGGAGGAAATAAGAATCTATACCTGAGGTCTGTGTTGAATTGCTGGCATTTAGAATTAGAAGAAGAGAACAGACAGTCTGGTCCTATGGGCATAAATAATTGCTTGCTGCTATATAAGCCTCTGACATAATAGGGAGCATACAGAAGTTACATTTTTTCTGTGTCTGGCCTCCTGAAAGCACTCTACAGCCATGCTGTGATACACATTCATGACAGCAGAGCGCTGTAAAGTGGCTAATCATGCAAAAAGATCTAACCCTCATCAAATGAGGTATTAGATGAAGGCACTCTACTTTAGATAGTCTTAGGGAACTTGGGTTTCCTCAGGTTTATTTATCATGCATTTGGGGCTGGACTGATACAACCCCACCCTGCCCCCAGGGCTGTCTGCAGGAAGGGAGCAGGGAAGAGGGAGGAGGAAGCCACACACACAGCGCTTCCTCTCCAGCCCCCTTGAAGAGTATTTCTGGAATGCGGCATATGTTGGAGTTCTCTGAGCTAGCAGAAGCAGCTTCTTTCAGCACAGAGCCACCTGCCTTGGTCTTGCTGGGAGTCAGGTGTTGGTAGTGCTTCTCACTGTGAGCATGTCACTCCTTTGAGACTGCCCAGGCTGCAAGAATGTAACCTCGCATTGCGAGAATGTAAGAAGGAAAGCTAAGGCGGCAAGTGAGTTTAAGTTAGCCAAGAGAGTCAAGGACAATAAGAAGCCCTTCTTTAGGTATAGAGGGAGGAGGAGGAAAACAAATGAAAGCATATGGCCTCTGCTTAACACTTTGGGACAGGTGGTAATGGACACTCAGAAAAAAGCTGAACTCCCACTTTGCTTCAGTATTTCACTGGACCAAGGGGAAAGACAAATGAGATAAGGATCACAGGGGGCATGGTGGGAATGACAGCCTTCCCACTGTGGATACTGAGCTGGTGCAAAACCACCTAGAAAAGCTAGACATTTATAAGTCAGCAGGACCAGATGGACTTCACCCGAGTGATGATGGAACTGGCTGAGGCCATCATGGAACCCCTGGTGAAACTCTTTCAGAAATTGCGGTGCTCAGGGAAGATCTCTGAGGATTGGAAGACAGCCAACATTGTGTCCATCTTCAAGAAAGGGAAGAGGGAGGACCCGGACAACTATAGGCCAATCAGCCTAATCTCCATCCCAGGGAAAATCCTGAAAAAACTCATTTAAGAATCTATGTGCAATACACTCATTAAGGACAAGATTCTGAATGCAAGCCAGCATGGCTTTGATGTGGGTAGGTCTTGTCTTACCAATCTCATCTTCTCCTATGAACAGGTCTCTCATCACCTGGACATGGGAGAGAAGGTCAGCATTATATACCTAGACTTCCAAAAGGTTTTTGATCTAGTATCCCACAATATCCTTGTCAAACAACTGGAACATTGTGGGCTTAACTGCTCAACAGTTCAGGTGATGGAAAACTGGCTGCATGGCAGGACCCAGGGAGTTCTCATGAACAGATCTGTGCTGTCTTGGTGAGAGGTGGCCAGTTGTATCCCTCAGGGGTCTGTGCTTGGACCAATGCTTTTCAACATCTTTATCAATGATTTGGATGTGGAGGTGAAAAGCTCGCTGGCAAAGTCTGCAGATGACACCAAGTTATGGGGGAGTGGGGCTATGACAGAAGATAGTTTGCAAATGCAAGTGGACCTGGATAGGATCAAGAGTTGGGTAGACCAGAACCAGAGACAGTTCAACACAGAAGTGTAAGGTGCTCCATCTGGGGGCAAACAATTCCCAACAAACCTACAGACTCACTGGTGACAATCTGACTTGCACCACAGCTGAAAGCAACCTAGGGGTAGTGATCGTCCATCGCATGAACATGAACTGGCAGTGCAATACTGTGGCCAGCAGGGCAAACAAGAGACTGGCACGCATTAACCATTGCATCTCATGTAAAACTAAGGAAGTGATGCTGCCATTGTACTCTGCACTGGTGAGACTGCAGCTGGAGTACTGTGTCCAATTCTGAGTGCTGCACTTCAACAAGGATGTGGAAAAACTTGAGAGGGTCTAAAGAAGAGCCACCTGTGTGGACTTTCAAGACAAGCCATACAAGGAGACGCTGAGGGACTTGGGCCTCTTCAGCCTACAGAACAGAAGGCTGAAAAGGGACTTGATAGAGGCTTACCACTACATCAGGGGAGTACATCAAGAACTCAGTGAACAGCTGTTCACCAGGGCACCCCTGGGGAAGACCAGGAGCAATGGATACAAACTCCTGGAAGGCGACTTCAGGCTCAACTCCAGGAAAAACTCCTTCAGTCAAGGTGTCCAGACTGTGGAATAAACTCCCTCCAGTGGTGGTGCAGTCACCTATCCTGGAAATCTTCAAAAGGAGACTGGACAGTCACCTTGCTGGAGTCACTTGACTCAGCAGGCACAGTTGTCTTTTCCTGACTAGTGTAGAGGGACTGGACCCGATAATCTACAAGGTCCCTTCCAGCCCCTATCTATGAATCAATGAACCTAGTCCCAAAGCAGTGACATGCTCACAGTGAGAAGGAGCCTCCAGTCCCTGGCTTCCAACAAGACCAAGGCAGGTGGATCTGGGCTAAAAGAAGGTGCCTCTGCAGGCTCTAAGGACTTCAACACATGCTGCACTCCAGAAATCCTCTTAAAGGAGGCTGGAGTGGAAGGGCCGCATGTGTGGCTTTCTTCTGCCTCCTCCCCCATCCCTTTCAAAGTCCTTTGAAAACAGGACTTAAGTTAAGAGCTTTGGAAAAATGTTACCTTGTTCCATGGACTGAAACAGAATTCTTTCTTCTTGACAGCGGCTGATATAGTGGGAACCATACAAGCAGAATAGGTTTGTAAAGTGAATTTCCCATAAGGAAATGTGTGGACATAAAACTCACAAAAAATGAAAGAAATGGGTTTGTTTTTTTTAAAAGGAAGTTTGGCAAAAATTAACTAAAGCAAGCCAATTGCCTCAGTAAAGCCTGGGCATATTTACTGTTTAGGATTACACAAAAAGCCATGTCTCAAACCTTGAAGTGTACATAAGGCAAGACTGTGAATTAAGCACAACTGAAGCTATGAATTTTAATGCACTTTTAAATTTGTAAAATGAGGGAAAATAAGGGGGGTGTGTGCAGAAAATAGCTGAAAGATTAACTAAGTAAACTGTTACACATTGCAGCAAGGTGCCTCACAAGAATAAATAAATATGCTTCCAGTATCTCAGATGTTGTTATAGTTAAGGAGCATCTCTTTTTCCTCTATAATTACCAGCAATTAAGGGCCTGCATTTTAAAATTATCTGTTTCTAATCATGCGGAATTGAAGAATCTATGCTTCAAGTAAAAAAAAAAGTGCTATTTGGAAATTCAACTAAGATTTTCATATAGTACTGGATGCCATCTTCCAAGATGATTATAAGATCACAATAAAATAGTTTTATTGCTATTTTATATTTAAAACAAATTTGTAGGTTGCAAACAGTTCTGTGCTTCATACATATATAATTTATTTACGAAGCAATGCTGCAAAAGGCCAGTGTTCCCATACATTTGTAAATCTATTTGAATAGCAACAGACTCTTTTCCTTCTGAGGTACAAACTTGAAACATGCATACCCCAAAGGTAAAGATGACACAGGTAAATAGAAAAAAATAGCGATTGTACTTTTTAGTTATACAGCAGGTAAATGTGTATGAAACATTATTTAAAAGGCAAAAATGCAGCTTGTGAGGTCTAACAAGAAAGATACTGATTTTAAATCAAGGCACCAAATGTTTTCAATGTAAAATCTCACAAACCCAAATACCAAGACTAGGGACAGACATTCAAAAAGCCTGAACTGATTCAATCTTTGCAGGTTAGTCTAACCCAGCTAGGCTAAATTAGTTTGTAAGACATCCCAGAAATGCAGGCACATGCCTGCAGTGGCTGAGGCTAAAAGCCGGGGGGGGAGGGGCAGGGGAGTGCTAGAGCAGCCCTCCCTTCCCTTCCAGTACTGAGTTGAAGGTGGCATGGCTAGCCCTCCCCACCCCCATCAGACAGGATGCTTTGATTAGGGAGGGGTTCCCCCACTTCTGAGCAGCGTAGCAGGGAATTGATCACACAGTGTTTAAACACCCTTAACTCAGTGTTTAGCAGCCCATTAAAAAAACAACAGATGGACATTACCAGCTACCTGTTGATTCTGCCTTTGTCCTGTCTGCCACAGCAGGGACTGTAGCCAGCATGTGATCTGCTAGCTAATGCTGAGAGGTGTCTGTGTAAGGCAGAGGGGACAGGGTGATCTCTGCTTAGTAGGGAGGGGAGGGGAGAGGGAGCAGGGAGAAGCCAGGCAGATACCTGCAAGTCTCTGCCAAGCTCTAGCCAGGGAGCAGAGGGGAGGGGCCAGCCCTGCTGTGGAGCAGAGAGCCCTGCCCAGCCCAGAGAACAGGCTGGAATGTTGAGAAAGTCTGGTTTAACCAGCACGGGTCTGGGACAGACATTGTCTAAACTGGTTTGACCCAAATCAGTTAAGTCTACATTCAGCCAGGTTTATCTCAAACTAGTTTCAGCCATTTTCGAACTGGTTTATGTGCACTGAACATCTGTTCTGTAACACATTAAAACTGGTTTCTGATCACTTAAACCAGTTTATGTGTAATGTCTGTCCCTAGCCCATGTCTCTTTTTCCTATATTAAAAAAGATTTAATAGCAGAGTATTGGAACTGTATCTGCTAATGCTTTTTGACCGTTATTTTGTTGTCAGAAAAAAAATTAAATTTCCATTAACATTGCCCACTAACATTACCCACTCTCTGCACATTTGCTCTTGCACTCACTCACACCATTCTCTCATACTATGGATAAGCTCCAGATAGGTGAATCTATCATAAGAGCATAAGTGCCATACTGAGCCAAACCAATGATCCATCTAGCCCAGTATCTTGTGGCAGTAGTGGTTGCTTTACAAGGACAGCGGCAGTAGTGGTTGCTTTACAAGGAGAACATATGAACAGGGTATGTCTAGAGCAATCTAACCCGTTATACCCTCCCTGGGATCCATCTATTCATTCAGAGCCCAAAATCACTTCAGCAGGCACAATCCTGATGCAGATCTAAAGACTTGGGGGGGTGTGCCACCTACAGTTAGGTCAACCTAAGTGCCAATCTGTACAGACTTTGGGGGAGGCTAGATAACGCAAAAAATGGCTGTCCCAATCTAACTTAGTTTACTTTCTCAGGCAATCCAAGTTAGATCAGGAACAGGTTAACCCAAACTAACAAACGTTCATATGGTTGCAGCATAGCCCCAGGGCTGGGAAAGCTCAGCTGTTCACCCCAGCCCTTGGCTCCACTCCCTACCTCCTGGCCCCCATGCCAACTTACTTAAACCATGTTCCTGGCTTGGCTCCCAGCACTGGCAAACCTGAGCACAAGCCAGACCCAGTCTATAATCACATGGCTTAAAGTAAGGCTAGGCTCCACACCTTAATAAGTACAGGGGACAGATTCTGAATACAGGGTGAAAAGAACACAACTCAGAAGGTAGAAAAAGGTTCAAGTTTCTGGGGTAAATGAGTAGAATTTAATTGCTCATTAGCATGACCCAGAAAGCAGCAGGCTGCTTGTTTGTTACATAAATTAAATAGATTCCATAGACATTAGAGCTGGAAGGGACCTCACAAGATCATCAGGTCCAGCTCTTTGCCCCAGGGGCAAGAAATCAGCTGGGGCCAGATCACCCCAGCAAGATAAGCATCCAAGTGTTTCTTAAAGGTATCCAGAGTAAGTGCTTGCACCACTTCTGGGGGAAGTCTATTCCAGACTCTGGAGACTTAGGCAGTAAAGAATTTTTTCCTTCTGTCCAGTCTAATATGGTCTTCCAGCTTTTTGTGATCATTAGACCTCGTCTTCCCTTGGGGTGTCCTGGTGAACAGACATTCTCCCAGTTCATGATGCATTTCCTTATAGGCTGCCACCAACTCACCCCTGAGCCTGGTTAGTCCTTGTCCTAGCTGAATTTAGGTTATAAAATCTTTTTCCTACCAACCTGAAAAGGTCTCCAAATTTGCTTCTCAGGTGACTACATGATACATAGAGGTCATAGAGGTAAGCTAAAATACATCTTTCAGGGGAAGAACATTCTGATGGATTAACAACATGCTTGACAACACCACATAATCTGCAAAAACAAATTAAAGAAAAAAGAGTGTTTAATTCCAACCCAAACTTTTTTAACATTTTACTAGCTTTAAAACAACAAGTGTCCCCAGGAACTAAACACAGAATTAATAAAGAATGGACCAGCAATAGGTAGAAGGGTTTCATTTGAAACATTCACAGGATTTTACACACACAAGCACATTCCTGCAGAATTACCTGTGAGAGAGACCGTGACACCCAGATCATTCCATTTGAGTGACATGGGTCTGCCCACAGAGAATTCAGGGTAACAGGAGATCAAAAAGTACAACCATCACCTCATCCAACTCCCAGCCTAACAATTACAAAGGAAAACAAAATGACTATTGACAGCTTATCTACCTCAAGCTCAGGATATGTTAACAACTATACTGGGCTTCACTTCAGTGGAATTCAGTTTTCTTCTAATATCACTAACAGTGTAACCAGAAGAATACATCATCTCTTCCTGTGCCTAAAATAATTGTTGACAGTGTATGGTTCAGGAAGAAAAGCATGGTATTCTCTGCATTTGGGATTTTATACTTGGAGTTACCTACATGATATCCTTCTTTGTCCCACTCGAGCAATGTGTGTTCTACGCCTGCCTGTCGCAGTTTGTTGCACTGTGAGCTGTTTTATAAAAAGTCTGCGTAGTACCTAACAAAATGCAGCCTCAGGCACTTACTATAACAGACAGCACTACTTAAGTGGTCTATTCAGTTACCACTTGACTCTACTGCATGGCCTTATAGTGTCAAAATAATCTAATCTCAAAATCAAAAGCAGGGCTCTGCACCAGTTTAACCGAATTATCTTTAAACCTTTTCCATACAATGTAGCTGACAGAGCTGAGAGAGATATTTAAATATTACAAATGCTAAAATATTTTTAGTTCAACTATAAACACTGTGATTATCACTGGAATACATAGTAGTTACAAACCCTTCAAAAACTTGTGCGGTCTGATCAGGGTTAAGGATCAGGCAGGCGTGGTAACGGCGCAGAACAGCAACAATGCACACACACAATCCTGTTGTGTAACTTCCTGCTAGACTGGATGATTTCAACAGTAATTCTGCTTCCACAACACTCAGTTCATTTAACAACTAAGATATAAGAAAAAACAGAATTGAAGTGTGTTTCTAAATTTAAAAGAATTTCCAGTATTCATCAGTAAGGAAAAACATTGCAATACCAATTAATAACATTTTAAAACTCTTTATGATTATTAAATATTTTAAAATTCCTTATACACAAAAGAGAGAGAGAGAGAGCAAGAAAGCTGTAAAAAAATTTTTTTAAAAGAACCCACGGAATATTTCTTCATGCATCTAGTATCTTTCTTCTGTCTAGTATCCAGGTTGTAGCCGTATTGGTCTACAGGCAAAAGAATATGAACTCGTGATAAAAGTTGCATCTTTTGGCAAAAATCTTGTTGTGGAATCTACCACAAGTTCTGATTCCTTTCTTGTGTCTAAACACTTGGGGTTGCATTAAAGGCAGTGGTGCAAAGTGCTACAGACTAAAGCACCCACCAAAACCTTTATTTAATAAGATGATCTGGATTTGCTAGTTTGATAACTAAAACTACATTTTAAATATGATTGTACTGAGAAAAGTTAAGGTATGGTTATAAACCATAAATGTACTATATAGCTGCTTTGGTTCACAGATTTCAAAGGGTTGCAAAAGGATGCATCAGGCACAGAAGGTTGTAGATAGGGAAACTGAGGCTTGCACTTGTATACACAGAAGCAGCACAGCTGGGTCTTTCCATTCACAGTCTGATAGCTATCCTTGTGCCAAGGCTGTTAGCCAGATATATATTAAATATTGCTCTTGAGCTATTAATAGTGATAATATTGCTGCATTTTAAACATTTCTGTTTAAAGAAATGAATCTGTTACCTTCATATTTATAAGAAAAATGGAAAATTACTAACAGCTACGGAAATTTTATTTCTACAGTAGTCCATTGTGTTCAACACTGTTCCGCAAACCACAAAACTATTTGTCAAATGTGAGCTATTTGCAGAAAAGTTATAATGTAACTTTGTCCGGACTTACATATGCATAAAGCGATTGCTTGTTACCTGTATGGCAAAGTCAATAAGGCCATTGATATTTAGTGCCGGCTCCATAAGATCAAAGATAAGTTGTATGTGGTGAGCCAGAGGAAGGTGGTATGATGTTCCGGAGGCAAAACTAGTAATTTGTTCCAGAACGTTACTGGAGATCTGTGGGGAAAAAAAAAAAAATATATAAATTACAACTTGCAACAGTTACTACCATTCCTATTACCAATGTAGGTAAGTTATTTTTGCTATTTTTTGCGAAGTGTCCAAAAAAATTAAAATATGATAACGAAGTTTCACTTCCCAAGTTGTTATTATGTATAATTTGTAATTAATTAGTTTTGTTTTCTATTGGAGGAAAACAAGACAGGCTTTCCTAGGAACTAAATGACTTTCCTATGAACTTTTTCTTTAATTCTGTAATTTCATTTTATAATTTTTTGTAATTTTAATTTTATGCGGTATTTAAAAAGGTATTATTTACATTTAAGAGAGTGGGTAAATTGGTGTTTTTTATTTTTTGCATTGTGATTTTTTTTTAATTCATATTTGTTTTGTTAAGTTGTTTGGATAATACTAAAGACAAATCAAAGCAATCGATCTTAAAATAGACATAGTAAAACCATCCAAAGGAATGCTGCCTCAAGTATGCAATCTAAAATATTTTCAAAATTATTAGATTTTCCCTTTTTTCCCCTTTACAATGTTTTGTATTCCAAGTTCTGATAGTAAAATATAGTTAAAACCGATTTTTAAAGATAGGATTAATTCCAGCATAGTAATAATTAACTTTTCTTCTGATGACTAAGTTTTGCAAGTCTATATTGACATATTAGCACACTGTGAAAGGAAACAAACTTGCAATTTCAGATAAAAATATCCATGAAAGGTCCACCAGCAAGTTTAAGCATACTCTGTGATTTCTAACTTTATACAGGAACTTGGATGGTAAAAATAATAATAATAAAAGTTTTAACACTAAGAAAAATTTAAGTGATGATCTAAACACACACAGATACAGATTTTTAGATGAAAACACAGAAAAGATGTCATAATTTTTCAAGACTAAAGATAACTAGTGCCCCTAACCTGAGTGACCTCCTGTACAAAAAAAGATGAATGGAAAAGCAGCATTAATTTTTCAAGCAAGCAATAAATATTGTAGTTAATTGTCAGTCTAAATGTACAAATAATGAGCTTCCTAATACTTCAGATGAACAGCATATATTAATGACATTCATAACAGCTTTGTTAACATTTAAAAAAAAAAATCAAACATGCTGAAGAAGATAATGAAGCAGCATTTTCCTTGCTTTTAGAGTAGTGAACTTAAAATTACTAATACACAAACAGATTTCTTAGTACAATTTTTCTTCTGACCCAATTTGTAAACAACGAAGCTTAAATGGCTACAATTTTATGCAAGTCAAGTACCTGAGATGTCACCTGATGTTGATCAAAATATGACAGTTGCTGCAGTTTTGTGAATACAGTCTCTAGAGTTGGAAATGCTTCTTGTTTGTTCTTCCTGGCTTTTTGCCCTTCATCCCCAACTTAACAGATAAAACATTATTTTGGTCATTTCATATTTAATGGAGCCCATGTAGTTTTGCATTATTACTGCTTCAAAAGAAATTCATAATTAAAATTTTGGTTCAAGATAGCGTAAGACAATTTGTCCCAGTCTTCCATTGTGCTTGAAAAAATACAGTTCATGATATATAACAGCATATAACTTCAGAGAAGTCCTATTTTTAAGTTTATTCAAATGCAAAAAAAAAAAAAAAAGCGCAACATGAGTAGCAAGAGTTGAAAAGTATTCTGACAAATTTTCTACAAAGGTAATGAATCTTTCTCTCTCTCTCAGGCTGACACCTTGTATTCCAGGTTTTAGCCTGAACAAAATTATTTTTTTTTACAGCTAAGTTATTCATCTCACAATAGGAACTTAATTTATACAATACTAAAAACTGTAATGCTGCAGTTATAAGGCAGACCTACGGTAGGCATTTCATGCTGCAGGAATAGTATCAGTATTTGGCTGATTAACTGTGAAGGGGATGAAAGCCAAATAACATTACAGATTTGCATAGCTCTAACAAGAACTTCTTCTACACATCATGTACGGCAAACTATGGAAAGCTCAGTCTTATACAGCAACACAAAGGCATTTACCACCTGTTTCAGTAGTACTTTTCTTATTCAGGATCTTCAAGATATCTTTGGTAATTTTCTTTAGCTGATGCCTTGCCTCATCACGTTCTTTGCCAACACCATAAAGAAGAATCATGCGCTGGTTACATTCATGACTGGAAGAGTCATCCTGAAAAATAAACAATGAAGCAATTTTGGTCATCTCTCATTGATCAGAACTTGAGGGAATAACAAAAGCACTCTTATCTAGTATAAATACAATCTCAATTTACTTATGTATAAGTCAGGGGTCTCCAACCTTTTTGAATGTGAGGCCAGATCATGAACTTTTTAATCACCCAGTGGGCCAGGGAGTCATATTCAAAGACCTTGTAGGAAGTGGTATCACATCATCCCCCCCAAAACGAAAGTACAGTGTTTATTTTCGTTTACCAGTGCAGCACCTCAGGTCTCAGAAAACAGCTTGGAGGGCCACATGGTGGCCCACAGGCCATTTGTTGGACAAGCCTGGTACAAGTAGTACAAACTAATTTAGCCAACGCTAGAGCTGCTGCATGCTTAACACTTTTGAAACTCAGATGACTTAAACAGATGTGTACACATATTCTTACAGTCCATACCATATGACAATACTCCCTCTCTCTCTCATACACTGAATATTTAGAATCAGAGATCCTGAAGCAGGAAGAAAGACATACTACATCTTTGCCTCCTTCTCAAATGGCACTTTGACATCCCAAAGGCAGTGCTACTTAAGAACGAAACTCACATCAGCACCCTGTAAGCAGGTCCAACTAATTCTTAGGGCTGTGCAAAACATCACTATTTTGTTTCAACTTCTGTTTTGCCATTTCAATGGGATAGTGTTTTGTTTCAATGTTTTTTGTTTTGTTTCGAAGCCCTGTTCCATTTTGTTTTGCCGAAACTGTTTTGATGCTGTTTCGATGTTTCACCCATAGGCTACAATGGGAAATCACGAAAATGCCAATAACTTTGTCATTTCTTGTCCAATTCAGGTGAAAATTGCAGGGATGATAGCCCCTTCTGAGGACATGAAGCCTGACATATTTCAAGGAGATAGGTCCAGGGGTTTCTGGGAAACTGCACCTCAAGATGCTGACAAGCAAAACTCATCTCACTTGCAGGCAGCAGCAACCTTCTGTCATCCTGCATGGAGATCTGGAGGCCCACACCCCCAGGAGGGCTGTGGGGATGTGCCAGACACCTCCAAGGGGTGTGGGCCCTCGGATCTGCACTTGGGATGACAGCAGGCTGCCACTGCTGCCTCAGAACAGCGCTGGGTGCACCCGCTACCCGCACCCGCGCTGCGAAGACTGGTGCTGCCGCTGGCCCCAGGCAGCAGCAGCAATCTCCTGTCATCCTGCATGCAGATCTGGGGGGCCACATCCCCTAGAGTGCTATGGGGCAGTGCTGGAATCCTCCCAGGGTACAGACCCCCAGATCTGTGCTCAGAATGACAGAAGACTGCTGCTGCAAGGATTACAGAATGAGTCTGGCAGCACTGAGATGGCGGGTTGAGCTCAATGGGGCTGGCGGAGCCACTCAGAGCACAGCCCTGTCTCTCCCCAGTTCCCACCAGTGGAAAGTGGCAGGTGAGAGCCAGGGCTCCACTCCGACCAGTTCCACCAGTCCCACGGAGCTCAGCTCAGTGACAGAAGGCGCTGGAAAGCCAGGGCCTCTCAGAGTGCAGCCTGGTGGTGGGAGGCAGGAGAGAGCCAATGGCAGAGCCACTCAGAGTGCAGCACTGGCCAGTGGCTCTACCCCACCTCCTGCCACCAGGCTCAGCTCTGTGGGGCTGGGGGAGCCGCTCAGAGTGCAGCCCAGTAGCAGGGGACGGCCAGGGATGCACTCCAAGTGGCTCCACCAGCCCCATGGAGCTCAGCCCAGCAGCAGGAAGCACGGGAAAGCCAGGGCTTCACTCCATCACCTGCTGCTGGGCTGAGCTCCGTGGGGCTGGCAGAGCCACTCGGAGTGCAGCCCTGGCCCTCCCCCACCCCCCCATCACCGGGCTGTTTCACGTGCCCTCATTTTATTTCAAAGCTGTTTTGAAGCTTTTTGTTTCATTTTGATTTCACTGTTTCAAGCTCAAAACGTGTTGAAATGGCTTTGAAAAGAAACATTTGGCAACGTTTTGCACAGCCCTGCTAATTCTCTCCTATCTCCAGAGATTTTGTATCAGGTAAGGCTGGAACCAATTAACGTAGAAGCTGCATTACTTACTACGATAGCATAGTATGTTTTCTAGATAAACTAGTGTTCTCGTAGCTATAAGTAAAAAGAGTATAGGGTAGAAATAAGAGAAAAAAAGAAAATTCATATCAGCTTCTTTTCCATCAACTTTAGTACTGAACTAAACTAACTTTTGTTACACAGTGATGTTGTATTCTGATAAATACGATAAAGAAAAAAAAATCTGAAAGCCATCTACAAGCCCATCATCATTAACTACTCAAAATTTTTAAAATCTGAGAAGATTGGCCTTGTTTTAAAAAGTTATAACAGCTCACAATTATGTAGGGTTTTACTGGACAATCACAGCCTATTTTGAGGCCCTCTTGCTGGATCCTCATCAAGCTGCCAGGTTAGGACCCACACCTGGGGCTCATGTGCTTTGGTCATGTGCTTTTTCTTCGTTGGACCCACAGATTCTCCATCTCAGAATGGAGAATTAGACTTGAAGTCTACCAAGACCAGCACTGAACACCATTCCATAAATGTCTCCTTATTAACTTAAGCATGCCTTTCCCCAAAGATCCAGACTTGTGGGCACTCTGCTTTATACCTCACCCCTTAAAGGACATTTGATCATTGAAGCTAATAAACAGAATTTGAAGAAAGATTTCTAAAGCAATCAGTCTTTATTTTACATAATTTAAGAAAAATACAGGGCCATATAAACATAGGTGGCAGAAGGGGAGGGCTAACAGGGTTTAGCTCCCCCAAACACAGGGCAGTGCAAGAGCTGTAAGGCAGCCTGGCCACAGGCTTCTGGCAGCAGCAGCAGGGGTGAGGGAGGGAGTGGGCAGGGGCAGATGAGTGCACAGGCGGGGTGGGGTGTGAGATGGAGCCATGAGTAGCTCGTCTGCAGGATGTGGCTCCACCACTACATGCACCCTGGGAAGGCACCGGGGGAGTGGGGCGGGTGCCCCTTGGATCTGCGCAGGGCGGACTGTGGCTGTGGGCTGGGGCCACTCTGGACTTTTCCCAGTGGGGACTGGGCCAGGAAGCACTAAGGGAAGGTGGCAACGGCACTAGGAGGGAGATTATAAGGGGGGCTGAAGCCACCTCCAAATTCACTGGCCCCACCCCAAAAATCCCTTCCAGTGCCTGCCCCAAGCATGGCATGGCCCAACCTCTCCCCCACCCCCACACGCACACTGTGAAGAATCCCCCACACAATTCCAGGGGCACATGCCTCCCATGCCCTCCTAGGGTGCATGCAGCAGCGGAAGCTGCTACTTCCCCTCTTCCCCCCACACCGGGCACCCCCCAGACAAGCCACTGATGGCTCCATCCCATGCCAATCTCCCCCCTGCCCTTCCCCCACAAACTTATCTGCTGCAAGGGGGGGTGCATACGCACACTTAGCACTCCCAAATACTTTATATGCATAGGCAGAGAGAGAAAAAAATTAAGACAAGTCTGTGCTCATTTCCTTGCTTCAGTATCCTCACAGCTCTTTCACATTAGCATTCTGATAAGAATCTTTGGGGCCTGGACAGGGAAGACAGTGGAGGGAGCAGGCTCCTTCCCATTTTGCTTGCTGTTTGTTTTTAACAGCTTTTAGTCCCCCTTTTTTATAGCCTCCATTTTCTGCCCATCACATTCCCCATCTCTCTGGTCTGCCTCACACTTCCATCAGTTGGCCTGCTATTTGTTCACCACCTATCTAGAATCCAGAACTGGATAACTTGTGTTCCCTGGGAGGTAACAAGTCCTTTTCCCCAGTGCACTTAAATTTAACATTGTTCTCTTACTAGCTCTCAGTGAGGTACAAAAAAAAAAAAAAAGAACCCACCAGATTTTTCCCATGCATTTCACCTTAATATGGGAGTACACAGCTAAGGTAAAAACATAGAGGAATCTTTATTTAAAAAAACCAACAAAAACCAACACCAGTGCACAGAAAACAAAATTAATTTTGTACTTTGATCATTAATATATACAGGTCATGACATCAACTAGAACTCACAAGTTGTTCATAGAAGGTCCTACAGATGACGATGAAGCTACATGTAATTTAATTCACACAAACTTGTTTTTATTGATTTTAAAAATCTGTATTTACTATTCATATATGAGCATAAAAGCCAATATAGTTCTGCCCCTTTTATACAATACTAGTGTTTGCATTCTTGAATTTTTTTTTTTTTAAATTTCAGTTAAATTGATTTGTGCAATAGTATACAATTGTCAGCTAACTTACCTGTTACTGCAAGCTATTTTATTTTCATTGTTTGAGTAAGTACAGATTTTTAAAAATCAATAAAAATGTATACTCTAATTTGTATTATGTTTCTTTAAATTCCTTGCAAAATCCTTCCTCTTACAAAGGGCTTTATATAACATGAACTTGTAGTAAATACATTAGAAATCTGAAAATAAAATACAAGAAGACTCAATAAATTGTAAGGTAATATATTGCTAGTTGAAGCTAATAAATCACCACTTTAACAAATCATGTATATATTCAAATCATGTACACATTACTTCTAAGCAAATAATAGGAACAGCAAAGCCTGAACATCTTCACTAATGATACACATATATAATCACATCACAAGACAAAGATGCTTATCATGTTATTCTGAACTTTTCTAAAGCTACACAAAGTACATGGTATGTAAATACTTTTATAATATACATGACCTGTAGTTTTATCAAATATTTTTGCAACTGGGCTGAAAGCAGGAAGATAATGCACCTAATCCTTTTTTAACCAATTCTCTTTTCCCCCTTTTACAGGAAATAGAAGCAGAAGCACTGAGGCTGTCACTCAGACCATGAGACTGACTTTCTACGCAACTGAAGACAAGCCAGAGGCTGTCTTTCTACGCTTAAGTTCCAAGCCAGAGGCTGTCCTAAATACTAAGGCTGAAATGTACTGCTTCCTCCCCATTCACTCTCTTACTCTTTTGATCTGAAGATTTTCTTATAAACTAATAAGCATCAGGCTTAGAAAAAGAAAAGAAAGAAAGGAAGAAAAAGAAACCATAAATGACTCACTGCTAGCAATAATAACCTTCTATCACAGAGAAGGCTTCACTTTTCAGCATTTGTCTACAGTGCAAAGGTAATTTTCTTTTTGAAAATGCTCTTTTCTGCTTCTTCGCAGTTGTGCATAGCCATTTAATAATGATTTAAGTTAGCAGTAAAATGCTATTTTTACTTTAAAAAATGAAAGGAATTTATGAACCAGCTTATAATAATCTGTGTAGACATAAAAACGAGCGCCTATTCATAGAGTGTATGTGAGAGTCTACGTGAGATGGTATGTGCATACCATCTCTTAAAACCTTGCGTGTTTGACGTGCCTCATTTTAAACGAAGACATTAATACATCAATATTATCTGAATGCAACTATTTTAGAATAGTAAAGTGCCTAAAAACTGTTCTTATTATAATTCAATTTGATGTTTCTCAATTCTCAAAAGATTTGGATTAAATATGATCAGATCCATGTTTTTATATAGAAGAACATCACATAAGAATTGCCATTTACTGGCTCAGACCATAGGTCCATCTTGTCCAGTATCCTCTGTCACCCAGTGGCAGAATGGATGCTGAAAGGGAGAGTGAACAAGGTATGACCAGGGTTTTTTTCCTCCACTGTTTCTCTCTCACTTGCAGCCTCCAGCATTTAAGGTCAAAGAAGTTCTGATTCAGAGGCTGCACCCATAACTCCCATGATCAACAGCTACCGATGCCCCTTTCTTCAAAGAATCTGTCCAATCCCTTCTTGAATCTGGCTAACCTGTCAGCTTCTATAACATCTGGTGGTAACAAGTTCCACTTTTCAATAACACACCACGTGAAAAAATTCCTTTCATTAGTTTTAAACTCGCTACCTACTAGTTTCATTTTGTTTGAATTCTTGTATTGAAAGAGAGAGTAAATAATAAATCCCTATTTACTTTCTTTTCACCATTTAGTATTTTGTAAACCTTTATTAAGTCCCTTCAAGCATCTTTTTTTCTGAACGGAGTAGGCCAAACGTCTTTAATCCCTCCTCACGTGAAAGTCCGTCCATACCATTAATCATGGTTACTGTCTTCTCTGTACCTGCTCTAGTTCTTCTATATCATTTTGAGGTGTCGGGATCAGAACTGGGCAGGCCCAGTATTCAAGGTGTGGACACACCATGGATTTATAAAGGGACATGATGATACTTTCTGTTTTGCTTACCATTCCCTTCTTAATAATCTCTAATATTTTGTTTGCTTTTCTGATGGCTGCTGAGCACTGAGCAGATGTTTTTAGTGAACAGTCTACAGTGACTTCCAGTTCTCTTTCCTATGTGGTAACAGTTAACAGTACAGCCCATCATAGTGCAGGTATAGTTTAGATTACTGGATTAGGGTTATGCTAATGTGCATCACTTTACACTTAGCCACATGAAATTTCATGTGCCATTTAGTTGCCCATTCACTCAATAGTGCCAGATCCTTCTGCAGTTCCTCAGTCTACTTGGTCTTTACCACTGAATAACTGTGTGTCAAAAATCACAAAATCTGTATCAGTCACTTGGAAAACCCAGTGTGGATTACTAACTTTTATTAATAACTGAATAAACAAGCTCCTAAACTGAAACAAAACTTGAACTAAGATAGCTTTATTTTTACCATTAAATATTCTGTAATAGAACTCCAGCAAGAACTTAACATTAGTCCCAATTCCAGAACAGTCAATTCAGATATTTTTTGCAGCAAAGGGGATAAATCGTAATTTTGTACAACTTGTGGGTGCATATAACCAACATAAAAAGTAGGAAGACGCCAAGTTATTTGTGAAGGAACACAGATCACAGACACTGTAGATTGGGACAACAATGTAATATACATTCGGAGACCTCTTCTCCTGAAAATGAACAATCTTTTATGTACAATTATTTAAAAGGATTTGTTAGTAAATATTCTGACTTGTCAAGATCCATTACTTTAAATAATTTATTTCTATTAACATTCTGCCAGATTAATTCTTGCAGCATTTCCCATCTTGTTTCACATTTTTCCACCTTTGACACAGACAAAGAAAAGCAACATTAAACATATTAGTAATAAGCCACCATTTGATGCTTACTGTGTTTTCCAACCAACAGTCTCATGATGATTACATATTCTGGCCTTCAGGAAATGCTAAATCTTTAATCTCAATAGCTGAGACTCTATAACCAATTATCTATGAATCTGAGTAAGTGCAGTTTTCATATCTA
This sequence comes from Crocodylus porosus, assembly GCF_001723895.1. NCBI lineage: Eukaryota > Metazoa > Chordata > Crocodylia > Crocodylidae > Crocodylus > Crocodylus porosus. Next base: position 1,376,196 of record NW_017728910.1, on the reverse strand, counting down.
AAGCTTGAAACACATGCCCATTCCTATATTATGATACCAATAGTCTATTTTTCCCAAAGGTAGATTTGGTGTGGGATCATCATGTGAAGAGGTGGGCCTGGTTACTTAAAAAGCTTTAGGTTTGAAAGCTCCCCAGGTATCCACAGCAACAGAGAATGGAGAATGCTTCTGTGTCTGCCAACTGCACATCCAAACTTCTATTTCAATTTGTGACAACCAGAAGGCAAAACACATTCCTTGGCACACAGGTGTCTCCATTCTTGCCCAAAATATGAGACAGAGTTTGATAAGTGAGGTAGGACAGTTCCAGTATGTGTGGGGACAAACCTTCTTATAGTGCTGCCCCAATGAGCATTCAGTTCTCCTTCAGGGAATGGCCTGCTAGGGGATTTTGCACTAAAAGCGTCACATCCTCTGAGAACTAAAGTTTAACGGTTTAATGGTCCACCACTTCAACAGGTGACTACAGGGACTCACAATGAACACTACACAAATTTCCTAACTGCAGGGACTACGTAGCTGCAAAACATTCACTACAATTTTCCTTCCTCCAAACAGAAGGGACTGTGCAGCAGCACAGAAGCTGGCGAGCTGACAAATGCCTTAGCGATATCCCAATTGGCCAGACAGAGTACTGAGGACGGGGATCAGCTATAGAGATCACAACTTGAGTGTCCTCCCATTATCTTGCTACAGCTGATCAGAGAAGCCAATTCATGTATTCTTTTCCAGTTTCCAGCATCTGAGCTAGTGAAGGAACCACGGCAATATGCTTGGCTCAGACCCCACCCACTCCCTCCCCAAATCCTGAGCAGCAGTAGCAGCAGCAAAAGGAACGATCCAAAAGTTATTTCATTTCCTCATTCCACCCTCACTACATAAGTACAAATTCAAATAACTGTAACATAGCTATGAGGACAAAGACAGACAGAAGATGATCTCGGAAGAAGTTTTAAAAAGGTGATGTTAACATATGGAAAGAAATGAGCCTAAAACAAAAGAGAAAGGAGATAAAACTGATAACATGTAGGGAAACAAGCATAGGCAAAAAAAAAAAAAAAAATCAAAACATCAATCCAAAAAATAAAACTGTAGCAAAAGATAAACCCAAAGCTCTATAAATCTTGTGGAACTTGGGGACTGTGGCAGAAGTATGGATGAGGGGGGAGTGGAGAAAAAAGAAAAGGTGGCAGAAATTTTTGTGAATGTACTGTTCTTTCAGCTGTTTATCCAATCATCACTGTTAGACTACCCCCAAAAAGCAACTACTCTCATCTCTACATTAATGTGGTTCTTTTCTCCCCTCCCCATTTGAAAAAAAATGTGGTCAGAAGCCAAAATGAAATAAGAGTCCTGGCTCCTGGACTCATTTGTCATGTGGAAAGTTCCGTCATATCTAAAACTCCTGTTTCCCAATCTCTTTGGAGTGCATTGTCTGTGTTATCCACAAGGTGGCACAAACAATACACAAAAGATGAGCTAACCCTTCTCCACAAAATAAATGTTTTAGGAAACATGGCATATAAGTGGCATTCCCAAAAGGAATACTCAGTGGGACAAATTCAGAGAAAGAAGTTTCACAGCATAACATATACCTTCTTCTGCTTCCTTCTGCCTGTGCATCAGATCACTTAGACCAGGATGGGCAAAATATGGCTCACAGGATACATCTGGCCCACCAACAGATTTTATATAGCCTGCAGCAGGTTCTTCAGCCCTGCCTGGCCCAACAGTGCAGCCCAAGCTGTGGCACTTATGACCAGTCCCACCACCCCTGGGCACACAGCAGGGCTGGAGCAGCTGGACTCCACTTCCTGGCAGCCCCAGTGGCAGTGGTTCTTTCTGACTACCACTGCCAGTGTCACTGCCACTGCAGGACCTGGCCCTGCTGCCGGGGTACCCTGGCCCATCCACCCTGCGGCCACCACTGGGGGCACCACACAAAGCAGGTGGGTGAGGCTCTCCATGGAGACTAGCCCGGGCAGAGCACACTTGGCTGGGATGGGGCTGCAGGCAGGCAGGGAGCAGTTTCCAGGAGCAGAACGGGTGGGCGGGGCCAGGGTTATGGGGCGGTTCACAGCACTGGCCTGGGGCCCAGGGCAGAGCCATGATCCAATCCCCACATCACCGTGATGGGCTCTATTTGCAAAAGCAGGGGCACGCTGGGAGCAGACTGCAGCCCTGCTAGTGGCCCCCCAGTGTCACTGCCCCATGAGCCCTTCCACCTCCTAGCTGTGACTCCCCACTTGCCCATGGCTTCATCCCATCTGCTTGGCCAAGCATGCCCTGCCCACAGGGGTCCCGGGTCAGTCTCCATGGAGACCCCAGGGCTGGGATCATTGGGTGATGACAGCATGGGGCCAGGTCCTGGGGCAGAGCCATAATCTGCTCCCAGCATGCCCCTGCCCACAGAACTGGGGCAGAGCCACTTAAGGAGTTCTGGTGAGGTGTTGTGACCTGAGCCAGGTCATGCCCTTCCTTCCCCCCTACCCACACCAGCTCACCAAAAGTCCCTAAGCAACTCTCCAACCCATATAATTGCCTACCCCTGATTTAGACTTAGATCCATTGGATTCTGCACCAGCATCAGTTAGTCACACCCTCAGCAGATGGATTGAATCTAACCAAGGCTAAACAACATGAAGACTATATAATTTAGCAAACTATGTAAGCACATACAGAAACCTGCACTGACTTCTACTGCCCACTTTGAAGCTTTTACCACCATGACATCATCCTTATTGGGTACCCAAACTGGTTTTCTTATGCCAAAGATACTGCAATTCATTACAGACATGCCCTCAGAAGGTTTAAGGGAATCCAAATCTACCAAAAGTAAAAGATCTTCTAGAGTCAGTGTAAATTAAGACTGACCAATATAAACCAATGTCACTTCTGAATTTGGCACTTTATCTGTAAGTCTGTCATCCATGTGAAATGATAACTATAATTAATTATGCTAGCATAAATCCTAATAATATTCATAAAAGGAATATCAAAATAATCCTCATCTTTTCTGTTCTAACAGAGGGGAAAAGATATCAAACTACAAATGAAAGCTATTTACAACTTGAGCTCCTCCAGAACTGATATCAACTGCACCAGCGACAACCAATTCAGTAAAGTTCTCTTCCCTGTGCTCTACACAGTTCTGTTTCTTGTGGGCATTGTCATGAATGGTCTGGCAATGTGGGTTTTTTTCCAAATCCCCAGTAAATCCAATTTCATCATCTTCCTTAAGAATACAGTAATTTCAGATATCTTCATGATCCTGACCTTTCCATTCAAAATTCTTAGTGATGCAAAACTGGCACCTTGGACATTGAGGGGATTCGTCTGTCGGGTGTCACAAGTTATATTTTACTTCACCATGTACATCAGCATTTTGTTTCTGGGTCTAATAACTATTGATCGCTACCAGAAAACTGTCACGCCATTTAAAACATCAAGCAACCTCCTTAGCACGAAGATTCTGTCCGTAGTCATTTGGATAGCAATGTTTGCTCTCTCCCTGCCTAACATGATTTTGACAAATAAGGAACAGACACGTGAAAAAGTGAAGAAATGCGCTCTCCTGAAATCCAATTTTGGGTTAACATGGCATGAAACTGTGAACTACATCTGCCAATTAATCTTCTGGATTAGTTTGTTTATCATAGTGGTATGTTACATGCTCATAAGTAAAGAACTGTACAAATCATATAAGAGAACAAAATGCACAGGGAAAGTTTCTAGAAAGACAGTAAATTTGAAAGTTTTTATTATTATTGCAGTGTTCTTTATTTGTTTTGTTCCATTCCATTTTACCAGAATCCCCTACACCTTGAGTCAAACAAGAGATGTTTTTGAATGCTCTGCTCAGAACACATTGTTTTATATGAAAGAGAGCACCCTCTGGTTAACATCTCTAAATGCCTGCTTAGATCCATTTATCTATTTTTTCCTTTGCAAGTCTTTCAGAAAATCCTTGCTCAATATGCTACGCAAACAGGCGTCTTCAGAGCTTGGAACAAAAATTAAAGAGCGTACTGATGGAGATAGTTCTGAGGAGACTCCAATGTAGAGCTGAGATACATAAAACACTGCTATTCAGTCTACTTATTCCTATACTAATTATTTCAATTCTATTTCCAATAAAGTCAAAGGTTAAAGTTTCACTTGCTTCCTTTGGAACTGAAAAAACATTCTCTACTTAAATCAGACACACTGGAACAGAGGAACTACTGATAATGGCCACAGTTTAGTAAAATGCTTAAAGTATTGTTTAACTTTAAGCTAAGTAGTCTCACTGAAGTCAATGAAACAACTCACATCCTTGAATTTAAACATGTGCATGTATTCTTTGCTATATCACAGACTATATGCTTACTACAATAATTATAAAGAAGATGCTAACTTTTTAGTCATGGAATGCTGGAGAATAATTTATTAATTGTGAATTTTTTTGCAGAGAGAAGGTGAAATCCTAGCTGCAACACAATTAATCTTTAAACCTACAATCTGCAAAATGCTATTATTAGAGAAAATAAGGGCTAACTATACATTTATTAACAGGAAGCTATTATTTTACCTCCAAATGCCTAACGATTAAAAACAAGGAAGAGTATGTATAAGCTATTTACATTGAATTATAGCATATTAACAAAGTTGTGATTATTGTATTCACCTTTGGAACGTTACTGACTATTTAAATAATTGTAATAAGTAAAAAACACTGCTGTATCATAAGCAAATTTATCTTAACTTTATTTAACCCTGTAAATCCCTTACAATATGGTATGAAAGATCAGCAAAAGAACTATGGTCTTATAGAGAACACTATATAAATACATATGATTTTTTAAAATAAAACTAAAAACTCATTTTGCAAAAAATGCCTGGGACTCAGTTGGAGGCAGCACTGAACAGATTAAAATAATACCAAGTAGTAAGGTCAGTTTTGTTTCCATTATTCCAGAGTTCTATTTTCTCTGTTTACTGAAAGTTGCTACACATTTTTTATTTGGAATATCAGGAATGCAGCTTTGACAACAGTATAAATAATTCCAAGAGCAAAGGGCTTTAAGTAGATATAAAGTTAACTACTGCTACACTATACTGCTAGTGCAAATACTAACCAGACTCCCCCTCTGAACATTACCATGGACATTTCAGCTATTACTTTCACTATCTGTTCACTCACATACTAGTTTTCGCAGAAAACTTACAATCTTAGGCCTGTTTTATAGCTTATTCTGTTGTTTGGAGTAAAACAAATATTTAACGATTCCATAGTTTTGTGTGTCATAATTAAAGCATCCTAGCAACTAAGAAAGTGTGACTGTGTTATATTATGGACAACATGAAACCAGTTACTGAACAGACTTTGTAACTAGCACAGTTAGTCATGGAAGCATCTGTCAGTCTTGGCAGCTAGAAGTGCATGTCACTGAATCCTTGAAGAAAGTCTTTCACCAGCTTAATATAAAGATGTTTCTTATAAAACAGCAACCATCATCATCTATGTGGTGTTTGCTGGGGACATGCACCAGTGCAGCCACCCTTGCAGGGATATAGGTGAAATAGGTATATATGGGTGTTTGTAGGCAGTTATATAGACCTAGGATCCCTCACTTCAAAGGTATCCTACACCTAAATTCTTGATCCCATCAGATTCTATACAGCAAGAGGTCTGTTAAACTGTAACTTTCTCCAAAACAGGTGCAATCCATGATCTGCAGCATTTACATCTGCTTAACTCAGCAGGAAACTTTCCCAATGACTAATGACTAATGTGGTCAACACTATTTATGAGCAAAACAGGGTTAGGAAAAAGGAAATTCATCTACTGTATCAGATATATAAACAATTTCAGACAAGGACTGCCCACAATGGTGAAAATAAAGGTTGTAAATCAGGTCACTCATGGCACGCTACTGAACAAGCAATAACCCTTATGAAAAGCAAGAGCAGCAGTCAGCATGCACACATCACGAGGCTCTACTCAGCCTTGAACTTTCTCATGGGTGATGCAGAAGAGGAAGTCCAGGGGCACATGCATGCAGCATCAACAACATACCCAAATGAAAAAAAAAAAAAAACAATAATCCAAATGAAAGTATGGTTTCACAATTTGATTTAGGTTTGCTTAAGCCTTATATGTACATTTGGTAGTAAAGACTTCTCATGAGGCAAAGCTCCAATTTGAATGATTTTCCAGAAGATTTTAACCCCTAACCTACTACTGACATGATATAAGAGTGATTTTTGCTTCCGGTTCCCTGGTCTATCCTCAGCAATTACTCACTTCATACAGATGTATGATGTGGTTCGCAAATGTTGCGCACCTCAGATTTTGCAGCTGAGAACATTTGTGGTTTTGCTTTCTTAAGAAGGGTCAAAAAACAGGATTTCCTGTCACTGAAGAAGCAGTTGCAGGAACCCATAACATCCATGGACAATGTAGTAAGCAGCAAAAATTCCACTTAAAGCTGCACTATGTGGAAAGTGCCCCTTCCCTCTCCTTTCCCCGCCCAGAAATTTACAACACTTACCAATTTGGAGTGAAGTCTGCTTACCATATTAGAAAACAGCTTACATTGCAAGAGATGTAAAGAGTATAAAATACAAAAGAAACTCAACCTAAAATGGTATAAGGCATCATAGCTGCAATGCACATAGAGAAAGGTCAGGTTTGGCTACTTTGCTGTTTTCACTAACAGTCAAACACATATATGTAACAAAAATTAGCTCTCATCAAGGCCAAATGGAAGGACAAAGCCAGGAAAAACAAGTGGGGATTTTAGGTAATGGACTCATTAATAAAAAGCCCACACATCTCTATTATAAACTTGAGCAGATGCACAGATACACAAAGCTTATACACAGTAATCCTCAGTGACACAGAGGAATGCATAAGAATGCCCATAAAATCTTGCTGTGGCCTGACTTACACACCACAAACATATATACAGCACCTACAAAACCATGCTGGTCCACAGCTTTATGGCCCCTCTGCACCAGACCAAAATATAATTGCAGCTGTATATCTATAGAACAGAACAATGGAAGCAGACCTTTTATGAAGTAGGTGTACGTGATTAAGTCATTATTATTTCCAGTACATATGTCAAAGAAGATATGTAAAACACAAATTGGCAGTAATTGGAGGTAAAGTCAATATCCAGATCTGAACTTTTCTACTTAGAAACATAATAACTGCCTATAGTATTACCCACCCTGTCAGGGATCCTCTTGCTGACAAGAATCGGTAATAGATATCTTAGTTGTTGTCTGAGGTAAAAAATAGATCTGCAGAGGTTTTATCATGGAAACTTTGCCTTCTAAGATTAACAAAAGATTGGAAAAGCCTCTTGTATGCAAGTTTTAGACTTGTCTGTGATTACAGAATGAAAGCAAATATGTACCCATTAGTACACAGAATGGGTTAATAATTCAATGCACCACAAAGCGGAAGGAAACCTAGGGGGGGAAAGCAAAACAAAACAGTTCTCATCTGAAGATATATTACCCCATTCTTAATGAACTACTGAAGGCTTCAGTCGACACAAACTGCAATCATTTCCTTCAAAACAGGTGAATTTCGTTTCTTATAACCTTTATACAGGTATTCATACCAAGCTGTCTGCATACGTGTGATGCTCAAGTCAAGTAGACTTACTTAATATGCAAACTGTAACATGCAAATTATCTGAATAATTCTTAGTTTATGTCCTTTATACAAAGAACTGTTTTAGAATTTTGCTGAGAAATGAAATATGGCTTGTTTGCTAAGGTTCAAAACCTTGAAGTTTCATCATTATTAACTTCAAGGTTAATTCACAGCATAGATTCTCTCTCAAAAGATTGCTTATTTTATGTCATACCTCTGATATTTCAGCTCATCAGGATTTTGTTTTGTCATGTGCTATGTGAAGACAAGACGTTCCCTTAAGTCATTCTGCTGTGCCCTATTATCTTTGTATAGTCTAACCTCATTGTAACAAGCCTGCCTGGGACCAGGATAAATTCATTAAAATAGGCTGCCTGCTACAATTTGATGCACCCTAAAACTAATAATGGGGAAAAAATGGTTCCTAAAGTTGGGATTTTAAAAACAGAAGTTTGTAAACAACAGAGTTTGTTGTAATGAGGTTGTAATGTATAATAACAGAGCCCTCCATTAACATGCTTTATGGGGTTTACATGCCATTTCTAACTTTTCATTATGAAAAAATAATTCCCACTGAAACACCTTATTTGATGTTTACATAGGGAACAGGGTTTGCATACAATATAATTAGAGCATGTTTGCCCAAGAGAACTATTTAGTGCACGTTTCTCAAAATATTTTAGAAAGCAGTATGTATAGGTAAACAGCATGTCATTTTGTGTATATCTTATCATGTATGTTTTATAATTTCATTCCCCAGTTTCTGTCAAAATGAATGGGAGTGTTGTCAGCTTCTCCAATGGAACATCATTGATCTGCCATAGAGACGCCAGAATTGTACATGTAGTGTTCCCAGTCCTCTACACCATCGTTTTCCTTATTGGACTGATACTGAACAGTTTGGCTGCTTGGGCTTTCTTCCAAATTCGAAGCACATCAACTTTCATAGTCTACCTTAAAAACACATTGGTTTCTGATTCTATAATGACTTTAATGCTTCCTCTGAAAATTCTTACCGATTCAGGACTAGGACCATGGCAACTTAAAGCTTTAGTTTGTCGTGTTTCAGCTGTGATATTTTATGAAGCAATGTATGTCAGTATAGTACTACTTGGTCTTATCGCTTTTGACAGATTTCTCAAAATTGCACGACCTTATGGGAAGCTTTGGGTGCAAAATGTCACATCTGCAAAAATTCTTGCAGGGATTGTTTGGATTTCTTTCTTCAGTCTCTCTTTGCCAAACATGATTTTATCAAACAAAAAAGCCACATCCCTCTCCGTGAAGAAGTGTGCTTCTCTGAAGAATCACTTAGGACTGAAATGGCATGAAGCTGTCAATTATATTTGTCAGTTTGTTTTCTGGGCTGTATTAATTCTAATGCTTATCTTTTATGCAGTTATTACCAAAACGGTATACCTGTCTTATAGAAAAACTCAGAAGAAAGATAGCAAAAGCAAACGAAGGACCAAAGGGAAAGTATTCATCATTGTCATAGTTTTTTTCATCTGTTTTGCTCCATATCATTTTTCTAGAGTACCATACACTCTAAGTCAAACCCACCACAGAATGGACTGTAGCATACAGAATCAATTATTCATTGCCAAAGAAGGTACTCTTTGGCTAGCTAGTACAAATATTTGCATGGATCCCCTGATATATATATTCTTGTGCAGATCATTTCTAGAAAAAGCATTCTGTGTTAAGGTGAAAAAATTTAGAAGTACAATTCATGAAAATCCAACAGTTCCAATGGAAACTAGAATATCAGTGTAGATTCTTGATTTGGTAATTTGGAACTCTGTAAGTAGAAGGAGTGCGCAAAGCAGGCAGTATTCGATTTGGATCTGGCCCGAGTTGGGGGACAGTGATTCAATTCACTGATTCAGATTACTGTTCTGATTTGATTCAGCGGAATCTGAAGATTCGATTCCGATTCAGCCACAGACACAGCTTTATACGTTTCTTCTATGGACCTCGAGGTACCAGGCACAGCTGATGAACACTGAGGTGGTGGGGCGGATGGAGTATCCCACAGGAGCATGTGGGGGGAGGGAGGTTCACTACACACGCTTGGTACTTCTGGTCCACTTCTGGGTCCACTGCCAAGCACGCGGAGGACCCCCCACACCTCCCTGGCTCAGCAATCGGCCACGGGTGGACCCTGGGTGCCTCCCCAGACCCAGGACACACCAGTCACTGAGCCAGGAGGGCGGTGCACTTCATGGCAGACTCAGAAATACTTCTGGTCCACTTCCAGGTTTGCCACTGAGCATAAGCAGGACCCTGCTGCACTCCCATAGGATGCTCCATCCACCCCACCATCTCAGTGTTCACGAGCCACGCCTGGTACCTTGATGTACAAAGAAAATACATATACAGCTGTGTTTATGGCTGAGTCATCGAATCTCTCCAAATCAAATTTGGAGCCTTCTGATTCAATCTGGAGAGATTAACGGGTCTCCCGATTCAATCTGGATTCAGAGATTTGGCCACCAAATCAGGCCGAATCTCCTCCAAATTGAATCAGTGACTGAAGCTTCGCACAGCCCCAGTAATTAGCACTAAAATGTTTTCAGAGAAGTTAAAAATGTATACAATGTTTTATTTCTGAAGGTGAAACAAAATGTTTGATATTTTTTCCTTAAGCATGACTCTGTAAAACAGTATCATGGCATAACTTACACTTGCTGTATGATTTCCACGTCAAAAGATACTGTTTAATAAGTAAAAAGCCATTTTTCTAACTGTCAAGACTGCTCTGAATGACAGCTGTACAACCTTAGTGTCATCAATGGAACTGCACACCTATAACCATTTAAAAATGAATGGGAAAGAACCTTATTGATGATACATAACAAAATCACACAAAATGCAGCTCGCCTCTTGCATAGCTGTGTTTGTTCTGCAGGACTAACAAGAATAGACAGCAATGAAAGCATTTTAGGCACTAAAGCAAGCAGGCTAACCATTGCCTATATTAGTAATCTTTAAACTAGCTTCCTGTACACCCTACAGTAGACCTGTGTGAAGCCAGCAGACCAGCTAGTATTCACTTTGGATTCAGCCGAATTGGGGGACAGCGATTTAATTCAGTGATTCAGATCACTGTCCTGAACTGATTTGCACGAATCGGATTTAGAGATTTGGCCACAGCCAAATTGGACAGGCCACATTCCCCACCTACTCTCCCAGCCCTATCAATGGCTGTTGCTCTGCCTGTTCCCAGCTCCCCGCTCTTTTAAAAAAAAAGCCCCAAACTCACCAGCTGCTGCCAGGTGGGGGCAGGGGGGTGATCCCCGCTGGATCCTCCCAACCCCTGCCTGCTCTCCAAGCCCCACCCCCCATGGCTGCCCCACCCAGCCCCAGCATCAGCTCTTTAAAACCAAAAACCAAGAATAACCCTGAACTCACCAGCTCCTGCCAGGCACGGAAGCTATCCCCATGCCCCCAACACATGAGAGGCTCTGTTCACAAGCTCCCAGAAGCCCCGCAATGGACTGGGAGAGCGGGTGGGGGATGGGGACTCCCCCCCACCATGCAATGCAGGGCAGTGGTGAGCAGCAGGAATCGCCCCTGCCTGGCAGGAGCAAGCAAGTCGGGGCTTTTATTTATTTATTTATTTTAATTATTATTTTTTTAAAGAGCCATGAGGCCAGGCAGGGCAGCCATGGGGTGGGGGGAGGTGGGGCTGGAAAAGTGGGTGGGGTCCCCCCATGGTCCCCGCCCCACCGCCCCCTACTTACCAGCATGGAGTCTGGGTCCAGCTCCCTGCAGCAGTGAGTGGGGACTGCCTGAATCTCCGAAGCTCTCCGAATTGATTTAGAGAACTTTAAATTGATTCAGACCTTTTTACTGGTATCGTGATTTGATTCAGATTTGAAGATTCAGCTGCCGAAGTGGGCTGAATCTCCTCCAAATCGAATCAGCACCTGAAGCTTCACACAGCCCTACCCTACAGTACCTCAAATCATATAATAGAGAAATATTTTTTTCACAACCTAAAAAAAAGTTATACAGGGAAAGCTGTGTCCCCAGCCCCCATGTTGTACTACTCACTTCTCCTATTGTACCACCAAAAGAATCTCTTCTCCAAAATTTCTTTTTCTCCTTCCCAACATTAATGGAAAGGGAAAATATACTTGTATTGAGGGAAGCTCTTTGGAGATCCAGGCTCCACAGGAGACCCAAGGCACAGCCATATTCTTCTGCAGCCCTTGCAACGCTCCCAGTTGCTTTTTGTTAGGAAGCATGAACTGAGATCTGCTGAGCACACACTCCCATTTTTCAACACAGACATTTTGGGAGGTCAGACTAAGTTAAAAGTGGCCACCCCATGAAAGTCAGGATGGATGGACTAGCAGGGGCGGTTTGGGGGGCAAACAGGGTCCACAGGAGGGGTTGCTGGGTTTCAGGAGTGTTTTTTAGGATCAGAAAGACTCATGGAGGCCTTAGGGGGATATTTTTAGGCCCCCAACCCCCTCTCCATCTCCATATGAAGACCCCCCACAGCAAGCCAACCCCCTCATTCCACCCACCCCTCACCCCGCTGGGACTTGCTTTGTCAGCTTCTGGCTATGGCAAATGTTTGTAAAACTGGCACTGGGAGCAGCTTGTGCAATGGGGGAGTTTGGCAGGTTCATGGGGACTGGCTGGTTCACAGGGAGAGCATTATCAATCTGGGGGTGAAGGGAGGGATCAGTGGGATAAAAGTAGCCCAGTGCCAGGGAAGGCACAGGACAGGCACACCTCCAGGGCTGCAGCTAGAATCTGGTCTTTCCCAGCCCTACGGCTGCACTGGGTACTGTACAGAAGTTTAGGACACTTAGATTGGTCTAAAAATGGCCAACTTGATTTAAGTTGAGTATACTTCTGAGGTAGGGTTAACTTGGATCAGTTCAGCCATTTTTAGACCAATCTAACTCTCCTGAACTTCTGTACAGCCCACACTTAGATGGACCTAACTAGGGATCCAAATGTAAGGTCTTCACCTGGATGAATTAAGTTAGATCAGATGGCCCTTTTTAATGCCATCTAACCTGTCCCTAATGTGTGCATGCACCCATAAAGTGCTTGCCTCACACCTCATTTGGAACTTCATTACTTGAACTTACAAATACTAAATGGAAAGAAGACAAAAAGCCACACAGGATAAACTCTCTTCTTATTGCCCTGAGCTGCCTGCCGTGTTCTACCTGCATGACTGTGGCTCCCATAGCTGCTACCTGTCTCAAATGGAGGTGGTCAGAAATCTAAAGAGATGTCTCTCCTCTCCTAATCTCCAAAGACTGCTGGGCCATGTCTGGAAGAGTGCGGACATGCAGAATGTCTGCGGCACCATGCACCACACATGCAGGGTAGCAGCATGGGGAGTCAAAGAAAACCCACACCAAAAAAATAGGGTGGCATACATGGTGGCAGCATGCACCATCCAAAACCGGAGCCTGGCTGGCCAAAAATATGCTCTGCCTGCTGGCTAGGCTTCCTGCTGCAGCTGCAGCTCCAGGAGGACCCAAGGACCCCAGCTAAGGCTGCTGGGGCCACCACAGTTGCTGTCCCTAGCCTCCCCTACCCAACCCAGGGTAACCTGCCATGCACCGGTGTGCGCATGGCATGGGCATTCCCCAGGGAAAAGAAACGGCAATGTGAAGTGTGTCACTGCTACTTGTCCCTGGGAAAACAAAATGTCCGTGCTCATCTGGATGTGCCCCTGACATTTTTCATGATGGGCTATTGCTTTTAGTTAGCAAAAGTCTAACATTAAATTATTGATCCAAAGAGTTGAACAAAGTAAACCATATAAAATAATAGCTTTATTAAAATATTAAGCATTCCAAAGTTCTGTGTTTTTCTTCCTTCTTTCCTAATGGCTATATCCAAGCTATTACTGGATTTACTCTTACACCTCTAAGGAGAACTACAACAATAGGGAAGTGATTTGGCAAGGGAACAGAGGGAGGATCTTTTATCAACTCTGGTTCTGATATACTGGCTAACTATTTATCTTCAGACATTTTTCCTGTACAAGTATCAGACAATGTAGTGTTGATTACTTAGCTTCCATGTTTTACTTTTAAGGTATTCTTAGAATTTTTTTTTATTTCCAGTGAAAATTTATAAAAATACCTTGGTTGCTTGTTGTCCCCTCCTTTTGCAAAGGAGTTTTAAGACTGTCCAATATTTATGCTATATTGGTAGAAATGAATACTATTTAGTATCTTATCTATTACACCTTCTCCACTAAATGAGTTCAACTCCAAAAAATAAGCCTCCTTGAACTATAATGCTCCACCTGAACTACGGCTGAGACCTAAGAACCCATTCCTTAAATTACTTATCAAATTCTCAAATTTCAATATTAACCAAAGTAATATCAGCTGGTTCTTTCAGTATGATTTACAACTGATGGATTAAATCTTCACCCTGCACTTTTGTTCATTTGGCAAAAAAATAAAAGGGCAGAGTTATGGCTTATTGCAGTAATCCTAGAAGTCAAAATACTCTTTATACTTTATTAGGTATTTAAATTAAGGCAGCAGGAAGGAATTAGAAAACTGAATATTCTTTACACATTTTATTGCTACTGTGGCTAAAACTACGTTAAGCAGAGATTATATACAATGTACTGAAAGTTAATAATGGTCTCAAAGCAGACAAAGTATCAAAAAATATTCCCCATACTCCTGAACTTGGAGAAAGTTTAAATCTGGATTTATAGCTAACTTTACACTGAAGTGTTTCCCGGAAGCACTGCAACACTGAATGCAAGCCTTGTTGAGGAAGCTCATGAATTTCAAATATGTATCAAACTCCTAGTCTCAAATAAGACAGCAGCTCAAAATGATAAAACTCTATGCAAGTTTCTAGGAAAAGAAATGGAAAGGGAAGTAAACTTTATTTCCATCCCCTAGCCCAGCTTATTTTTATGCTGCTTAAGGAGGTGCTGTTATTCAGCATTCTTCAGCTTATACGACAAAGTATAGGAAAGAAACCTGCACCTAATGATGGGTGGAACCACAAAATGAACTCAGGTGCTTTCATAATGAGGGATGTGCCACAGGATTTATAGAAGTCTTTATTGGCTGTTTCTCAGCAACTTAGATGTCAGGAAGTGAAAGGGAGGAAGATATACACTAATAGTTATGATATAGAAAGGATAACCTGACTGCAGAAGTAAGAGACAGCCACTTCCCTGCCCACCTCTAGAAACAAATATCTGTTAGGTTCTGAAATGTTTTTTCACCATCTTTTGTAGTTCTGGTTTCCATCTGGAGCTAGGAATGCATGCAGCTATCAAACACCAAAAATAAAACATACCACAGCACATTAGAAACATCTTAAGAAAGTGCCCTCTTAAGATTTCCAGCCCAATTTTACGATTCAGGAAGAGCTAATCTTTCCATTTAAAATTCACTCAATTATAATCAAGTGTACCTTAGGATAAAAAGTCCAGTTCAAAAGTACTGCTTCCTTATTGGAGGTCACATGATTTTGTCTAAATCATCTTAGCATATGATTGTAAATCCAGAATGCTGTATTATATTTATTAAAATTAGAAATGGGAAAACTACTTGGGATAACCTTTCCCCTAAACCTTGGGGTCAACTGCTTTCGCTGGGAATCTTTTCCATTTTTACTGCTTGCCTTCTTACTTTTTTTTTTGCTCCTTTCTGAAGCCAAGCATAAATGTTTCAAGAATATCATTTCTCTCAGAAGAGAGAATACGTATGAGAAATCTTTTACTTGACCACAGAAGCCACACCACAAAGGCTGTCATTCTGGGTTTTCCAGTCATCTTCTGCACATAGATAAACCCTAAGAAAACCCTTCAAATAAACCCTAAGCAAAATTAATGCTCTCAGTTTACTGCAAACCTTTCACAAGATTTTAATACCTTGAATGTTGTGATCATCACTCAACAAAATCACTATTTCAACCATCTCCATGTTTCAAGAATCCAAGGGGCATATTCCATCTGATAATCTGTTAACATGGAGCTGAAGCAACTAAAGGATTGGAGAGCTTTGTAAATGCTGGTTCTGAGATTCATTCTTCCTTTGCTCCATTAACAGCATCAAAACAAAGCAGAAGTAATTGAGTTCAGCAAAAAATCATCTTCAACTAAAACAGACTAATAACCATTGGCAGAGCCTTGGAAGGCATTAACAGAAAATAGATAGATTTCTAGTAAAGTAGGGTGATCAGTAAATAGAACTTTCTCCAGTGTCATTGCTGTGTCACTGCTGACTTAACTGTGCACGGACTAGAAGAATAACTCATCAACTGGCACCATTTCCCTGGGTGGGTACTGTGGTATTGGATTTGGTCGGGCATCTGGCCTGCTTGACTAGGAAAACAGACAAAGACCAGAAGTGCTGATACTGCTTATTTCAGTTAAATGTTCTGAGATAAGGAATCCTGCATGCCTTGTTTTGTCTTGATATATTACCCTGTGCACAGATGTCTTCTTTAAGTAAACTGTCTGTGTGTGATTTACTGTTTGTTTTGTTTCTCCAAGGTCATATTTTTTTGTCTTTCTCTGTCTTAAGTACCAATATGATTGTAAACATATAGAGTTCAAGAAATCCCTTGAAACAGACAAGTGGGTGATTATTTAGGGCAGTATAGCCCTAAATAAAGAAAAGCTGGTTCTGTCAGTTCTGATTCAACCACAATGTGAAGTTTGATTTCTTCCACAGTACCGAGGAAGGTATGTCAGTATGTTCCACTATAAACCTTGGGCGTTTCTAAAGGTAGAAACACTCTTCAACTTGCCTACAAAGCTCAAGTTTCAGAATAAGATTAAGACATGTCATAGCATCTCATGGCCTCTGTAGCTGAAGCAACTCAGAACTTAGAATTTTTGTTGAATGAAGTTTTTTGGATGCCTGAGGCATCATGCTTATGTTGCAAACTTTGGTCATTTCATAACTTTTCTATGTTAAAAATAAACAGAGACACTATAAATCTCACCAAGAGGTTAACTGGCATAAAAAATAGTTCAGCATTGTCAAACATGATGGTAAAAAGTTTTAGCATGAAGCAACAAAAAATAATTGTTATAATAAAGTTGCTCAGGTTCTTATGAAATCTAAGAACTGCTCTGTAATCACTAGAATGCATGAAAGTAAATTCAGCCTTTAAATAATCAGCATAATAACAACATTACAGGTTTGTTTTCAGCTGCTCATTTCATCAAAGCTTTACATTTCTTTTACACCACCTTCATGACTAACCTCGTAGCCTTCCCCATTATATGCTTACTAGTCTTGACAAGCTGTGGCTTGAAAGCTGGGACACAGTATGCTTAGATTAAGAGCATGTAGGATCTTATTATTAACTTTTTCATGCTCTAACTTTTTTTATTGATAAATCCAAATACATAGCATTTTTCATAAAAAGTTATTAGATCAGTTCCCTAAATTGATAAATAACTGTTATTTAGTTTTTTATATCATGTCCTTCAGTTGTATCTGGCCACTGTTAAAACACATCCATCTATTATATTGACATGATAACAATTAATACCTTGACTCTTCTGGCAAGTATTAAAATTACATCAAAGTAATTTAGCTTAATTTATTCTGATTTCCCTTCTTTAGTTAGGTATCTTAAGCAGACATCCTACTTTGCCTTCTTGGAAAAAAAGTGATACTATTAGCCACCTGCTTAAAAGACATCTGTACTAATAAATTTAGCTGCCTAAGTCCAAGAAAAATGCATAAACATTCAAACAAACCTGTTGTGCTCTCCACCTAATCCTGGGCACATGTAATGAAGTCTACCTGCCTCTCAATTTTTTCATGAATACTTTTGAGGAAGAAGAGCTCAAGAACACACACACCCCCTGGCAAGAACTCACAAGGGCAAAGGCAACTTCCAGTGGTAGACTGGGCTTTGGGGTTACTGTGGACAGCTTCCCAAAAAAAGAGCAGGATTTTATTTTTTTGGATCTCCTAGAAGGCTGAAGAAATTATTCCCTTCTTTCCTCCATTGGCTTGAAATAAATTTTGTTCTGTGTTAATTCTCTTTCAGATTCACTCATGCAACGGCAGCCACCACCTCACTATTTAAAGAAATGCATATCCAAATCTTCCTGCTTGCAATGGAAAAAGTGAAAGTATAATTCATGTCTACAGCACTACCCTCCTAGTAGCAAGAAGCACAAAATGAGCCAAGATTATGGTTATTTCAATTAAAAACTTTCACTGTACACAAAAAAATTGTGTAAAATGGTTTCATTCAATATTATTTAGAAAAGAATATCTGATCAGAACACAACATTCAAGATACCTAAATATAAATAAAGTTAAGGAAATAAGCAGGTAGTATAATGGTTTTGACCAATAGAAGACAGATTTACATCAGTCCAGCACAAGGTTTCAGAGCATTATATTAAATTCCTACTTGTTTCCAACTATTAAATGCTATTAACTGAAACAAATGGTGTTATATCATGAATGTAATGTGTGAAACTGGAGGAATGAGGGAGCAGTCTGAAGAGCTGTGTTAATTGACTACAAACTCTTGGGCTAGGTACAGACAGTCAAAAAGCCCGAGGCTGAATCGATTCAGTCTTTGCAGGTTAGTCTAAGTGGTACAGATTAAACTGAAACAAGTGAACAAACATTTACCTCTGATACACAAAATGAAGCCATATGCCTGCAGTGGCTCAGGCTAGAAACCGGGGGGGGGAATGCTAGAGCAGCACACAGTTCTCTAGCTGTGTTCACTTCCTCTTCCTGCTGCCCCCAAGGTCTCTGGGATTTGCAACCCAGAATTACAGCAGCAGGACTCTTCAGAGTTGTTCATCACTTCCTCTTCCTGGTGCCTCTGCGATTTGTAGTCCACAGTTGCAGCCAGCAGTACATTTGAGTGGGGGAAGAGGTGTTTAGTCCCCCACCCTGGCCCCTGACCCCAGCTGGGGTTTGCTGGGGGTGGGGGGGCAGTACACCCGCCCTCCCCCCACACACTAGATTGCATCCCCAGCCAGGCTTACCCTCCCTCGCCCCTATGTCCGCCAGTCCTCACTGTTCCAACTGGAGAGGAGAGGAGAGGAGAGGGGTAGGGCCAGCCCTGCTCTCCGGAGCAGACAACACAACCCAACCCAGGGCTGCAAAATGCTGGGATGCTGGGTGACTGTGATTTAACTTACACCAGGAAGGGGTTTCTGGGACAGAAATTTCATAATCCAGTTTGACCAAAATCAGTTAAGCCTGATACTACATCCAACCAGGTTCATCTCAAACCAGTTTCAGCCATTTTGGCTAGGGACAGACATTCAGTTTGCACCTGAATTGATTCAGTCTTTGCAGGTTAGTCTAACCTGGCTAGGCTGAACCAGTCTGTAACTGTACAGACATCCCCCTCTGGACTGAAGAAATGCCGGCACATGCCTGCAGTGGTTCAGCCTAGAAGCTGTGACCCTATCCCCTATGATTTTATGTATAAAAGTGGGAACTCTCCCTTGCTTCTTGTACCAGTTTCTGGGGTTGCAGGGTTGGCACAGGATGACTGAATACAAAGCATGCTTTCAGCCTCTTCACAATATCTCCTACATTAACATCTCTGCCTTTAAAGACATGAATCCGCCTCTTCAGGTGAATCACTGTCTGCTTCTTTAGCCTTAGTATTACTGACGACCCAGGAAGTGAACACTACATTTGAAGATATCACCTACACTAGCATGAGTCATTCAGTAATGAGAAAGCTAGTTGCTCCAGTTGCTCCCAGTTGAGAGAATTTCGACTTTGACTGAATGTCACAAAGAACAAGCAAAAGTGAGAAATCTTCGTTTCCAGTGATGTTTTCTTTCTCGTTATTGAAAGTTATACTTTTATGCCTGAATTAGTTACAAAGCACATGCCTGAGGAATTTAATGCATTCTGGAGATGTGGCAGAGCAACGAATGGACAGCAAGAATGATGACAAGTAAGTACATTTTTAACGATCTTAAAAGGGTCTGATAAATTGTTGTATAACTCACCTTGTTCTTAACTACTGTTAAGCAGATGGAGAATGAAGGTTAAAATATTGCTGTTTAAAAATACTTAGAATCATAAATTAGAAATCATGTTAATGAAACAGGCTGAAGGTTTGTCATTAACAGGCTTTTATTACTCTTCAATCTATTCAAAATTTAATGTAGGGTAATTTCTGTTTTCAAAAGATAAAAAGCTATTAGTAGTTTCTCTTAAGGTATGTCCACAAACGTAAAAGTTCAGAGCCTTAATAACAAATGTTGTTTCTTAAATGTGAAGTAGCTCATATTAAGCAGAAATAACTAATTGTCAAATATATTAGAAAATGTTTAAGCTCAATCTCTTTCACTCCCTTTTTCAATATACTTGTGCAGCATAAGGGCTACCTTCCTTCAAACTCCCCTGAAATCATGTTAAAACTTGTCAGGTTCACTGGAAGAACCACATAGCTTTTAACAAACAACTTACGAAGCATATGAGCTGTACTTTTGATCAAAGTTCAGGAAGTCCAGAAGATATTGTCAAAACCCACATCATTTAATAATTATCTGACACTCAGTTACCAAGGAAGATTCAACTGTAACAATAAATCAGTTTTAGATTTTAAAAATGAGCACTGATTTACTATACAGTATAGTCTGGTATACTCTGGTCATCAGCACCACTTTCCCATGATGTGTGTTTGGTCTTGTTGTTAGTAGGTCTGGATTTATTTTCCAATGATAGAGGTTTTAGGAACTTCTTCTAAAAAAATTACACCTGGAGTCTTGTTACAAACACTGATCCTCTGACTACATGTTCAGAACTGCACCCACCAGGTTATATGAGCAACTTTAGTACATCTCTATAACTACAACTCCAAACAAGTATTTTCTTGTATCATTTTAGTCTTGGAGCTAACAGAGAACATGAATTCATTTTTCAGTTTTATTTATAATGTGGATCTCCCTGCTACTTCTTCCATTGGTAATCTTCAGCATGCCACCCTAGGTAGTTCAGGAGGCTGTGTAGAAGCTGAAACAGGACTAGCCTGCTGAAGAGGTGGTCTTGTTTGGGTGTAGGCCATCACTTTGCTTCTATAAGTAAATGGGTTTCCAAGGCTAAAGGAGTCTGCTAGTAAGGAAATGAAACAGGTATGTGGGGAAGAGGCTGACATGTTAAGATTTTAGAAACAGAAAGCATCTTTTTGCCTCAGAGATGTGGAATATGGCAGGGGGGACTATCAAATATTGGACTGCCTTGCTCCCTCCTACAGCCTGTTTGTATGTCTGTATTCCTCCTCCTCCAACTTCTTCCTATTCTTACAGTTTGCTTTTTCCCTACACCTTGCAGTCTCATTCCTAGTATACACCCCCTGGCTACTGGAGCTTCCCTTTAGGGGGCAGCTCATTTGACATCTGCACAAGGCAACCATTCATGCACTAGCATGCAACACCTGGGCTGTTCCAAAGCTCAGAGCTCTGCAGGCACTTTGGGCTTGGAACAGCCTACCTAATATACATACAAGTGAAGTAGAAAGTCATTCTGAAATCAATGTAACATGAGGCACTGAATCTTTTAAATTCCTTCTACATCAGTAAAGTGGAGTCAGAATGGAGGAAGTATACTAAAGTGAATTTTATCTCATCATGAATATAAGCACAAAGACAGAACAGTACATCAACAGCCAGATGCTCCATGTAAACCAGAAAGTCAGGTGATCCTACCTGTACAAAGGATTAAGTATGGCACTGTAACAAGTCTAGCGCGCTGGACCCTTTCTGGTGGTGGCTCCGCCTTCAAGTCTTGGGCTAACCGCCTGTTTACTCACCTGCCATGCCTTGATCTTCTTTACTGGAAGGCTGCCCACTTTATATGCCCGGTGTTAGGAGGTGCTACCTGCGGCTCCTTTTCCTCCCCTACACCGCAGCCCAAGCCTCGCAGATGGTACTTGACATGGTTTGCCCTATGCCTTGGCCCTCTTCTTTACTTCTGGAGTCACTCTCTGTCCCCTCTCGCTCCGGGGCTCCCTGCTGCCCCCTCTCCAGTGCCAGGAAACCCCATGCTACCATGGTGTCCCTATGAGGCCTCCTCCACCCCTAATAGCCTCACCCGGTCCTCCAGTTAAATAGTAAACACAAAACACAAAGCCCCTGGGCTATAACATAAACTAAACCACCTGGTCAAAAATCCATGTTCTGTCCCTACCAGGAAAATACTCAGCCGCAACCAGGGGATGCTCCTGCAGTCTATCTTCCTCTTTCCCTGCGTACTGGCCGAGCTCCCCCCTCCTTGGCCCCCAGAGGGGAACTGCTCTCCTGGTCTTATGCTTGGGTTAAGAAGGGGCCAAGCCCTGCCCCTTCCTGTCAGCTGACCCCCTTGATTTCCGCAACCAGCACCTGTGCTGCCCTGGTAACTGGCAGTTGAGCCTCCCCTTCTCACCACAAGGGGTCTCTCCTGCCATTTCTGCTTTTAGGCGCAGGGCACCCATGTGCACTGTGACAGGCACCAAAAAATACATACAGAAAAAGAAAATACACATAGGCAGAGGACAAAAAATACATTTAGTAAAATTATGTGATCACGCCAACTGGGGAAATTTCCTTCCTCTCACTAAAGACTTTGAATTTCTATTTTGTGAAGAGAATTACCTGCAAAGCCATTTGGGCTAGGGACAGGAGTTGCATATAAACCAGGTTAAGTGATGAGAAACTGGTTTAAACCTGTAACAGAACATAAGTTCAGTGCACATAAATCATTTTCAAAATGGCTGAAATTGGTTTAAAATAAACCTGGTTGAATGTTGTAAGACTTAACTGGGTTGGGTCAAGCCAGTTTATGGAACATCTGTCCCAGACCACTTCCTATTTTAACTTAAAACAGACTCCCCCAGCATCCCAGCGTGCTTTTCAGCCCTGGGCTGGACTGTGCTGTCTGCTCTAGAGAGCAGGGCTGGCCCTGCTCCTCTCCTCCCTCGCTGGAGCACTATCACTGCTCAGGCTGGCTGAGGAGTTGGAGACTGCAGGCACAGCAGCATCTGCCTGGCTCCCCTTCCCCTCCTGCCCCCACCCTTGGCTCTCAAACAGGAAACCCCCTCTGCCCTCCCTCTCCTCTCACAGAGCACAGACTGTAGCCAGCATCTGGTCACAGTCACATCACAGCCTGCTAACTAATGCCAAAAGGTGTCTATACATGTGTGCGGGTATCCAATTTCACTGGGACAAAAGCAGAGAGAACAGTGTCTGCTTAGCGCTTTTTAGAGCTAATCACCAGGTCAGCTGGTAATTTCCCTCCATTCCATCCTGGGGAAAAGATTTTTTAGAAAAGCTTGAGCTAATGAGAGAGGCTTTTGTTTTCTTGATGGGCTGTGATAATCTTTGTGTTATCAGCTCCCTGCTGGACTTGCTTGCCTGTCAGGTTTGTGGTAGACAGTACGAAGCAGCAGGGACAGGGAGATTGAAAACCTCAGTATCATCAACAGATGCATGCACTGCACAACCCCTCCCTCTCCCCCTTTGCCTTAGAGCGCTAGCCAGGGGCTGAGGTCTGGCAACAAACACTCCTTCCCCCTTGAGCAATGAGCCAGGAAAAGCCTAGGACTGTGCAAGCAGGGTTGGGGTTTAAACCTGTCCCTAATCACAGTCCTGCCAGGGCCTGGCCATGTGCCACCCCCACCCCCACTCAGTGTTGTGGAAGGGAAGGGAGGGCTGCTTTAGTCCCCCTGGCTTCTAGCCTGAGCCACTGCAGGCATGTGCCTGCATTTCTTGATTTAAAAGTGAAGAGGGGTGATACTTACCCTCTATCAGGCGCTGATCAGACTGCAGTTGAAATACTGCATGCAGTTTTGGGCATCACACTTCAAGAGAGATGTGGATAACCTGGAGAGGGTCCAGAGGAGGGTCATTCGTATAGTTAAGGGCTTGCAGGACAAGCCCTACGAGGAGAGACTAAGGCACCTGGACCTCTTCGGCCTCCACAACAGAAGGTTGAGAGGCGACCTTGTGGTTGCCTATAAATTCATCATGGGGGCCGAGAAGGGAATTGATGAGGCTCTACTCACCAAGGCACCCCTGGGGGTCACAAGAAATAATGGCCATAAGCTAGCAGACAGCAGGTTTAGACTAGACATTACGAGGAACTTCTTCACAGTTAGAGTGGCCAAGGTCTGCAATGGGTTTCCAAGGGAGGTGGTACTCTCCCCTACCCTAGGGGTTTTCAAGAGGAGGTTGGATGGACAAATTGGTTCAAGCTCTGCAGGTTAGACTAAACTTCAAAGATTGAATCAATTCAGGCTCTGACTTTTTGAATGTCTGTCCCTACCCCTTAAGTTACAAAGGACGCCCCTGACTGACCTAAGTAGCCAGTAGGCAAAGTCATGCGAGGAGAGCTATAGTAACAAAGCCCATGACACCTAACCTAGTTGAATTAAATACACTATACTCATATAACAGTTTGAAATATTTTTAGTTGGAGGAGGGTTGATAATGAGACATTCATGATATCACAAAGCACAGAGAAGAAGTGCCTGTATGGAATCTTCCACATTATTCAACTGCTGCCTTCATAAATCAGCTAAGTTAAGTGAAATAGCAAACCAGCTGCTGATAGGAAAAGCAACAGCTAATGAGAATGAGCAGAGAGACATTTTTTAAGCTACTTTTTTTAAAGCTTTCTAAGACACCTTTATAAAATGTGCTTACAGCTTTTCAAGAAAAGACCCCACTTCTAACATTAGGACTTTAAAAAGCATCTCTAGGTTGTGTCACTGATGGGTCCCAGAGAGGATAAGACAGAACATGTTCTGCCTATTCAAGTCTGCTGCCATGCTCCAGAGCTAGAAGTTTAGTAATGATGTTGCTCCAGGTTTGTCCCCAGTGCTTAGTCTTGAGTGCACTGGAGAGATGACTTGGTTTTCCCAGCCATGGTCAGTCCCATCCTACCTAAGACCCACCACTACCATAATATAGACAAGCCCTGAGTAAATTTGACAAGGAAACCCTCTCAGTTTATAGAAAAATCTTTTCTTTTTCCCATTGATGTCCACCCTGATTTGTCTGTGGTAAATCCTGCAAATCTTCATTCCCCAATCTCTTATTTGTATTTCTTGGGAAAAATTCTCAACAACCCAAAAGAACAACGAGCGTGAACATTTAAAAGCTGTGTTTGGGGTCTCCATATCAGCAACCGCTGCTGCTGCTGCCACTACACAGAGAATGCCTGTCAGAGTAGCTATAATAAGAGGGAATACGACCCAGAGCCAGGCATCCCATCCCTTTCTCCAATTTATACTTAATGCAGCAAGTCCTGTAGCTTAAATAGAACTGATGTACAACACTGTCCCAAAAAAGGAGTTCAAAAGCCTGCTCCCATGCTTTCTTGAGGAAGAGGGTGTGACAGTAGCACATGAGACTTTGCTCAAACTTTTTCCCTTTTAAATAAAAATTTAGAAATGCATACAAAGAAAATATTTCAGAATAAAGTAACTTTGGTTCAAAGTTCATTTGCTTAAAATTGAATCAAGATTGCCTGGAAAATCTTTCCTCAGCTTCAATGTGTCCAAACTACAATAAAGGCTTTAGTCATATACTTTTTCCTTTAAAAATGTCTACAATATTCTGTATACAGAACAAATGCACAAGAGCCAAAACTAACATTATGAAAGCAGCTGTTCATCTAGCATTTCTTAACTCTGACTGAAGTATAGTGGGCTAAAGAAAAGAATTTAAAGGTAAGGAAATAAGTTATTCCAGTGATGGAATCAGGAAAACGAACAAAAAAAACCCAACCAACCAACCAGAGAGGGTCACAAAAGCATCTTTTAAAAACCTTATTTCAAACAAATCTCAAGGTTGACAGAATATGCCAAATGAACAACAGAGGAAGAAAAATGAAGAGAAAAGCAGATCACAGTGGGAAATTTCAGGGACAGATCAACAGGATAGAAATGCCTAGTTAGAGAGATTCCCAGGACCCAAGGCCAGGATTTTCCTGATAAAAGTACAAAGACTTCTGTTATATACAAAAGATCTGCTGAGAAAGTTGAGTGCTTTAGAATTACGATGGCTGGTTCATTTAGGATTGGTATTCTCAAAAGTGTGGAAGAGATTCTCAAAGCATGACTGAAGATGATTGTTAGCCTGCAACCAGGTTCCCCTTGTACCTGAACCTGTAGACATGACTAGTGATATAGCTAATAGCATTTTCAAGAAAAGGGGAGAGTAGTCTCCTAAGCAATTCCTCATCTCTGCACTGAAGCCATCAAAGAACTGAAAGGAACCCACTACCTAAAGACAGCCTACCAGTTTCAGGGGAGAAATAGGAATAAATACAATCAACTATCATCCACCTGTGCTGTCCCCAGCTTCAGAAAAAACACTTTCAGCTACCAACTGGCGGTATGCTGGCCCACAGATCTGTTGGCAGCATTCTCTTGGGACCATTTGTAACAGCAGAGGAAGCACAAAACAGATGTGCTTACACAATGGATCTTTTTAGAAGCTACTTTGCGCTAGTACTAGAGTGGGTGAGTTGAGAAGCATTGCTGAGTCTGCTCAGTTTTGAAACTCTGAGTAAGTTCTTTAGTCTGAACAGACTGATCACACAAACAGCAGTGATTAAGGATGTTACACATGAATGTCTTCCAGGAGATGACTGTGCTGTAGTTATACTCTGAAATGCATCTATTTCATCACCAAAAATAAATAGATAAAGGGTCAAAGTAAAACTATGCACATATATTGATCAAAAAAAAAAAAATCAAAGACAATGTGCCACCATGTACTTAAAAGGTCTACAAAACCTAGAACTGCAAACAATAATACAGACCTCCTTTTACTCTTCTAAACTTGCCCTTTTATGTACAGAAAAGGTCCTCTTGTGAGGAACAGATTGCAACTTGTATCTGAAAAGAACATGGCATGGCAAACATGAAATCAACTCATGACAAGAGTTTCCACTTTCCGGTCAGGAAATATACATGGTATTGCCAACTCATAAAACATCTCATCACTACTGATAAGCTGTTATGCAGATTCAAGGAGAAAGATAAAAATCACAAATAATTAGGCCCTGAAAATAGATTTAATAAACATTAACTAATGGTTAAGTCCATGCGCATGCATGCACACACACACACACACACACACACACACCTTTACCCATTTTTATGTCACCTCTGCAAAGAAAAGCATTTGCCTCTAAAAAAAAAAAAAATTGAATGTCCTTTTTAACAAGGCAAGGAGAAAACAAAGAAACAGAAGATTCTTTAAAAGAGATGCTCCAGGAAGAAGAACAAGTAAACACCAATATGTGGGAAGATACAGCAATAAACAATCAGTTTGGCAAGTCATTGTTAACACTGTAACACAGTTTAAAGGATTTTAGTTAAATCTGAGCTGACAGTATTTTGCGAACAAAAAGAAAAGTTGAAAACATGTACTACAAATACTACTCAATTTACCTGCCCAATATATGAAAAGTTACAAGTAAAAACTTATAGCCCCCTCAGTATCCAAACAGGCTCTTACAAAATTAATGCGACTGAACAGGAAGGAAAACCAGCTCAGTGGTGGTAGTGAATGAAGCTTGGTGTTAAATAAGCATACAGACAGATGAGATTAGATTTTGGGGGAAGACTGAGGAGGAACTTGAAGAGCAAGAAGGGGATTTTGTACTAAATACTCAAGCGGGCAACATGTTTTCTGCCTTCAGGCAGTGGTTCCTGTTTTTAAGTATGACTAAGATTGTTTCCATATTGTGATGAAACACAAGTTCAGACATATCATAAAGAAAAAAAAGTTACTTTCTGGGTCAGATTTTCTGTCCTTTTTATACTGAAAATTGACATAAAACCTATCAAGTAAGAATAGTCCCCAGTGGGGTAGTATTCTCACCAAAAGTAAAGTTAACACTTACAGAACTATGTTGCACCACTCTGCTGAACTTTACACAGACTGGGCCAAACTGGATTGCAATATGTTCAATATTTCAAAGAACTTAGACCAAATAACAGATATTAGCCAACATGCTCATTCCAGTACCAGAATATGATTGGATGCTATATAATAGTGAATCTAATAGTCATGATTGTGGTAAACAAAAACAAAAAAATTCCCAAACCAAAAACATCTATATAAAAAAATAAAATGGGGTTTGTGTCCCTAGTTAAGCATCTATTTTCTAACTTGTATATCTAGTATGCACTCTGATGCTTTTGTCTAGTGTTAAATCTAGTCAAAACTATCCTAAGTGAAGGAGACAGTTGTTTGTTTACACAGGAATATTTTTGCCAGTTCCATAACCAACAAACTATACCTGAATGGGATAGATTTTATAATTATCTATCCAGATCTCAAAAGTGGGCTGACTCTTACAAAGGCATGTCCTCTGCTCCAAGAGTTCAAACTGTATTGTGAAATGTAATGCAACTAATAAAAGTAACAAACAAGAAAGGCATGGAGTAAGGAAAACAAGGATTGCAGAAATAAAACCATGCACTTACTCAGCCATGACACATGAACATTTTGACAGATATAATACATTTTTACATGATAAATTTAGACAACTTGTAGCGGGTGTGGAAATAGTGATGTTTTGGGAAGGACCTGAGCAAGAAAAAGAATATGGTAGCCTAGTCAGCTTCTGAGAAGGTCACTCCATGCACAAAAGTAGCACGGAGAAAAAAAGAGGTAAGTGGGAGAAGATGAAAAAATTAAGAGGAAGAGTGGGAATAAGGTTTGTCTTGGTAGAGGGGCACAGTAGATAAGGGCAGAGACATAGGTTAGGAAAGACTGATTTGGTACATTTTTATCTGTCTGTTGATGTTGTAGGCATACATATGCCATTATAATACAATTAAGGCTGTTTTTCCCCCTTAAAACCTTATATATTAGAGTTTTCCAATAAATAGCATGTAAGGAATAGGTTATTTTAAATAAGAAATAATTTCAATTAGACAACAGTAAATGTAATATACAGTCTCACATTTCCATTATTTAAGTTCTTAATTCAGCTCTTTACCAAAGTTTATGGTGATGACTGATTAACTGGCAAAAAGTCATATCAACAACATTACACTTTACTATAAACATATCTTAGTTGTGGGGGGGGGGGAGGAGGTTTATAAACTTAAAGATTTCAGAATCATAATCTAAAATAAGCAACTGTGTTTGGGAAAGACAAAGAAGCAATATAATAGCAACCAGAGTAAAAGGAGTAATACAATTTCTAAACTTTTCCCCCTTCTACATCTAAACAGGTCAAGGAACCCAATGTTCTACTCATCAGAAATTCCATATAGTCATCCAGTTTCTCCCTGTATAATTGTATCATGTAACCTGTGATTTAATTATCATCTAAGGTTTTATCAATCATGAATATAAACCAGTCTATCAACATTAGAGGCAAAAGGTTGCATCATCTATGTAACAATATGTATTTAACCTACATGCATTGCAACTGCCATCTTTTTATTTTAATGGATGGCAAAAAAAAACCCCAAACAAGGCAAGCAAGCATATAAACCACAGAAGTGCTAACTACTGCATTATATTTCTAACTGAGTAAAGATGTAGCTTTTACTGTACCTTAAATGTCACACCTGCCTGAACAAGTAAGGAAAAACAGACCATCTGGGTGTTTCTGAGCTTCCCCAGTGCAAATTACTAAGACACTGTAAACAAATACAAATTTAAAAAAGCAAGAGCTAAGACACACCCAGCTGGATAAAACTGATTGGAGAAAAGAAAAAATGGCTAACTGGAACAAGCAATGAGACATATTTAGGGGTCAGTCTTTTTCATAACAGAAACAGTATTTACAGGCAACAAAAAAGTGACTTCTCAGAGTTAATGAAGCCATCACCAATTTGATAAGATTTTGCAAAACCTAGAGGTCTTTGCTAGAGGGAAAAAAGAAAGGGGAGAGTTTGTTTCCCCACCCCAAAGGAAAACAATACATGGAACAGTAATATGAATTTCAAGGGAGTACAAATTTTCCTCTCAGGATCTGATATTTCCTGTGAGATGGACTATGTCATCACCGTGAGGTTTTTCCAAGTCCAGAGATACAATAAGTTTGACTCTGAGATAACCCAAGAGGGGTTGTTCATCAACCCAACCCTCTTTATTAAGTAACATATGTTATTACAATTGCCTTGCCTGTCTTGATTAACACCCATTAGCTTGACAAGATTTCACAGGATGCTGTATCATCTCTGCAGAAGACTGATGAGGAGATTTCACTTAGAGAGAATTCAGAATTATCTCAGAACTGTCCAACTCCAAAGATGTGCTCTCACTTAGTAGACATACTTTTGAACCATTACTTTAAAACTCTAAAGAGAAAAGCTGTTTTGCGACTGGGATTATCTTTTTAGCATACGTTCATACAGCACCTAGCACAGTTAGATTTATTTGGCTTCTCAACTACCGCAGTAGTAAAGCTCCAAGGGAGGAGGTCAATGTAACAGCATGGCTATACTGCAGGGTTCCCATAGCTGGGTGCAACTCTTAATTCTGCATCCATCCATAGACAAAATCTTCCTTCTGAGGCAAGTTTAGTGATACTTCTAATGCAAGGTAGGGGCCACCTGGTACAATTAGAGCACAGGTTCTGAACCGCCTTGAGCTGGCAACTCTTTTTACACTTTGCAGTGAGGAAACAGGCCAAGTTACTTGAGCGTTGACTGTCCTCCAGAACCTGCCCACAGAACGACAAACAAGTTTTCCCACAGTTCACTGGGAGAGAATCAGAGTGGTTCAGAATTCGTCACCAAAAAGCCATGGCAATGTTCCCCCATAGTCCTAAGAATAAACACTAAGAAATACAGAAAAGTGAAGGAATAGTAACTCAGACAGGTCCATGCAGTACAGCTGCTCATACTACAAAGGGATTGGTTTACCTCCACATACTCACACTTAACTGAAGATCACTTATTAGGATGGAAACAGACACTGCCCAATGTCTCATTTGTACTGCCATTAATTTTTTAATGGTAGCACAACTACTGAGCAAATAGACTTTGATAGCCTTTGTTGCGCAACAAAAGGTGGTAATGAACCCTGCTGCTCTATTACAACTGTCGTGCTTTCCCTGGTTAGCCAGACCCACAGATCTGGCCCAGTCCTCCCCAGCTTTCAATTCCCCTCTCAGCTACACCCATGCTCTGGGTCTGGCTGGGTGGGAAAAGTAGGAAGAAATAGGTAAGACTGTCATAAATCTGTGGTTTATACGAAAGTCCCTAGCATGATAAAAGTGGCTGTCTATGTTGAATCAGTACGTAAACAGCTATTTGGCTGCTTCTAGTCTAAAAGGTGTCAGTTACCTCAGTGCAAAAATGTAGACTATTATCCTGGACAAAAAAGAGGTAATTTAAACACATGAAGGGAAGGAGGAAATTAGAAGGCTTCTGTCAGCTTCTGAAGCAGTTTCCCATTAGGAATAATATGGACAGGAAACCAATCTAGTTTTAAAGCAGAGCTTGGTCATCTTATTAAAACAGTTGCCCAAGTTGTCCCTCCCCTTCAACTACAGGCTCTGCTCCTGGAGCCAAGCTAAGAGCAGTCAGCGTGAGCATCATCAGGGAGGTGTTTCCTCCCTCTCTATTCCCTCCCTCCCCCTCAAACTGGCTTGCTAGAGCTGGAAGCAGAGTCAGTCCAAGGGGCATCAGGAGGCACCAGGCCTGCAGCACTTGCTCTGCCCGGCAGAAGTAGCAAGACTAGTCCCATCTCTAGTGCCTAATCCTGTTCCTGCTCCACAAGCCTCTAGTGGCAAGTCCCAGCTAGGCAAATAAGGCGCAGTCCGAACAGGTTTTTGCCTTACCATCTAACTGTTCCACTAAGCCAAATGGCACTAAGTCAATCAACATTTGTTCACATTACAAAGTAAGGTCTGACAGGGACATACGTAAATAAGCCACATTCAGGTTGGATAATCCCCCAGTGTTCAGGCTCAGGCTGGACAGTCCCCCATCCCACTGCAAGGAGATATACACTGCAATATATGAATTAGTTTTTGAAATTGGGTGCTACACAGTTCACAGAAGTTAGGGAGGAGTGCCTGGAGTCCAGAAAGGTTGAGAGCCACTGGTCTAACTAAGGCAACAGACCATGACTAAGCTGCAATGTGAATAGCCACACTGATAGGACATTGGAATACAGTATCCCAACAAAAGTAAAGATATTAGAATTTGGTCCAAAATGAGGAGGAGCTTAAGAATTTAAATTGTAGGGTTGGTGCTTCTACCTCTGCTTAAAGTAAATCCTGGCCTGCCATTTGGCTGTATTTACCAAGAAGCAGAGAGAATGCAATTAAAAGAATAAATTGAGGGAAATCTAAGAAGCATCCTCATGCAACAACAGTTTATTCAACAAATTGAGGAAGCAAGGACACTGATATTCAAAACGTGTCAATAAATGGCTTCCTGTAAAAAGGAGACCATGTTCCTTGCTCTTCAGGGGTAATTCTCTGCTCTTCCTCATGTATAAATATCTGATATAATAAAAGTAAAAAGCCAGCATTCTGTCTATTTCTTGTGTGGCATTTAAAGTTATTGTTGCTAGTTCTCTGAGGACCCAGTTAAGGATCCATACCCTGTCCAAAGAGAGGCAGCAAATAACAGAAGCAGCATAAAGTTTGGTTCTAATAAATAATTCTCCAAACCAGGAATTTATCCTGAAGGTGTTACCAGTGTGGTGGCTCAAGCCTGCAGTTCAATCTGTTGCCCAAACCACCGGAGCCCGCTCCAACCTGGTCTGGAGAAAACCCCAGTCAGGAGGAGGGGCTCAGTACTAACCTGAACAGAAACCCATGCAGGAACCATGCACGGTGCCGCCATGCAACTTTATGAGTTTTCTCTGGGCTCAGATGGGTGGTGCATGGCTGTGACATCAGGCTGGTGATCCACTGCAGGAGATTTAAAAGGCACTGAGGGTACCAGAGAAAGAGGAGGCAGGGAAGCAGGCTCCCAGCAGCTAGAGTCTCACCCGGAATAGGAGCGTTGGGGAAGGCAGGACCCTGGAGTGGGTCTATTTCAATTAAGAATAAAAGAGAGAAAGAGCCACTAGGTTCTATACATCATAGATAGTTAGAAAATGCCTAAAATAGAGAATGTCACAAATTTGTGTTTAGTAGCAATATTTTCTTTATTTCTTACATAACTGCAAAAGAAGTAAAAAGACCAGAGATGCAAGTCTAGCAAAAAAGGACGCAGGAATCCTCACTGATCTGCCGGGAGAAAGGAGAGCAATTTTGGATAAGGGAATTACACCTAAAGAGAACAAAACACCACAGGAATTAGGGCTGAGCACATTGCAGCCAGCATCAACAGTTAAACATCATCATCAGCGGTTGGCGAATGGCTAGGGTGTAGGGATGGCAGAGGCCCATGAAAGCTTCAGTGGTACCGTGAGTAAAGCCCAGACAGGGACCCATATTATTCCACACTGAACCCCTCCTAAATATTATTTCACTAAGACATGGCAGGAGAGATGGAGATAGTGCTTTGCCTGGGAGGTTTTTTCTTTCTCTTAGTCACAATATGGCCCGAGGCATGACACCGGACAGTTTCCAGCCACTTAGAATCTTAAGAGAGAGTCCAGAGGAGAGCCATGCGCATGATCAGAGGTCAGGAAAACAGATCTTACGATGACAGGCTGAGAGCCATGGGGCTCTTTAGCCTGGAAAAGCGCAGGCT
>NW_017728910.1:1334245-1341877 GCF_001723895.1 Crocodylus porosus | reverse complement strand
AAGAGGGTAGAGTCTATTACACCTGCATACTCTAGTAAACAAAACAATAATTATCCTACACTACAATTTGTGGAGACTTTTTTTTTTTTTTTTTTGCTAATTCATCTTGGATGCATATATCATCACGTTCAGTGTCAAAACAGTATGATGTGGATTTTGTAGTGTGTAGCTGCCAAAACAAACCAAAAGAAAATGAGCAAGAAACTTAAAAATTTGCAATACTTCATACGTTAAAGTGACTTCATAAAGAATTTACACACAGTGTACTACATATAAAATCACAAATGTATGCTGTGGTTATGCATTCAACTCTTGAATTTAAAATTGTAAAGACGCATCTTAAGTGATGTATCTTTATTTTTAATTCAAAAGTTGAATGCACAACCACAGCATACCTTTTTATTTTATATATAGTACAGTGTGAATTCTTTATGCAGTCACTTAACATACAAATTATTGCAGATTTTTTAAGTTTCTTGTTCGTTTTCTTTTGGTTTGTTTTGGCACAATGCAACTTCTGGGGGAGGGGGAGGAGCAAATATTTATTTATTCAATCAGCAGGGATAAAACATAATTAGTGAAGCCAGTGACTCAGGTACAACAACTTAAGCTAGCCCATGAGAATTCTGACACTGAGAAGACAGATATTCTACCAACAAGAGCTCGGTAGAAAGCCAATTACTGTATCTTAAAGAAGCTGCTCTGTTGCAGTGGCTGCCCCTAAGAAAGGAAAAGAGTCATTAGGCTAGCAACAAACTGCATTTTAATATTTAGTACATGATGACTAAGCAAAATGAGGTAGTTAAGTCTAGCTACCATTTGTAAATTAATCCATACCCTCATACAGAACTTTTAAACGAGTGGTGGAGTTGGAATTCAGGGCTAGAGATATGAAATTTGTTACCTACCTCCAAGAACTGAAAAAAGTCATGTTTTAGGGGAGTGACTATACCTTGAATGTTAAATCTGTTATTTGGTAAGTTGGATCCATTAATAAAGTATAAAAAAAAAAAGGGGGGGTGGAGTAAATCAGGGCAACTATAGCCTCATGATCTGGGAAAGAAGTTCAATAATCTGATTCAACCTAAATCAGCTAAATCTGATACTACTACATCCATCCAACTTTATCTGATTTCAGCCATTTTGAAAGCGGTTTATATGCACTGAACTTCTGTTGTGTTACAGCTTTGAACTGGTATCTGATCAGTTATACCAGTTTGTGTGTAATTTCCATCCCTAGCCCATTAGTTTAATGTTGTTGCATGCAAGGTTTTAGGAAAGATCACTTAAGTAAACGGAGGTAAACTCATGTTTCATGTCCCTTTTAACAAATGTAGATAATGGACTTTATTTAAATAAAAACCTGGACTTTGTAGACGGGGAAAATGGGATAAGACTAATCTATCTAGATTGCACTTAAAACATATGATCTGGTACTAGAATAGAAAATTAGAGAAGATAAGGATTAAAATAAGAAATGTAAGGAGACTTAGAAACTAGCTGCAGGAGAGAACACTAGGTAGTGCTGAAAGGGAAACTACTGAACTGGAAGGTGGTTGCTAGTGGAGTTTAAGTACTGGTCTTAGAATTGATCTTATTTAATACTGTCATCAGGATCAGATGAAGTTGGAAAATATTGTCAGTAAGTAGGAGCACTAGGATACTACAGAGGAAAATTTAGATGATTTTGAGAACTAGAAGAATTGAAATGGGGTAAAATTCATTACTGTAAGTTCTTAGGGGTACAACAAAAATTTCACTGACCAACTGCAACTAGTGAAGACCTAGGATACACAGGCTGAGCACAGGAGGGCCCCTATAAGCCAAAGTGATAAGTTCACAAAAAAAGGCAAATGAAAACCTAGGACACATTAGGTATGCTATTTTCAGTTGAAGCAGGGAAGTAATGGTACCAGAAAATAAGGCCATGATAAAACTTTGTCAGGAACATGGTACAAAGCTCTAATCATCACTCTCACAATTATACAGGTGCAGGGAAGGGCTATTAAGATGATCAAGGAAACAGTGAACCTGTTTTAGATGTGAAGACTTAAGACTAAACTGCTTGTTTACACTAGCAAAACAATGGCTGAGAACAGATATGACTACTCCTAAATAGTGCACTTCTCCGTAAACAAAATAGAGGAAGAAAGGTTACATAAGCCAGAGTACAAAATTGGCAAAAGAAAAAAATGGACAGTAACTGAACATAAATAAATTTAGGCTCAAAACCAGAAGAGAGTTTCTAACAGTCAAAACAGTGAGAGGATGTACCAGCTTTCCAATGGGAGTAGTGGGAGCAAAGAAGTTTTATGGTAGATCCTGAAAATGTATAGAGAGGATTACATGATGACATTGTCTGTGACAGCAAGGGAACAGACTTGATAACCCAGGAGATTCATCCCAGTTCCATATTCCTACATTCCTAGAAGTAAAGAACTAGTGAATGTTTAAGTGAAAACATTCTTATGCGGTCTTCAGCTGTTAGCATTCTGTGATCACTGTCTTTCTGAACTGCTGCATGATGGCATCGTTATACTAAAGTTTCTGTTTATTCTCAGTTTAAATTTAAAAAAAAAAAACCCCACACACATTTCCTGTATTTTTCAGAAGTTGAGGGTAGTACAGCCCAGGCTAATCTCCAGGTTCCTTGTTGCCAGTGTGCCTCCTGAAAACCATTTCAGCGGAAAGTCAAAAGCAACAAGAAGAATGGGGTTCAATGTGTCATACAAGAAACTATCAGGTAAATACAAAACAGTTCTGTGAAGTATGCATTAATTGAGAAAAGTTTATGGTGCTCCCTGTTTGGGTGTATTTATTATCAACAGCAACACTTAAAAGCAAGTCATTTAACCAGAATTCAGCAAAGCATCACTTAAGACACTTAATTTTCTCAGCAAATAACTGGGAAAAAAAGACCCATATTGATCATTTATAGCACATATTAAAGAATTGCAAAGTCAGAGGTGCAGAGAGGTGGGGAAGGGAGGGAAGCATAGGAAACTGCATTTTGCCACTTTCTGTGAATGATTTGAGGCATATCACCTAGGTCAGGTAGACATTACACTTTTATGGGTATAAGTGATCAGAAACTGATCTATATGCATAACAGAACAGAAAGGCTTGGCACATAAAACTGGTCTGCACTCATAACACCAGAAGTTCAGTACATGTAGACTAGTATAAAGTGGCAGAACCTGGTCCAAGATTTGCCCCCGCCCCCCCGGATGAACATGTATTCTGTTCGTTGGGGTAAGTCTACACAGAAAAATGCAGTGCCATATTCCAGCTGTCTCAGATATAACAAGAAACATTAAATGCCTTAGCACAATGCTCTGCCCTGCCTAACTGATCGTGTTAAGACAAATTAACACAGGTATCTGCACGTGGCACAGCACTGGACCCAGTAGACATGACTTAACTGCCCAAATCAACTCTGTACTCTGGCTCCCAACAACATTGATGTAGGCAAGTAACAGAAGTGGCTAAAAGTTAATGTCTGGCTGCTTTTGCTTCTGAAGTGTTTACTTCATCTCTGGTTGCCCACAATCCTATGTTTTAGAGACTTTTTTTTTTATGGAAAGAGGAAGTGATAGTATGCTCACATTTTTGAGCCTTGTTCCCGTCCATAGGTTTTGCTTGCTTTATGGCCTCACTGTTCCAGTAAAGTGGAAAAGAAGGACCAAAGCAGAACAAAGAACGGAGCCCTCTGCACTTCAGTTTCTCTTTCCCAATCAGTAACATGGAAGAAATAATGCCCCTTTATCTGTCTGATAGGCATATGGTCTTCACGGACAAAAGTTAATACAGTACTTGGACTCTCCAAAGAGCAATGCAATGAATCTCCAAAGCAATGTAAAAATGTTTACTGTAATATTAAAGCAAAAACAAGGCCACAAGTTCACTAAACATGGCAATAGTATACTGCATCTAATCGACAAAGAGATTCTTTGCTAACTGGCTGACTATATGTTGCTTGCTTTCAAACAAGTCCTTTATATGGTTGCCAAGCCATTCTCCACC
Source organism: Crocodylus porosus (assembly GCF_001723895.1). Lineage (NCBI taxonomy): Eukaryota > Metazoa > Chordata > Crocodylia > Crocodylidae > Crocodylus > Crocodylus porosus. The sequence continues at coordinate 1,337,854 of NW_017728910.1, read as the reverse complement.
CCCAAAACCCACAGGCTTGCACAACTATTATAATCCTTGAGCTAAAAGAACCCATCCATACTCATCCTGTCCTACATGAGCCCTGAAAGACAAAAGTGCAGCATAAAGAGATTGATCCTCTCTACGCAACTCAGGGACATATAAGAATTCTGCAGGTTCAGCATACCATATCACAGAGGCTTAATTTTTGTGCCATCATTGGCTAGACAGAGTTCCTCCAAATTGCCCTGCCATAAATGTTTACTCAGGAAACAGGGGTGTAAGTTGTAGTCATGTTGGTCTAAGAGCATAGACAAAAAAAGTTTGTTGGGTAAATCTGATCTCTTTTATTAGACTGACACAAATAGTTGGAAAAAATGTTCTTAGCAAGCTTTTGGGCACAAACACCCCTCGTCAATCAACTCGACTTCCTCAATCTACTGAACACAAAAAATCTTGGAACTATAGACATTACATTTATGGCACATTATAACCTGCCTAACATCTGATTTCCCAAGTAAACCCTCCACTTTTTACCAGCTATCCTCATTCCCTTCCCTACCCCCCTCCTTTCTCCCAGCCTTTGGCTACAGCTACATTAAATTTCCCCTTCTTTCCCCCTCCTTCCTCCCCCCAACCTGTCTCTCACCTACTGATCACCTCAATTTACGTTTTTACTGACTGGCTTACGTGCATATGTACCAGCCTCTAGCTGCTTTACCACTCCATCCAGGAAGACAGACCATCTGCAGATGCTTCATCAGCCTGACAAAGGGTGTTTGTGCCCAAAAGCTTGCTAAGAAGAATTTTTCCAACTTTTTGAGTTGGTCTAATAAAAGATATGGGATTACCCAAAGAACCTTGTCTACCACTCAGGAAATATACTTTCAGCATGAAAATTAGTATGTCCTGGTTTGTTTATTCCCCATCTCATGCCTCAATGTATTCATTTTGCCTAGATAAAATTAAATTGCAGGGGCAGATGCACTAAAATTCTCTCTCAATTCAAACTTACCACCAGAATCTATTTAGGAATACAATGTTATTTCAGAATCATCACTGTGGATTTCTTAGCTGAAAACAATGCAATGTTATAAAAAATCCATTTATTGGCATCATGGGAACTGGCCACAAAGTTATACACTTTTTGTGGAATAACTTTGTGGCTTATTCCTTTTTTATGATGTCATTAATTGCTTTAACTTATGGCCAGGTTGCAACTTAAGATGCAATTAACTGGTTAATGACACCCCAAGTGTGACAGGGACCCAAGTAATGTAAGAACAATTATAACAACGTGTCTGAAAATTTAAAATTTGTTTGATAAACCCTCAGAAGGGTAATAGAAGTTCAGCAATCACATTTCTTACATGAGAAAACTCTTCTCTGAATTTTGAGAGCATGACAAGCAATGAATTTCTCCTAAACTATTAGAGAAACATTTAATATAGTGGCTTCTTAGTAAGAAACAAAAGCTTACAGCTTGGGGAAAATTATCTTTAAAAGTCCTTCATATAAAATAGCTTAGCTCAAAACATGATGGTATTAGTACATTTCATTGATGGTAATAATTAAAAAAAGAAAAAAAATCAAGAAGAGCAAGATGTGAGAGCACTTGATAGAGCAGAAATACCTCCATTCCAACTTTAGCCTCTACTCAGTGTCCTGTCAGCTGGGCAAGTGACTTAGGACTTGATCTTCTAACCCCTTGCCTGGTACTAAAAGAAAATCATCTCTAGCTGTAACATTGCAAAGAAAAGAAAAGTACTACCCCCCTTGTGATGGGGGCTGTGATGCCAAGTTCTCTCTATAACATAGAAAAGCAGTGGTATAACAGCCATCTGCCAGGACAGAAAAAAAAAAGATAACCTTCTAGCCAAGCTATCTTGCACAGGTCAGCCCCCAGCTGCACATGATGCTGAGATGCATCATATCAAGCCTGGGAGTCCATCTCCTTGGGACTGACTGAAATCTTAACCTCTCTGCTTCAGTTGTATACGCAATGATACTGAATGGGATGTTTGGGATCCCTACCAATTATGAGGCAATAGGGATGCAAGGATTTTTGCAAACACCAAAGCATTCTTAAAATAAATATTCTCGTTACCAAAAAAGAGGCACTCAAAATGCATAATTCATTTTATTGATATTCATCCTACCTTCTGCACACAAACATTTCCCTCCCTCAATGTAATAACAAAAATGTGTCTACATTCCAACAGCAATATAATGTAGCTAACAAGTACTAGGTACATATATTTTTAAAATTCAACAAGCTCCAGTTTTCTGAACTAGTTAATCTGAAAGTCATTTGGGTTCAATCAAAGATAGTACTGTGACAAGTTGTAAAAAATAACTATGATTATTTATACAAATAGTAACCCTTCACTTAAATTATTTCTTTCTATGTTTCCTACAGATTATCATCTGGACCACAAGAATGTTACAGCTAATTACACACCAGGTCTACACGGGAATTCCACATTCAATGAATTTACAACTATTGTTTTGCCTGTGCTTTACCTCATCATCTTCCTGGCAAGCATCTTACTGAATGGCCTAGCAGTATGGATTTTTTTCCACATCAGGAATAAAACAAGTTTTATTTTTTACCTCAAAAACATTGTGATTGCAGACCTCCTTATGACACTGACATTTCCCTTTAAAATCATTAAGGACTCACAGCTGGGACCATGGCACTTCAACTTTTTTCTGTGCCGTTATACCTCAGTTTTGTTTTATGCGAACATGTACACCACAATTGTGTTTCTTGGACTTATCAGTATTGACCGGTATTTGAAAGTGGTAAAGCCATTTGGAGACTCCAGAATGTACAGCATTACTTTCACAAAGATCTTGTCTGCTTGCGTTTGGGTTGCCATGGCTTTCCTAGCCTTACCAAATCTAATTCTTACAAATGGTTACCCAACAAAGAAAAATACAGATGACTGCATAAAACTCAAATCTCCCTTGGGAGTAAAATGGCACAGGGCTGTCATTTACATCAACACCTGCATGTTTGTTGTCGTGCTAATTGTGTTAATAGGATGTTATATTGCAATATCCAGGTACATATATAAATCAAGCAAGCAATTTATTAGTTCATCCAGCAGAAAGCGAAAACACAACCAGAGCATAAGAGTTGTTGTGGCTGTATTTTTCACTTGCTTTCTGCCATATCACTTGTGTAGAATACCATTTACTTTTAGCCATCTCGATAAACTGTTAGATGATTCAGCACATAAAATTCTGTATTACTGCAAGGAGATGACACTGTTTCTATCTGCATGTAATGTATGTCTGGATCCAATAATTTATTTTTTCATGTGTAGATCATTTTCACGAAGGCTATTTAAGAAGTCAAATATGCGAACCAGAAGTGAAAGCATTAGATCACTTCAGAGTGTCAGAAGATCAGAAGTACGCATATATCATGAATACACAGATGTATAATGTCACATTCACAAAGACTTTTGCTCATTTGCAATAATCTATTTGTATAGTATGTAAATAAAACATTTCTTTTGATTACTTGTGAATCTAACAAAATTTAGACAAAATCTGAACACAGGTTAGTAATGAGTAGATGCTCACAGTATTTCCTATTCAACTTGCCAAAATCCACCTTAA
>NW_017728910.1:1327772-1333315 GCF_001723895.1 Crocodylus porosus | reverse complement strand
TCGACCTCGTCATCCCTTGGGGCGCTCTGGTGAACAAACGTTCCCCCAGATCCTGGTGGTCACCCCTGATAAACTTATAGGTGGCCATAAGATTGCCCCTGAGCCTACGCTTTTCCAGGCTAAAGAGTCCCATGGCTCTCAGCCTGTCATCATAAGATCTGTTTTCCTGACCTCTAATCATGCGCGTGGCTGCATGATAGAAGAATGATGATGGTTTTGTTGTGGGGGGTAGTGGAGAGATGTTGGCAGGTTTTACATTTCTTGTCCCAGAATGGTCTGGATCCACTCTGTGTATTTCGGGATGTAGGAAGTTTGCTTCTGGTGATGAGTTTGGCGAGGCTCAGTGCTTATTCAAATGATAGGATGGGTGGTTCGGGGAAGATGTCTTTGAGAATTGGGTCTCCTTCTAGTACAGGTTGCAATTATTTGAGGATTTTCCATATTAGTTCCCAGGAGGAAAGGTGTGTCACAACCAGTGGTGTATGACACATGGAGTTTTTTATTCTGTATTGTAGCAATTCTTCACATGGTATCTGGGTGGCTCTTTCAAAAATGTCATTTATCTCCATGGAGGAGTGTCCCTGTTGAATGAAAGCCCTTTTTAGATTTGTGAGGTGGTAATTGCAGGTGTTCTCTTCAGTGCAAATTTGGTTTTCTTGGTGTGTTTAGGGTGATTGCTGGTTCTGTGCCAATATGTATGTTGGTCTGTGGGTTTCTTGTATATGGTGGTCTGTATTGTAACATTCTGGATTGTGACCATGATGCCCAAAAAGTGAATGTTGGTGTTGGAGTATTCCAGAGATAGTCTGATGAAGGGGTGCTGCATGTTGAATTTCTGATGGAAAACAATCAGAGAGTGAAGGTTTTCAGTCGAAATGATGAAGATATCAGTGATTTATCTCAAGTATAGCAAAGGTTTGATGGTGCAGTCCTTGAGGAATTTTTCTTCCAGGTGGCTCATGAAAAGGTTGGCATACTGCGGGGCCATTTTGGTACCTATAGCTGTGCCCCTGTTCTGAGAAAATGTTGGTTACTGAAAGTGACGTTGTGTGTGAGGATGAAGTGTATAAGCTGGGTAATATCTTTGGATCTGTACTGTGAGGTGCAATCTTGTTCTTGCAGGTATGTAAGGCAGGCTTGAATGCCATCCTGGTGTGGGATGCTGGTATATAAGCTGGTAACATCTATGCCTTTTACCAGCTATCCTCATTCCCTTCCTGGCCACCCTCCTGTCTCTCCCAGCCTTTGGCTACAGCTACATGCCTTTGATCCAATACCCAACCTCTCTCTCACCTACTGACCACCTCAGTTTACATTTTCATTGACTAGCTTTCTTGCATAGTACTGGCCTGCTTTACCACTCCATCCAGGAAGAGCACAGACCATCTGCAGACACTTCCTCAGGCTGACAAAGGGTTTTTGTGCTCAAAAGCTTACCAAAAAGAATTTCTCCAATTATTTGAGTTGGTCTAATAAAAGATATCAGATTTACCCAGATAACCTTGTCTGTCAAGATAATGTTAGAATTTCTGCTTCCATTTACAAAGAAATAAGCCATAAGAAAGCAACAGTAAGAAGTATGGGAAAATAGGCATCCTGAATCACTAAGTGCATTCTCCTTGACCCATAGGACCTACTATTCCTTCTGGCTTGAAATCTGTCAAATTAGCTTAATAGTTTATTTCACAGAAACAAAAAGAATATATATATATATATTTAGGTAAGCCTCTTTTTTTAGCTGAATCCCTATCACCTGCACAGTACTACCTCTTTGTAGAAATAAGGAAGAACGGTAAAGGCAGTATCTTGCTAACAACTAGAGCTAAGAGGGGTGTAAGTTCCAAGGTATTCCATAAGCAGAGAATTTCATGCAGCTGGTAAAGCACAGGATGGTCAATGATGTTAGACATAATGCTCTACTGAGGCTCCAAAAATGAGCTAAATGTGCACCACCACTCTTGCCTCCCCTCAGAAGCATGCCCATGAACAACTTGGATACAGAACACAAACAGGTATGTTACCATCCTAGAATTTGAGGGGGTAGAAGAATGCCACACAGGACACAGGGCTCCAACATGCTGCCTTACCACCCAGACACCAGAGCACAACATTTGGTACAGATGCAAAACAGAGAAAGCAAATACATTTCAGCCAGCTAGAATGGAATGATCTTTCATTGCTGGAAATTGAAACTCTCATGCTCATACATGATGACTTAGATGTTAATTCCTATACTCAGCTTTCATTATTTAATTTGTAAATGTCTTAAATCAACATTATAAATAAATAAATAAATAAATAAACAAACTGTGAGGGGTTGCACATTGCTGCTGCACTGTATGATGCAGGAAGGGAAATTAATGACTGCATTTCAGTAATAAAAAATCAATGTGGGAAATATTTTTGATTGGACAAGAGCATCAAGGATGCTTTCAACTTGCTATACAACTGAACAGGTGACATAGCACCATCTAGTGGACAAACTTTTTTCTATCTTTAAGAGACTTTTTTATATTTTCTCTTAGGTATTTCTACAGTTCAGTCACAGCACTAAAATTCAACCAACCACCGATACGAAACAGAGCTTTTAATTTCAGGTATTAATATGGCAGTCAGACTGATGTGACCTAGTACTGCTAAGCTGCAGCACTGAAGAGGACGACTTGGGAGTTGCAGTATCTATAACCTGAATATAAGCCAGCAGCACAGTCCCACTGCAAACAAAAAAAGTCAGTGGCATACTGGGTTGTATTAATCTAAGTGTCACTTGCAAATCAAGGGAAATGATTCCCCTGCTCTGTTCAGCACTGATGAAACCTCACCTGGAGTACTATCTCCAGTTTTAGGCCCCACACTTCAAGAAAGAAGCAGGCAGTTGGGAAAGAATACAACACAGAGCAACAAAAATTATTACAGGCATCAGATGAGGTCTCAGGGGCTTGTGAGGAAAGGCTGAAAGAACTAACATTATTTAGTCAGAACAAAAGAAGGCTGACAGGGAATCTGATAAGTCCTCAAATATCTGGAGGGCAATTACAGACAATGGAGATGAGCTTTTGTTTGTGACCACAGGGGACAGAACTAGGAGCAATGGCCTCTAACTACAGCAAAAGAAATTTGGAGCAGACATTAAGAGGAACATTCAGACTACGATGGTAAAACTTTGGAACAGCCTACTTAAACTGTGGAATCTCTTTCCTTGAAAGTTTCAAGAGCATATTAGAGAAATACCTCACTGTCTTGTCAGGGATCCTGCCTTGAGCAAGGAGCTGAGTTGGATGACCTAGTGAGGTCCTTTCCAGCCCTACTTTCCTCTCATTCCTATTAGGGGTGCACTGCACTGATAGAGATTTTTTGGGCTGATACCAATGGCCAATTTTTAACGAGCCATATCTGTCAATACCGATCCAATTGCCGATATGCAGCCAGGCAGCTTGGAGAGCAGTGACCAGCTGGTAAGTCTGTCGTGGGGGAAGGGGTGAGGGGAGAGAGACAGGGCATTGGAGGGGGCACGCAGATTGATCCCCCTGAGGTGAGGGAGGGAGTGGGGCTGGGGCAGGGCACAGGATGGAGCCGCAAGCTGCTAGTCTGTGGAGTTGTGGAGTGCCTGGGGCGGGGGGTGCAGCAGTCCCAAAATTCACAGTAGTTCCTGCTCCCAACATTGCTGCTGCCCAGCAGCCCTGGCCCAAACCCCACATCAGGAGAGCCCAGCCCTGCCCCCCAGACCACAGCAGCAGCCTGCCCTTGCCCCACATGCAGACCCAGGGGCAAATGCCCTGCATACCCTCCCGGGGTGTGCGCAGTGACAGGAGCTGCCTGCTCCCGTTGCCTGGATGAGCTGCTTGTGGGTCTGTCCTCTGCCCCACCCCAGCTGTGCTGCTGGCTCATATTCAGGTTATAGATACTGCCCGTCCCCAGCCCCAGCCCCACTCTGTTCCTCACCGCTGGGGCCTCGATATGCCTGCCCACACCCTTTCCCTCACAACAGACTTACCATGTGAATCCAGCTGCTCTCCATGCTGCCAGGGTCGCTCCTGGATGCCTGCATCCTGCTTGCAGCTGTGTGTATGCACGGGGCATCTATCGGCAACATTATCAGCCACATCAGCCAAAAAAAGCCAAATGCCAATACCATCAATGTTCCTTACGCTGGTGCTGATCTGATATGGGACGAATGTATTGGTGCACCTCTAATTCCTATAACCCTCTTTCTTTTTTTTTAATGCTCAGAAAAAATGTTTTTTTAAGTTAATGCAAAACACCCACATTATCCCAAATTGTAGTAAGAAGGGCACAGTTAAGAAGCCTTAGTTGCAAGGAGATGATTCTTCTGAAAGAATCATTTATGCTGAAGGTTGAACTATGAACATTAGAAAGATTAACTAAAAAGATTTTGTGAGGACTCACACTGTTGTTACTTTACACGACTGATGCACTATAAACTAAAACTGAAGAGCACCTACCAGGTACTCCACAATCTGGCAGTGAAAGTCAGGGGGCTTAGCCCTTTCAGAACTATGCCTTACCTTTTCAGATTGTTTAATGAAAAGATATGGTAGTGTTGGGGTGATGTTGTAGCCATGACGGTCCAGGCAAAATGCAAGAACATGAGGAAGGGTATAGGGTACCTGAACACTTGTTTATGGCCCTCCCAATTACACAGATGATCCAATAAAAATTAATCACCTACAAAAATCCTTGCCTCTTAACAAAAGATGTCAGCCATTTTTCTATACTTTTATCTTCTATTAGAAATGTTTATTTCAGCATTTATCTGCTGACTGATAGATGCACAGGCACAATGGCATCTAAAGATTGAGTTGTCTTTAGCTACAATACATCGCTGTGCACACTTTTCTAACAATTTCACATGTAAGTGTACAATGTCTATCAGTATTATAAAGGCAATATACCATATTGCACAATGGAGCAAAATCCTTGTGTGACTACTGTAGGCCACAAAACTGGTCCTGGGTATGACCGTACACTATATCCAAGTAGAGGGCTCCTTGTGGTGGGATAGGTCCTATAAAATACTACAATGCCAAAGTAAGGCAAATATAGGACACTTCAACACCCTAGCCCCACTGCCTTTTGGGTACTCCTTAGTTGGAGAAAGGCTAAAGGACATCACCCTGACAGAAATGCACCCTCGCTGAGGCACTAAGCAGTCACAAGTAGTTCTTATCTGTTGTTCTCTGGCAGAATCATAGAAAGTTACGGTTGGAAGGGATCTCAGAAGGTCATCTAGTCCAACCCCCTGCTCAAAGCAGGACCAACCCCAAATAAAACAGCCCAAAGCATTTTCTAGCCAGGTTTTGCAAGCCTCCAAGGATGGAGCTTCCATCACCTCTCTGGGTAAACTGTTCCAGTGTTTTACTACCCTCCTAGTAAGAAAATTCTTCCTAATATCTCACCTAAATTATGACGTCATTGGGATAACAGAGACCTGGGTGGGACTCCACCCATGACTGGACCACGGGTATAGAGGGCTATACCCTGTACAGGAGGGATCGTGTTGACAAAAGGGGCGGGAGTGTAGC
>NW_017728910.1:1304197-1327761 GCF_001723895.1 Crocodylus porosus | reverse complement strand
ACTTCCTGCCCTTTGGGCAGGGGGCTGGACTCGATGATCTCCCGAGGTCCCTTCCAGCCCTGATGTCTATGAAATCTATGAAATTTCACTTGCTGCAACTTGAGACTGTTGCTCCTTGTTCCGTCATCTGCCACCACTGAGACCAGTCTAGCTCCATCTTGTTTTGAATCCCCCTTCAGGTAGTTGAAGGCTGCTATTAAATCTCCCCACAGTCTTCTCTTCTCTAGACTAAAATAAACCCAGTTCCTTCAGTCCTTCCTCGTAAGTCATTTCCCATTAGCCCCCTTACCATTTTTGTCACCCTCTGCTGGACTCTCTCCAATTTGTTCACATCCTTTCTGTAGTGGTGTTAGATTTAAACTAGACAAATCTAGTTTAATTCTTTTTTATGTAATGTAGTTAAATTATGTGAACAGAAGGTGGCAACAGTCCACTACTCCCTTGTTTTGCTCTATAATATGTCACCTTTTTAATGAAGACGCTACAGCTGGTCAGATAACTACCACATTTACCCAAATCCAAGAAAACTTTGAATTTAATTCCAACCAACTAGATTCTATACCTGATTATAAAATTTCTTAATTTCTATTTAAGGAATTAAATTATCGGAGCATCATCTCAAGTCCCCATCCCCGTCCCATCTCCTCCCCTCTGCCTAAGCACTGTAACAGGGAAACAGCAGCAGGAAGCAATCAGTGGGGAAGCAAGTGGCAGAGGGGTAAGGAACCTGACCCCAGACTCTTGTCCACATGTCACTTCCCCATATGTCTGCTCCCGGCACCACACCTTGTTCCCCACATACACACATACCCTCATCACCACCACTACATGCTGCAATCCCAGGTAGCTCTGTGCTCAGTGCCTCATTCCTTCCTGGCTCAGCAGGAAGCCAAGGAGCAATACAGAATCCAGAAGCACAGCCAGAGATCAGAGAGGAAATTGGCAGTCAGGGAGAAGTGGGGGAATTTGTTGGGAGGGCAATACAGCAGTCCATAGGCAGTCCAGGAAATTGGAAAGCACTGAAGACAACTTCCTGGTACAAGTGCTGGAGAGACCAAGTAGGGACTGTGCTCTTTTTGATCTGCTGCTCATAAACAAGGAAAATTGGTGGGGGATGTAGAAGTGGATGGCAAGTTGGCAGCAGTGACCATGAGATGATTGAGTTCAGGATCCTGATAAAAGGAAGAGAGAAGTGCAACAGAGTATGGACCCTGGACTTCAGAAAAGCAGACTTCAACTCCCTCAGTGAACTCATGTGCAGGATCCTCTGGGAGGCCAGACTGAGGGGTAAAGGAGTCCAGGAATGCTGGTTGTATTTTAAAGAAACCTTACGGAGGGCACAGGAACAAGCCACCACAGTGTGCAGGAAGAATAGCAAATGTGGCAGGTGACCAGCTTAAGAGAGAACACTTTAATGAGCTTAAACACAAAAAGGAAGCTTACAAGAAGTGGAAACTTGGACAAACAACTTGGGAGATGTATAAAAATATTGCTTGGGCATGTAGGGAAGAAATTAGGAAGGCCAAAGCACAATTAGAGTTGCAGCTAGCAAGGGACATGAAGAGAAACAAGAAAGGCTTCTACAAGTATGTTAGTAACAGGAGGAAGATCAGGGAAAGTGTGGGTCCCATACTGAATGGGGGAGGCAACCTAGTGAGATGTGAGGAAAAGGCTGAAGTACTCAATGCCTTTTTTACCTTGGTCTACACAGAAAAGTTCTGCTCCCCGACTTCTGCACCAGGCAGCACAATTTAGGGATGTGGTTCCTTTCACCACTGACACAAGAGCCCTCAGTGGTAGAAGAAAAGGTTACAGAATTTTTAGAAAAGCTTGATGTATAACAAGTACTTGGGGCCAGATGCAATGTATCAGAGGGTACTGAAGGAGTTGGCTGATCTGACTGCAGAGCAGCTGGCCATTATCTCTGAAAACTTGTGGCAGCTAGGAAAGGTCCTGGATGATTAGAAAAGAGCAAATCTAATGCCCATATTTTTTAAATATAGTGCCCATATTCCCTTTAAGAAAGAAAAGAAGGAAGAACTACAGATGAGTCAGCTTCACCTCAGTCCCCAGAAAAAATCACTGAGCAGATCCTCAAGGAATCCATTTCTAGGCACTTGGAGGAGAAAAGGGTGATTAGGAACAGTCAGCATGGACTCACCAGGGACAAGTTATGCCCGACCAACCTGATTGCTTTGTTTGATGAGATAACTGGCTCTGTGGATGTGGGGAAAGCAGTGGACATAATATACCTTGCCTTTAGCAAGGCTTCTGATACAGTCTCCCACAGCATTATTACAAGCAAGCTGAGGAAGTACAGGTGATATGACTAGACTGAGGTAGATAGGAAGCTGGCTTGATTGTCAGGCTCAGCGGTTAGTAATCAATGGCTCAACATCTAACTGGCAGTTGGTATCAAATGAAATGCCCCAGGAGTTGGTCCTGGAGCCAGTTTAGTTCAACAATCTGGAAGGTGGGAGGGTTCACACCCCAAGCAGGTTCATGGATGACACCAAGCTGGGGGGCGTAGTAGGTACACTGTGAGCCATGCAAGGGTAGGGGAAGGATTAAAAGCGACCTAGACAAATAGGGCCAAAAGAAACCTCATGAATGATGTTCATCAAGGGCAAATACAAAGCCCTGAATTTAGGATGCAAGAATCCCATGCACTGCTACAGCCTGGGGATTGACTGGTTAAGCAGCAGCTCGGCAGAAGGTGGTTACAGCAGACAATAAGCTGAGTATGAGCCAACAGTGTGCCTTTGTTGCCAAGAAGGCTAACAGCATACTGGGTTGCGTTAGTAGGAGTGTTGCCAGTAGGTCAACGAAAGTGATTATTCCCCTCTATTCAGCACTGGTGAGGCCACATCTAGAGTACTGCGTTCAGTTTTGGGCCCCCCACTACAGAAAGGATATGGACAAATTGGGGACAGTCCAGCGGAGAGCAACAAAAATGGTTCAAGGGCTGGGGCATATGATTTATGAGGGGAAGCTGAGGGAACCGGGCTTATTTAGTCTACAAAAGAGAAGACAGAGAGGGAATTTAATAACAGCTTTCAATTACCTGAACAAGGGTTCGAAAGAGGATGGAGCTAGACTGTTCTCAATAGTGAGAAAAGACAAAACAAGGAGCAGTTGTCTCAAGTTGCAGCAATGGAGGTTTAGGTTGGATACTACGAAAAACTCTCTCACTAGGAGGATGATGAAGCACTGGAACAAGTTACTTAAAGAGGTGGTGGAATCTCTGTCCTTGGAGGTTTTTATGGCCCGACTTGACAACTACCTAGCTGGAATGATCTAGGGGGGTGGTCCTGCTTTGAGCAGGGGTTTAACTAGATGACCTCCTGAGGCCCCTTCCAACCCTAATTTTCTATGATTCTATTAATCACCCTATAGCCAAAGAGCAGCGAGACTCAGTGTTGATTCCCTCATTGCTGCATGCTGGGTCCTGATGTTCTCTGGCTTCCTGCTGAGCCAGGAATTGGTGGGGGAATCAGCTCAGGCAGAGAGCAGGGAGACCCAGCATGCTACCATAGAGTGGCAAGGAAATCAGCAGTAGGTCTCAGGCTATTCTCTGGCTGATTTCCCTGCCTCTCCCCAGCTCAGCAAGGAAGCAGAGAGCAGCAAGGGAATCAGCCCATAGCCAAAGAACAGAACAGCATCCAGCGCTACCAGCAGGTACCCAATTTTAAGATGAGGCTTCATTTCTTCCCCTCTCCCCCCACATAATGAATAGGGGGTAAAACTTCATCTTGGAAACAAGTAAACATGGTATGCTCTCAAAAGTTTTCCATTTTCCATCAGGAATACAGTCTTGTCAAAATTGAAACACTGATTTGGGCAAAATTCTCTTTTAGAAAAAGTGTAAATAAAATTAATTTTCTTCCCTCTATCATACTGAAATGTTCAAATGGAATGAAGCAAGAATCTAAATGAAATATATGTTACAGTTCTGTATCATTTCTAAAAGAGTTCTTTTTCAGAATTTCTCTCCTATAAGGACTGACTTCTAATTCCAATTCAAAACAAAAACAAAATTTAAAACTTCAAATTCCCATGGGAAGTATGTTGCCTGTTCTGATCTATTTTAGTAGAATATTAATTTCATGTAAAAAAAAATTACAGCTGAACCTGTAACAATATCTGCTAGTATCAATCCATAAGATTCCATACATGTAAATACACTTCAGTTGCAGGTTTAAGAACATAAAAGATGTTTTACATTTCTTTCTAGTAATATTACGAAGAAGAGCTACAAAATAGGAAGTATTAGCCAAAAATTCTCTCTTCAAAAGCACATATATGTGTAGAAATATAAAAGTAGATTTCCATTTAGATTACAAACAGGAAACATGAACACACGTGTACATACACTCTCCTCTCAACCTAACCAGTGAATATTTAATTTATTAAATGAAAAGGTAGCATGTAGCAGAGTCTGCCTTTAATAATCAGGATTAACAATCATAACAGGGTTTATATTGTCTGCTAAGCAATTACTGTCTCAATACACATACACAAAGATAGAACTGCATAGTTCAGTGAGCAGGGTGACTGGACACAGACTAAAAGGCCCTAGGCTTGATCCCAACTGAGGATGGTCAGTTTCCACTCATTGTTTCTACTTCCAGTATAACCCTGAGGCCTACCCAGCCTTGTATTCGATAGGCACCAACATCTACTTGCATCCTTCTCAGGCCAAGTTTTAAATTAAAAAAAAAGTAGAGCCCTGTAGCCAATGGACATTAACAGCCTTAAAACAGGACAATTGTACCTTTACACATACACAGAGGTATAATAAAGTGGCCGGGCACCTGGGACATCTGCCACCCACCAAGGCAGTGGTAACCTGCAATCTCTGTTTTGCCCCATTTGCCATGAAACCCCTCTATACTTCAATAACCTGCAAGGACCTACAATTACTTTTAGTCATCTGCTCCTTCAGCATGGCTTGTTACACAAAACTTTCTTTTCATGATCTCTTCCTTTGAAGTTGCCGTGTTTTTCTGTCACCTCTCTTATTTGCCACGGTCTAAATCCTCCACAGATATTATAACGAGTTTAGGAATAAAACCTAACACTTCAAGTTATTTGTGGCAGGGAACTTGTCTTTGTATGGTTCTTTCAATGCTGCGTTTATTAAACATCTAATATTTACAACATCACGTTTTAAACTTTAATACAATTCAGTTTGTAAAACAATTTGTTACAATTATGTTTCCACAGAGCTCATAGCTTCCCAAAACATCAATCTTTGGAGCTGAAAATGTTCCATGGAGCTGAAAATGTTCCATGTAACCCAAGAATTTAATTAGGAAAATTTATCTTAATTTTCCTGAACATATCCTTTCTACTGGAGGAAAGTACATAGATCCATTGTGATGGATTTTACTCCTGCTTTTTGTTCCTTGACACTAGGCACTTTGTCAAAACACAACAAACTAAGGGTGAACATTAGCACTGTGCAAAGCTTCGGTTGCTGATTTGATCTGGCGGAGATTCGCCTGATTTGGAGGCCAAATCTCCAAATTGAATCAGGAGATCCTTTAATCTCTCCAAATAGAATCAGAACCCTCTGAATCAAGTCGGAGAGATTCAATGATTCAGGCATAGACACATTTTTTCTACATACCTCAAGGTACCAGGCAGCTCGTGAACACTGAGATGCAGGGGCAGATGGAGTGTCCCACAGGAGCGCGAGGGGGCCCCCAGCGTGCTCAGCAGCAAACCCCAAAGTAGACCAGAAGCACTTCCTGTCCACTGAAGTGCACAGGGGACCCCTCCTCCACCCCCTGGCTTGGCAACTGGTGCCTCCTGGGTCGGGGGGGGGGACACCTGGGGTCCTCCATGGCCAATCACCAAACAGGAGGTTACGGGGGGGGGGGGCATGCGGAGCATGTGAGGGGGGGGCGCTCCTGTGGGATGCCAAAGCATCACCGTGTTCACAAGCCACGCCGGTACCTTGAGGTATGTAGAAAAAACATTTAAAGCTGTGTCTATGTCCAAATCAGCACTGAATCTTCAAATTCAATTTGGCCCAATCAAATCGGGAACAGTGATCCAAATCAACAAATCAAATTACTGTCCCCAATTCAGGCCGTATCCAAATCGAATACGGCCCATTTCACATACCCCTAGCGAACATGTCCTTAAGGTTTTTACTGCTTAGACATTCCTATACATGTTAACTCATAGGTTAATACAAAGAACGCAAAATCTGTATTTCCACTTCTTTCAAAATTTCACCCCAACTATCAGATAACAGGACTGGAGGACAGAAGCGGAATTCAGAAGGATGTGGACAGATTGGAAAACTGGGCTGGATCAAACAGGACACAGTTCAAAGCTGACAAATGTAAAGTGCTATCTAAGGAAGAAAAATTAAAAATATAAATACAAAATGGGTGATAACTGGCTGGATGTCAGCACTCTGAAGAATGATCTGGGAGTCTTGGTGGGTCACAAACTCAGTACGAGTCTGCAGTATGATAAGGCTCTGCAAAAAGTAAATGTGGTTTTGGGCTGCATCAATAGGGGCATTAGGTGCAAGACATGGGCTGTGTTCCTCTCTACTCAGCACTGGTTAGGCCTTTCCTCTCCAAGGACTTGTAATGATGGAGAGACTTGCGTGCCCCAACAATCCTCAGAGCTCCTGGAGTCTCACAATGTCACCCATTGTAAACCAGCCTGAGGGGAGATTCCACACAAATGACAGTCCATATCCCAAGTCCCCAATGGTGGATCTGGTGAAGATGATGTCAGGATCTTAACAGCTGTAAAGACAGAAGAAGGCTGCAGCAAGATGCAAGTTTAATGTCATTTAGGGTTCTTCCTTGTCACTGGGCTCATATCTCCACCTAGACATCATCATGTGTTTGCTGTTTCCACACATCAGCTTCCTCACATTAATCACGTGCAGGCTTCTATCACAAGAAACAACATGTTCCTCTGTACTAACCTCCAAAAGGCCTGCAGCAATGAACCAGTGGTGACAGACAGAACTACTGAATCCAGCAGTCTCCAGCCACGAATCTGCATGCAGGCAGAAGTAGCCTGCACTGGGGTTAAGAGAAGGGCACAATTCAGCATCTGCTACCATGACTGAACAGTCCTATTCAAGATGCCCTCTACTCACCCCAAATGGGAGAGGGGCTA
Source organism: Crocodylus porosus (assembly GCF_001723895.1). Lineage (NCBI taxonomy): Eukaryota > Metazoa > Chordata > Crocodylia > Crocodylidae > Crocodylus > Crocodylus porosus. Next base: position 1,320,606 of record NW_017728910.1, on the reverse strand, counting down.
GAAAAGATACCCTAAACTTAGACTGTCTCAGCCGCCCGTGGCTGGTAACAGCATCCAATGGGATCAATCTCTGAGATTTAAAACATTATAAGACAACAATGATTTTCAGAACATGAAATATTCACACCTTGATGGATAACCAAGACAACAAACAACCAGAAAGGAAAACTTCCATAGTCTCCAGGGAACTAGTGAAAAACAGCACTGACATTTCAGCTCTGAGCGAGACAAGATGACCAAAGGAGGGTCAGCTGAAGGAAGAGGCTGGACACTACACCTTCTTCTAGAAGGGGAAATTGGTTTAAAATAGACACACTCATGGCATCAGCTTCACCATCAAGAATCAGCTCATCAGTCAACTTAGTGCTCCCTGTAGGCATTAACAAATGTCTTATGACCTTCTTTCTTAAGCTCAGTGGTGACCAGTATGTCACTGTCATCAGTGTGCACCCCAGTGCTTGATGTTGATGATGATGTCCAAGAACAGTTCTACTCCAACCTTGACCACATACTAACATTCACAAGGAGGACAAGATTGTTCTCCTTGTTGACTTCAATGCAAGAGTTGGACATGACCAAAACTCTGGAGTGACACTGCTGGGAAGGAAGGAATAGAGAAAGCCAACTCCAATAGCATCCTTCTCCTGAGCAAATGCTCAGAGCACAGTCTTGTCATCGGGAACACCATCTTCAGACTCAGTGACAATTACAAGACCACTTGGAGACATCCTCACTCTAAGACATCCTGCACTGGCACCTCCTCGACTATGTTATTGTTAGGGCCCATGATCAAATGGATGCCCTTATCACGTGAGCCATGCAAGGAGCTGATGACTGCTAGACAGATCACTGTTTTGTCAGATCCGTTATAAAACATCCAGTTTGCTCTGAAACAACAAAAAACAACCAAAAGCAATGTGAAAAACCTCTCAACACCAAATTTCTTCAAGACCTGAACGTCTCTAAGTCTCCAACAGTGCTTCCACAGAAAGCTCTCTTCCCTGAGCAAAAATCAAGGCAATATTGAAAAAACTCTGGAAGGGATTGAAAGCCACCATGTCCCACAGCCTGTGCTGAAACCTTTGGACAGGATGATCTTCATCTGAGAGTGCTGAAGGAGATGGCTGAAGTCATTGCAAAACCCCTGGTGAAACTCTTCCACAATTCACAGCACTCTGGAGAAGTCCCTAAGGACTGGAAGAGGGCCAGTGTTGTGCCCACCCACAAGACGGGCAGGAGGGAGGACCCATGCAACTATAGGCAGTCAGCCTAACTTCCATCCTAGGGAAAATCCTAGAAAAGTTCATCGAGTCTATCTGTGATAAGCAGAAGGTAAGATTCTGAATGAAAGCCAGCATGCCTGTCACAGGCAGGTCTTGCCTTACCAACCTCAGCGCCTTCTATGACCAGGTAACTCACCACCTGGACACAAGAGAGCAGGTTGACATTGTATACTTTGCCTTCCAAAAGGCCTTTGATTGAGTATACCAAAATGTTCTTGTGAAAAAATTGGAGGATAGTGGGCTTAACTCCAAGACAGTCAGGTGGGTGAGAAACTGGCTGCAGGATAGGACCCAGAGAATCATAGTGAAAGGATCTGCATCATCCTGGCGAGAAGTGGGCAGCGGTGTCCCGTAAGGGTCAGTGCTCAATCCAGTACTTTTCAACATCTTTAATAAAGATTTGGATCTTGAGGTGAAGAGCAAACTGGCCAAGCAGGGTCACACTTGAAGATAAGCTACAGATACAGATACAGGTGGATCTAGACAGGCTATCAAGTTGGGTAGATCAAAATCTGGTGACGTTCAATGTCAAGAAACGTAAAATGCTCTGCCTCGGGACAAGCAACCCCCAACACACCTACAGACTTGGTGGTGCCAAACTAACTAGCATCAGAGATGAAAGAGACCTGGGGATAACAGACCACAGTATGAATAAGAACTGGTAGTGCAATGCTGTAACCAGTAGGACAAATAATACTCTGGCATGCATCAATTGATGCATTTCCAGCAAAACCAAGGAGGTGATTTTTCTTCTCTACTCAGCACTGATGAGACCGCAGCTGGAGTATTGCATCCAACAAGGACATGGACAAGCTTGAAAGCATCCAAGAAGAGCCACCCATATGATCAGAGTCTTAAAAGGCAAGCCATATGAGGAAAGCCTGAGTGACCTAGGACTCCTCAGCCTGAGGAAAAGACAACAGAGTAAACCTGGTAGCAGCTTACCACTACACTAGGGGAGTACATTAAGGGTTCAGTGAGCAACTGTTCACCAGGGCACCAAAGGGAAAAAGCAGGTAATGGTCACAAACTCCTGGATGACCGATTCAGGCTCAAAATTAGCAAAAACGTCTTCACAGTCAGGGTGTCTGGACTGTGGAATAAGCTCCCTCCAGAGGTGGTGCAATCACCTACCCTGGGAATCTTCATGAGGAGAATAGACAGTCACTTTGCTGGGGTCACCTGACCCCCAGATATCTTTCCTGCTTGATGCAGGGGGCTGGATCCGATGATCTTCCAAGGTCCTTTGCAGCCTTATACTCTATGAATCTATGACTTCTGTGCTAGAAGAAACGAAATTGTGGAATAGTTTCAGATAAATTTTCTTACTCTTCACAAGGAAAACAGACAGCCACTACATAGAGGTACTCCCAACAACTACATTCAGCCAACAAAGGCTGAATAATAACACACACACACAGGTTCATCAAGTAAACATAGCAATTATGCATGGTGATGAAGCCTGAATATTAAACTGTAAAACTTAGTGAAAGTACCAAAATATGATCAGATGACCACACTCCATCTTTCCCTGTATGTTTTAGATGGTTCATAAATCCAGAAGGCTTAACTAGCTACTAATACATTAGCAAAAACATTCATCTTCTATCTTAGAAAGTTTCTGAAATATACCATATTAGCCATCTACCCAATGAGACAATGGCGGTTTCTTTTTAATTAGTTATAATGAGTATTACAAATCAATAAAAGGTAGAACGTCTAAATTGGTCAGTGTATTAAGCACTGGACTTTCAAAGGTCTCCCGACATCAGGAGTATGCCATGTATTTTGTATTTGGGTGAAAGATTTAAAAAAAATCTGATTCACTCTTTTTTTAAAACTAAGTAAAAACAAACAAACAAACAAACAAACAAACTGTTAACTCTTAATAAAAACTTGCCCTCATGAGACGTATAGTACAGTGATTCCACAATAAAAGCTGCATAGCTACATCCTTGCCGAAGTGACTGCAACCAGCTCTCTAAAACACAGAAGGCATTTTTGATAAAGGATCAGGAAGATGCTTACAATAGGCATTATATACAAAATTTAAGTCCCAAGAGGGACTTCAGCTCACTGAAACAGCAAAGCTGCTCTAATTTTTTAAATTTATTTTTGGATGAGAAAAATGATGTATTTTCTCACAGTCTGCCCTGAGCTGTAAATGGCCACCATTTAGAATTCAGGTTTGATGATTTCATGCACACATTAAGATTTTACTATAACTCCAAAACGCCCTTTGCCTGCCTGGATCAATTCAAGTTTATGACTTATTGCTATACCTCAACACATAGAAAGGACATTAAAATGCTGACAAATTAATTTAATTCCAGAACAGAATCTGTGCTGTAAGATGACTGCTCCAAAAAGACAAGTCATTTTTAAACTGGTATGTATCCAGGCTTTTCTCCACAAAATGTGATAACTGGTAATATGGAAAAAGTACCATCACAGACAAAGCTGGGTCAAAAGGTAAAGAACAACACCAATCCTACTACTTGTTATACATGAAGCCAAGACACATCCCCTATAAAAAGAACATAATGAGACAATTAGTTGGCATCAAATCTACAGCTGTGAGCATGGCCCTGGTTATTCTATGCGTGTCTGAACCTCTCTTCCTTTCTTGACAAACCTTCTATTCTAGCTTCTGTGAAGTTTTCATTTACAGGAGGCCAGCACTGACCTACCATAGGTCAGTAAGTGCGCTGAAGTTGGTGAAAATTGAAAGCTCTTTTTGAAAAGGTCTGTGCAGAGCTGTGCAGAAGTATATCTTTAATCTAGCAAACAACTTACACACAGGCATAACTAAGCAATTATTTGCATGTAAAGTCAATTGGATATGAATATGTGATTAAGTATTTTGCTGAACAGAGATATACTACAGAATCTTGCCCCTAGTGCATAACAAGAAATTATACGTAACATGGTTGTAGAAAGCTTGACTTGTGAAATATCCTGATTTTCTAAACTTCTGTAACTAGACTGGTTTCACAGTTGTTATGGGTTGGCAGGGACCTTACATATCATCAGGACCAACCCCCCCTGCACTTGGACAGAAAAGACTGCTGGGATCAGATGGCCCCACCAAGGCAGGCATCAAGACATTCTTTGAAGATCACCAGGCTGGGTGACCGTACCACCTCTGAGGGGAGCCCGTTCGAAACCCTTGGCACTCGTCTTATAAAGAATTTTTCCTTATGTCTAGCCTGAAGCGATCCTCAATCAATTTGTGCCCATTATTTTTTGTCCTTCCCTGGGGGGCCTTAGTGAACATATGCTCCCCCAGCCCTGATGCATGCCTTTATATACTTCTTTCACTTGAACTTCTGTTCAAGGCCAGTTCTTTCATTTTATATGTGAATAATCATCTAGGAACCAATTGCTCAATGCATTAAATCAGCACAATATTCTGAAATCTCAAGAGGTAACAGTCATCAGCTCTCTCATTCGCTACTCACAAACAGTCCTAAATGTATTTTGTACCCTACTAATTAAGCACATGGCATGCATCATCTTCTGGCATTTCATGCTACAGCCAGATGATATAAATACATTTACACGTACTGCCATCTAAGTTTTAGAGTTCAGATTTACAAAACTAACATTATGGAAGATTTCTCAAGTTTCTGTCTCAAAATATTGAATAAGATTTAAACAGAGGAAAGGATGTCAAAATAAACAAGGATATCAACCTATAAGGGTAGGAACCTGCCTTTTCTTTTATTATTTGGGTAGAAACCAGCACTCTGTAAACAGTCGAAGATGCTGCTGTTCACATTTAAGATACAGAAGATATAGAGCCAGCTGTCATCACAAAAATGAGCTTCTGCTTATGTTCTCACTACTTCTTCTCAAGTACAAGCTACAAGAAAAGAATTCTGCAGACAACTAAAGTCTTGTCGGACTCAACAGGCAAGGACAATGGCAACAGAAGAACAACTGCCTGTAGCAAATCTTTGGGCACATTCAGCAATGACATAGCACAGTTCCTTTATGGTGTTGTTATTTGTCCCTGCATCCCATCTGCCTGGGATGTGGAACAAAAGTGTGTCAAGCTCTACATGTAAAAATGATGTGGAGGAGTCCAGCAGGATTAAGATGGATGCATTTCTAGAGTCAATGGAATGGAGACATTCAGCAGAACAGTAAAGACCATCGTTCTACCATGCTCTGGCCTGAAAAGCTGATTGGAAGGGATTATCAGACAGCAGCACTAGATAACTGTTAACTAGCTTATTAATTTATCTGCAGAGGATAGGCATGCTGACTTTTGGACAGCACTTCTTAACAATGGTGGTAGCAATAAATATATGGACCTTTCACCCTGGCCTGACTACTGCAGAGTTTAGAGCAGTGATTCCCAAAAGCTAGGGATAGACATTACACAAAAACCAGTTTAAGTGATCAGAAACTGGTTTAAACCTGTAACAGAACAGATGTTCAGGGCACATAAACCGTTTCAAAATGGCTGAAACTGGTTTGAGATAAGCCTGATTGAATGTAGTATCAGACTTAACTGACTTGGCTCAAACGAGTTTATGCAATGTCTGTCCCAGACCCCTCCCTGATTTAAGTTAAACCAGACTCCCCCAGAATCCCAGCACGCTCTCTGGGCTGGGTGGAACTCACTGCTCCACAGCAGAGCTAGCTCCTCCCCTCTTCTTCCTGGCTGGAGCTCAGCAGAGACTGCCTTACACAGACACCTCTCAGCATTAGCTAGCAGACCACATGCTGGCTACGATCTGTGCTGTGGCAGATGGGACAAACGCAGAATCAACAGGTAGCTGGTAATGTCCCTCGCTGGTTTTCTTAAAGGGGTGATAAACACTGTGTTATCAATTTCCTGCTGGGCTGGTCAGAAGAGAGGAGGTGGGAAACGGTCCCTAATCAGAGTGGCCTGCCTGGGCCTGACCATGCCCCCCTCAGCTCAGCACCATAGAAGGGAAGGGAGAGCTGCTCTGCTGCTCCCTGGCTTCTAGCCCAAGCCACTGCAGGCATGTGTCTGCATTTCTGGGATGTCTGTGCAATTACAAACTGATTCAGACTAGCCAGGTTAGACTAACCTGCAAAAACTGAATCAATTCAGACTCAGTCTTTTTGAATGTCTGTCCCTAGCCACAGCACACTAGTGAGACATGAAAAATGGTCTGGATGGGGCCCTGGCTGCACCAGCAAGTGAAGTATGCCACCAATTTAAATCCAGAAGGTGTGCTCTAGGTGCCAAAACTTTGGGAAGCCCTGATCTAGAGCAGCATTTCCAAACCTCTTTCACCCCACAGCACACTTGCCTACATAAAAAAAACACTACGGCACACTGGACACATGTGGGGGGGTGGGGAGGAGGAGGTGCGACCAGCTGAATGGGGAGGGGTGGCACACAGCCAGCCGAATGACATTTTGGGTTGGAGCCACACTCCCTATCTGACTGGATCCATTATCCCCATCTGTCTGTTTCCACAGCAGCAGCTGACAGGGGGCATGGTTCCAGCCAGGCACAGAGGGCCCAAAATGCTGCAGCACAATGGATGTGTGAGACGGCACACCGGTTGGGAAATGCTGGTCTAGAGCAAGAGAATAGGATCACAAAAGGTGCAATTCAAAATCTGTTAATTAGAACTGTCTAGTAGGAATTGGGGTTGCAACTGAGATAAAACAGTGGGCAGAAGAGACCCTGTAAAGGAGGGATTTAGAGGTAATAGAGATAATTGAGTACAGAGAGATTCTTCACACATCACTAATGATGTCTAGCAGACCTGGAAAGCACTCAGGGCTTCTGCTACTCCTATGCCTGCTTGCTCCTTTCCAAGCAGGAACTGCATGGAAGACTGACCTTTCATCGCAAAACTACCTACTGGAGCAGCCAAAATCATAGCACTTGCAATACCTTTTTAATACTGATTCTAGCTTATCCTAAAAATGTATATATGAAGAAAACCGTATCATCAAGGAAAAATACCTAATTGCCATGTGTTATTCATGACATGTCACAGTCAGTTACATACCCCCAGTGCATGAAATACTTTCCTAACCTGGGTCAGTAACACCATTACTCTCTCAATGCTAGAATCCCTTGTGGAACTTAATTCCTTTTCCAAGGCCTACAAGACATTAGCTCATTAAGCCTTACTTGTGAAAACTATCCAACTTCATAAAAACATCTTGCTCTGTATTATCTTTCATGGAATGGTGTTATGCACCTTCTTTCAGTGCTTCCCCTCCAGCCCCAACCCATGTATTTTCATCCCAGTTACTGAGTCATGCTTAAAAGCATTTTGTAAGCTTTTAAAATCAGGAAACAGAGAGCCATAGACTTTACTATTCAAAAGAGCTGCTATAAAAAGGTTCTATTTATCTCAAAAAGTGAAAAAGTGCTTGGAATCTCTTTCCACAACCAGTTGATCAGTTGAAGTGAGACTCATCTGACCCAAGGGCAAGGTGATGGTTGGTGCCAATATTCATACAAGCTAGTGACCCCATAAAACTTGATTCTAAAATGTAATAATGTTGTACAGACAATCTGCCCACAGGCCAGATTTATATAGCCAACTGTATAAAAATTCCAAAGCAGCTTCTTCTAAAATAACAAATGTGGCATCCTATTTTTGGTAGGGGAGCCTCTATAATAGAAATATAGAATGCTCTCTTCAAGAATAGTTAGAAATTCAAATCCCATGTATGAATGTTGGAAACCTTAGCTCCTTTGGTGTTTATACAATCACAAAGTTCTGGATGTCATATTTTCTTTAAATAATCTAAAGCTATATTTTCATTAAGAGAAGCATAAAAAAAATTGACTTCCCCAAGAAGACAAAGTGTGGCTCAGTGTCAAAGTCAAATCAGTCCCAAGGCCACTGCAACTACTGGGGCACTTTGGATGCTGTAACAACCCTCCTACATTAGCTGAGTAGCTCTGCATCACTGGTGATTCTTCAGGCAGTGTGACCTGGTGGTGGTGCCCATCTCCTCTCCAGGTATGGATGGCCTTTGGCTTGCAGGGAGCAATTCTACCCTTTGTCAGGTCTTGTTCTGAGTCCTGCTAGGTGTTCATACACCCTCCTCACCCATGCTAGCCCAGGTCAGGGTGCCGGTTTAGTCACCAACATCCCAACCATGCCTGTACTGGTTTATATGTTACCAGATAGCAAACCAAGCGAGATCTGGTCTGAAAAGTGTGGCGCAATGAAACAGATGTGAAGTCAGTCATGTAGTAGCTTTATAAAAATCTGGAAATATATAAATCTGGTATTTAGATATCACTCTGCTTGGCACTAAAAGACTAAAGTGACTTATCTAGCCAAGTCCCATTTTCAAGAGCGTCTTATATACTTAGAACCCTCAATATGATTGGAAAAAATTGTAATATCATGGCATTTGTAATGTTAAACCATTCTTCTGAAACTAGGAGCTACCCAATCACCTAAGCCAGCTAAGCTTGCAATGCTGCGCAGAGGAACAGAAAGCTTACCACTTTATAAAAGGCCTCATGAAGTGTCCCAACCCTGCATAGTTTACTTAGATAATAAGGCCCAATGAAGAAATCAATCAGATTAAGCATGCTGGTGAAAAGAATTCAAACTGTGATTATGTTTCATAAGTAGCAACCATTGTAGAAATTGCAAAAAACCTTCCAGAATTGAGACCCATTTTGCAAAGCCATCTCAGGACCTTGTCATGATGACAAACAACTAGTTAACAGATGGACTGTTAACAACAGTTCAGACAGATGAATTCGGACATTGTCACAGTTCTACAGAGTGAAATATTGGCCAGATCTCAGTCTAGTATTCATAGACTATTCAATGTGTAATACTAGACTGTATGCAGCACACACATTCAGGCCTAGCAAAGCCAGAATAAAACCTTTGCTGGCTGTTGTTGATGCTGCAAAAACAGTGAGTTTAACAAATATGCCACCTGCTGTGATTCTTCTTTCTAAAAATATTTACTTGGAATGTCTTGCTAAAATTCCCCCACAGAGCAAATGACAGCACATTACTGGAGTCTTTCTGCTTTATAAACAATTATTAGGGAGGGAGGAACTGACAATATCTAAAGGGATTGGTAACACAGTATGGAATTTTAGCACAGGTTATTAATGGCATAAAACTAATATATGACAGCTGGGCATCTGAATCCAGTAGGTATCAATGGTACAGACAGGTGAAGGACTGCATGGGTAGGAGACTGAACACCCCATCTCATACCTACAGATGGTCACAAGATGAGGCATAATGCCGAAATATGGAAGCAAAATTTCTGTCTGTCTCTTTCTGGGCTGTGTGCATTCTGTAAGTTTTCAAATCTGATCTCCTTTTACAAGAACTAGCTTCACAAAAGAACAGGAAAAAAAAAGTTCAAAGCTAGTAATTTATACTACACAGGCAGCGCCACTCTTGAAAGAAACAAAAGAAAAGTGGACAGAAGTTTGAAGGAGGGGGAAGGGGAATCTTCTTTTTTACTAAAAATCCTATTGTTTGGCTAGATAGAGTTCACTAGATGTTGCATGGGTCTCCAACCAGATATGTTTTATTACTGTCCTGTCTCTAGTCACTTGGAGCTAAAAAGAGGTCTCTGTAGATCCTCTTAAATATCAAACTAGACTAAGATACCCTCTACACTTTCAGGTAAAGGCATGATGGGATCTTATGTATGATTCACACAATTATGCCTCCTGCCATACCACACGTGCGTGGCAGGAGGTGCAATTGCTGGATATCGCATAAGATTCCATAGTGCCTTATTGCCAATGCAGGGGGAGCCCATAATCATGGGCTCCCCCTGCACTAGCAAGAAGCAGACTCCCATGACTTGGAGTCCCACACACTCCAGTTGAGGGGATCCCAGCCACAGGTGTGGCCCATGCACCCCCAGGGTTGAGGGACCCCCAGTGCAGCAATTTCCCCACCCCAGCGATGGGGGAAACTCTAAGGGCTGGAGGGTCCTCATTGCACTGACCACCCCACTCTGGGGATGCAGGGAAACCCCCAGGGTTGCACAACTGTTGCAGGGTAAATTCCCCCACCCAGGGGCTGCGGGAAACCCATGGGGCTAAAGGATTGCCACGATCCTTCAGCCCCAGGGATTTTAAACACCCCCCAGGTGAGGGGACCACCCCTGCAGCAATCGTGCAGCCCTGGGAGTTTCCCAACACCCCAGGGTGGGGAGGCTGCTGCAATTAGGATCCACCTGACCCTTGAGGTTTTTGCACCCAGAGCCCTAGGTTCATAGCAGCCATGATTCTCAGGGTCCAGGGGGTTTCACATGTGTGCAAAAACCCTGGACCCCAGGGATCGTAGCTGCCATGATCCCTAGGGCACAGGGGTTTTCACTGGGCATGGAGCTTTTTATTGTGCAATAGCTACTTTGCACATGTAGCTGGTGTCCAGGTATTTGTGCAATTACTCAGTTAAATGCACAAATACCTGTAATGCGTAGAGGGGACCTAATAGTTTGGAAAATGTTAGTTTTTGCAAAATAGAAATGAAGTGAGCCATGAAGTCACTTTATGGGATAAAGTCATATATAGATAGTTGAGACATCCGACCTCCCCTCAAAGCTCTTACTTCCTGCCACAGTCTGAAAGAAGTTATAAACAGTAAATTATTTATACTAGAATATTTATTCCAACAAATTAAGTAAGAGGAAGACTTCAGCATTAACTGAAAATTTCTAGACTTCTGTCTATTCAAGCAAGATCCTTGCCACAAACATTTAACAATGAGATGCATATACACCCTATTTTGAGATTGGAATTTGTTTTAGGAGAGGAATGGTGCTGTGTTTGTGTTTCTTCCTGTAAAATTAAGGAAACTACCCCTTAGTATGACTTAAAGTAGGCACTGTGGAACACACAGTCCTACTTTAAGCAGCCTTGATTTACAGAAACAGCAGAGTGCCTGTTTTACATTTGAACATACATTCTAGTTGTGTGATTTTTTTTTCCTAATTAGAATACTTGGAGTGTTGAAGGCACTTGACATTTTAGTGGCTTCATTAAAGTCCTTTAGTAAAAAGTAGCATTTTGGTCAAATTGTGTAACATTTCTAAACAAAGTTAGCACAGTGCACATCTGAGCAAAAAGCCTATCCTATCTACATGAGCAACAGAGAGGTAGAACACAAATGCAGATGAGATTCAAGGTAATCTGTATACACAATTCCAGCTTTCCAAAAACAGAGCTTGAAATTGCAAAACAACAGGTCCTTTCAGAAGGTCCATGGGGATTTATGTCACCTCATACTTCACAGGCTGGAATTCTCCAAGGAGACTAAGTGCCCATCTCCCAATTAAACATCAGTGGTATTATACAGCATCTAGATGCCCTTAAAATACCCATGAAGATTGGTTCCAGCATTGTGCAACAGTGTTTTGTTGGACATTTTCTGGACAACTACCTAAGATTGTGAGCTTATTTCTATTTTGAGAATGTGCTGAAATTGTATCACTACTTTAAAGGTCTGTATTATCTACCTGGTACATATGCTCAGCTGTGGTGCTCCACAAGGACCAAGAATATAGAAAAAATTCCAGTTATCCTTGCTAAATGGTACAATAGGCTATGTGACTACCACCTTCAGCCTCTATAATCAATCCCCAAACCCACTGCTACCAAATCTCTTCCTCCCCCCACCTCTGAAGCAGCAGAAATACCTTGCAAAGATGAGTCTCTCTACCTGCCAGCTAACAATGGGATTGAAGTTTATGACCAAATACTTCGATGAAACGCATTTGTTCTTTAAACGAAGCTGCAACTAAACAAAAGAGTGTTTAAAAGCGCATTTCACTAAGACAACTAAACTGCACTCTCCATAGGTCAAATAATTCATAAGAACTCTTGCATCATAACCTTCTGCTATAGGAGCAGAGATCACCACAGCAACAATTTTTAGCAAAATGCTACTGAAAATTGATGCTTCAAAACCAAGAATGGCACATCTAAACCTGGCGATGCTGACACTATCACAACAATGTAAAAATTTAAAATATAATGGGCTATACTTAACCCAAGTGTACCTCCACTTGAACTTGGCTTCTTTTCCTGAAGGTTCATCTAAATTTCTTGTAACAAGCTGTGAGCTGTGTGTGCATTCAAATAGAAACACAAATTGACCACAAATGGACTGCCAACCCAGCAGTCAACTCAGATCATCTGATCTTCAAGATTACTTTGAGTAATCTGAGATCCCCTCCTTGCTCAATACATACTTGCTCCCTACAATCTTCAAAATAGAGGGAAGTAAAATGACATTTCATTTCCAGCTTTCTATAGCAAATAGTCTCATGCTCTCCTAGCATCACTATTCTCTGGGATGGCAAGAGCTTGCCTGCATCCCCTCTTGCTAGCATTTCAAAGGAGCAAGACCTCAAGTACTCTTCATCCCCACTACTGATACTCAAAACTAAACACACTGGGACAGAAAGAGTGTACCAGGTTAAGTTTTCCATCAAACAATTTCAGAGTGCTGCAATTTGCAAAACAAGAAATTTCTCTGAACTTCTTGGATTGGGGATTGCTATGATTAAAAAGCTATAACAATTTTCATCTTGAACAATTCTAATTATATTTATAATTGTTTTTGTGTTTCACAAGAGCTGTAATTCACAGTGGTTTTATGCATGAGACTATGTACATTCCTATCCTGATGTGAGCTTTTTCCCATTCCCATTTTGCAGCTAGAATTGCCAAGACAAGTTAAGTGAATTCTCAAGGATATAGATGGAAACTGTACAAGCGCCAGCATTAAATATTACAAATGGTCAGATCACTATATTATAACACCTGTGTGAAAAGTCCAATTAAAATGAATGGTCTGTTGCACGCTAGAAAGTGTACATATAGTATTTTTTTTATCCATTCCAATGTTAATTTTGGTCAGAATTATGCATTTAAATGCACTGTTATGGGTTAACTGATACAGCTGGAATGTAAAAACATTTGCAGGCACCAGAAGTGGCAATGAAAATGTAGAAGGAAAATAATGTCATAGATAAAATTGAAGTAAGGCAGAGGGAGGGAAAACAGGTCATGTTAATCAGCATGTTCACACAGGTACACTACTGAATCTGAAAATTGAATGGCCACCTATAAAAAAGGGTCACAACAGCAGGGACGACTATGAAGATTTCAGCAGTTAGGGCACCCTTTGCAGTATGGGCTTTGAAGATTCCCTTCTTTCTGTCAGCCCTACCATTTCAGAATATTAAACTGATAAAAATATTTGTTTTAAAGTGTTCATACACTCAGAATTAACAGTAAACAGCCTTGCATCTGTAAACTTTCACTCTAAAAAATTTTAAAAAACAAATTTCAATAGCACAGGGCTGCATTTCTGAACTATCCAGCAGCTGCTAGTGCACACTGCATCTTGATCATTATAGCTGGAAGCACTCTGGGTTCAAATTATGGCAGAAAAGTTCATTCTCAGAAGAAAGCTTTGATAAAATAAAATACTGTTTCCACCGAGCTTAGATTTTTGTGAACTTTTGTTTTTCTAAGATACAAATGATGAGTTTAAGCCAATCAGTGCATTTTTCCTTAAAAAGATAAAGAACTAAATCTTAAATTCTGTTGAATACCAGATTATATTTTAAAAGCTTTTTTGTTATCTCCAAACGTAAATACATTACATAAACAAAGCAAAAAAAAATGGAAAAACAGTTTCTTATTAACAACAAGCTTACTTCTTTGGAAGCAAACAAATGAGGCCACAGAACTCTATTACGATAACTGAAGCTTCCACTAGCATGCCAATAACTAACAAACCCATGCCTCTGAAAACATCTCTAATGGAAGTTATTATAAAAGTACTGACCTAGAAATGCTCTCTAAAATCATAAGGGATTAAAAAAAATATTTAAACCAGATGGAGTCTGAGCACAGAAGTTTTCTTATACCATAAAAATCAATGGTCTTAGTTATGCCAGGGTAAATAGGAAATTCCAATTTATTGGAGTTAGTAAGGATTTCCTTTGGTGCATTTAAAAAAAAAAGTAATTGGCACTACATTAAAATGATTTTGTTTTCATTTTATTTTAGGTGATAGTGAGCATGTTTACATGGTCATGAGCTGCCACTGGGAGATAAGGGTCTCCCATGTTGAGGGGCTGGTGCTGAGAGCTTCCTGCTGGTGGGGGCTGGGGAGCCTGTTCCCTGCCCAGCTCCATGACTAAGGACAGATATTACACATAAACCAGTTCAAGTGATCAGAAGCTGGTTTAAACCTGCAATAGAACAGACATTCAGTGCACATAAACCAGTTTCAAAATGGCTGAAACCAGTTTGAGATAAACCTGGTTAAATGTAGTATCAGACTTAACTGATTTAGCTTAACCCAGTTTACACAATGTCTGTCCCAGACCCTTTTACTGGTTTAAAATAGGCCAGACTCCCCCAGCAACCCAGCATGTTCTCTGGGCTGGGCAGAGCTGTCTGTTCCACAGGAGGGCTGGCCTCTCCCTTCTGCTCGGAGCTCAGCACTGACTTTGCAGGCACAGAACATCTGCCTGGCTTCTTCCTACTAAGCAGGGATTATTTCCCACTCCCCTCTGCCTTACACAGATACCTCAGCATTAGCTAGCAGACCACACGCTGGCTATGGTCTGGTTGTGCTGTGGGAAAGGACAGAGGCAGACAGGCTTTTTGGAGCTAACCAACACTTAGCTTAATGTCCTTCCTTGGAAGAGCTGTTTAAGAAGAGCTCCATTAGTTAACCAAGAGAGACTTTGTTTTCTTAATGACTTGATAAACACTGAGTTAAGGGTGTTAAGCTTGCTGGGGGGGGTCTGCCAGGGCCTGGCCATGCCCCACTGAGATGCCCTGTGGAAGCAAAGGAAGGGCTGCTCTAGCACCCCCTGGCTTCTAGCCTGAGCCACTACAGCCATCTCCATGCATTTCTGGGATGCCTGTCTCAGTTACAAGCTGATTTACCTAGCCAGGTTAGACTAACCTACAAAGATTGAATCAATTTAGTCTTAGGCTTTTTGAACGTCTGTCCCTAGCCCATGAGTACAGAGCTGGGTAGGGGAACAGGCTGGGGAGCTTGTTGCCTGCTCAGCCCTACGCTCCCCGAGCCGGGTAGGGAACAAGCTCCACAACCTGTTTCCCACCCAGATCTGCACTTGCAGAGATAAGCAGGGAACAAGCTCCCTAGCCTCCACCCCACATGCAGATGGGGGGCTGGGAACCATCATTGTCAGGGTGATCAAGGCACAGGGCTTGTAAAGAGTTGCAGGGGTAGGGTGGATCCCAGCACCCTGCCCTGATCTACTGGTGAGGCAGCTAGCAGTGAGCTAGCTTTTAGCTGCCCCTGATTGGGGAAGCCAGGGACAGGAGCTCCGTGCTGCTGGTGCAGAAGGACACTGCTGCTAGGGCAGGGTGTAATGTCCAAGCCCAGTCCCAGCCAGAAGACAGCTGTCTCCTGGCCCATACTCCCTGGCAGCCCCTAGGCTAGCACCCAGGGGTAACCTAAGGCTCCCCCTGGTGGTGGCAGGGGCTCATTGCAGGACCCCAGGAAGCAGAAACAGTTTGCTGCCATTAGCAGCGAATCTGTTCCCGCTTCTCTGCATGTGTATATGGCTTCCCAGGAGCATTTACTTATGAGTAAACTGATCCCAGATGAAATGCATGTGTAGATGTACCCATTGGGTCTAAAATGCTGATTTATGCCAGAATATTTTACCATTGGAAACACAATAATATGCTGTTCTTTTAGTGATATACAGAGTATATATGAAATGATATACATTTCTTTTAGTGATATACAGAGCCATTTGAGCACTCTAAGAAAGCTTTTCTTCAGCCCTCACCCAGATATAAATAACAGTAATCTTCCTTCCCATACATCTGCTGCACAAGGGTAACATTTAAATTACATTGGTTGAAGGACATCTGATGTTTAAAAATATCCTATCGCTTGCTGGGAGGAGGCCGCTGCCTGGTGCCCGGCCAGGTCAAGCCCCCGCCCAGGCCCCTACTTGGCCCAGCCCCCCAGGGAGAGAGAAGAGAAGGAGGGGCTACTCACCAGTCCCCCTACTGTAGGGCAGGGCCCCCCAAATCCCAGGCAGGGCCCCCCTGGCCTGAGAAACCAGCGTCCCCCGACGGCAGGCCCACTGCGCATGCGCGTA
>NW_017728910.1:1257263-1304186 GCF_001723895.1 Crocodylus porosus | reverse complement strand
CAAGAGTAAATTGGATGCTTATCTTGCTGGGATCCTATGACCCCAGCTGACTTCCTGCCCTTTGGGCAGGGGGCTGGACTCGATGATCTCCTGAGGTCCCTTCCAGCCCTAATGTCTATGAAATCTATGAAATCCTTTGCTTGGAAGAGAAAGAACCCAATTGAACTACCTTATAAAGAAAGGGTGTCAGAATTTCAGGTCTAAGTTTTCCTGTGGGGACTAATATTTTCAGGTGCTGAACTTGAGGACTAGGGACAGAAGTTGCACATAAACTGGTATAAGTGATCAGAAACTGGTTCAAATCTGTAACACAACAGAAGTTCAGTGCATATAAACTGGTTTTTAAGTGGCCGAAACTGGTTTAAGATGAACCTGGATGGATATAGTGACAAACTTAACTGATTTAGGTTAAAATGGTTTATTGAACTTCTATTCCAGATCCCTCCCAGATTCAAGTCAACTTGCAGTTCTCCAGCATCCTGGGATGCTTTGCACCTCCTCTGCACACACCCTCTCAGGGTGGGGGACGAACATTGACTCAAGCATCTGCTCCAGCCGAGCAAGGAGGCATGCTCTAACCCTCACCGTCCCATCCCTCCTCCCTGCGGCTTCTGGCCTGGGCCACTGCAGGCATGTGACTGCACTTCCAGAATCAAAAGTGAATGTCTATTCACTTGCTTGTTGGTTTAGTCTTTGTAGCTTAGACTAACCTGCAAAAATTTAATCAATTCAACCTCGGGATTTTAGACCATCTGTACTTAGCCAACTTGCCTAAAAAAGGAACAATTTTCAGGAAATGGTCAGCATCTCCTCCCTGAAAGTCCTGGCTGGTGTCTCAAGTTTGGCACCAGATAAGGAACTCAAGTCATCTTTGAAAACAAACCCCAGCACCCAAACTGGGTAACCTTCAGCTTCTGATTTTCTGATTCTACAGGATCACCAGAACGCAAAATTTTGTCAGTGTGGTAACGACAGCTCAGAACAAACAGAAACGTGCACACAAAGATTATTTTTATCCTACTAACAGCTTCCTTGAGCATTCAGCGCCCTACTACACAGTATTTCAGTCTGTAGATTAGTCCTGAGCATCTCTGAAGTTAGAATTGATTGCTCTCAGTGATTATTAGAGGTGCTCTGCATCCTGGAAGTTCAAGATTCTTAATTCAACCCAAAGGCAACTGACTGAATATCTTACAACAGAGGCACAATACAACACTCCCCAGACTATCACCTGTTATCTGAGGTAACTAATTTTAGCTCTTTATCTGTTTGTTGAAACTGCTAGTAGTGGCATCATAGCCATGTTATGGGGTGTGTGTAAGGCTCATTTGCAAGATGTGTTTTCAAACTGCCAAAGATCCTAAGACCACAACCTAATCACTCACTAAGGAACAACTTATGACAGATGACTATTTCTGTAACCAGAAACTACAGCTGTTAGAAACTTCTGGTTTCAGTTCACATGTGATTGGTATAAATCTGAAGCCTGATTGACATCACTGGCATCTGTTTCACGCTGGCTTCACTTCACATACAGATGTATTTTTCAGCTTTAAAGCACTGAAGCAGTTATAGTTCCTAAGCATATTAAAACAGGGAGAAGGAAAAAATGTAGCCGTATCTTACATGAACATTGCCCTTCATGGTAAATGAAATCCACAAAAACATAACACCAAATCTTTGTTCTATGCAGCCTCAAAAAAAAGACCAGACCTGTTAATCAGTGGCATAGGAGGTAAGTCTCTACCACTGAAAAACCTGCCAGAAGAGAACTCAAATCATGCCCTTGGTAAAGAAAATTAAACATTATGGTCATGTTTACACCACATCCGACAGTGAGGCAGAATACTGCCATTAACATATAACCTAGCAACCTATGTATGCCTCATACTAAAGAAGTGTTCTGAAGCTGTTTTTAGTATGCTCAGTGTATCTCTAGCACTGCTCTCTATTGTGAACATAGTAGAAAGAGTATTCCAGGGCTAAGCTTCCAAACCTAACCTGTCCATCTTAAAGAAATTTGAGAATCCATTATAGATAATCTTGTAAATAGGAAAATTGGTTAAGATGAATAGGTTTATCTATTGGTAAACCTCCAGAAAACCTTTGACACAGTCTGCTCAAAGAATTCTTCCAGAATGCTAAAAGCATATATACTGCCTCTTACAATACCATCTTTTGACTCACAAGTCTGTATCGAGCAGTCTGACAGCTAAAGATCAAACTGTCTGGATTATAATGTACTACCAACCCTTGAAGAATAAATACTCTTTTGAATGGAAAATAGGAAGGATATTTGGGCCATGTCAATGAAACCAAAGTTCCAAGCATTCCTTAAGCTCACATGAGGCTAAAGTACTAATCAGTGCTGTTTATCTATTGGTAAATAGCACTGATTACCAATAGATAAACTTATCTAAACTTCTTTAGTGTTATAGTGAGATAACAGAAAAGATGGTGTACAAAAATATCTTTGGTGCATCAGCAACAGGCTTTTAGATGTATTCACTTTGCAAATCTGTTAGTGAGAGAAACTGTATCTATTTTTTTACAGAGATAAGCATATTTCAAAACTACAGATGCTATAACATTCCCATTGTAGAAACTAGTTGAAGACAAGCAGGGTGAATCTTAAGGTCTAACATTCTACGGTGCAATTTCATCATGGATTTGCTGAGATACTAGATTAAAAATGGCTGTGTAGCCTCCTAACTTCTTTTTAAACTATGAACAATATGGAGTAAAACCCTGATTTCTTCCTTAGAGATGAGAATGCTTTTGTGGCTCCAATTCATAGGATATGTAGAATGACTGTCTGTGTGTCCTGTCTATTCTGTAGCTCTGTGCTTGATACAAGAAAGAAAAAGGAAATAAAAGGTTGCCTAACTGTTTCCAAATACCGATTTCTCAGAAGCTGATAGTGATCAGAAAGCTGACAGCTAAAGAAACCAAATATTAGAATTTCATTCCTACCACTGACCTCCAAACTTGCATTTCCTCTGATGCAACTAATTCCTCTCTGATGCACTTTCTAAACAGGCTGGTGCAAAGTGGTCCACTGGTTTGAGTTATAATCTGTAGTCTCATGTACACTACTTATTAGGTACTGTGGTCTGCTTCCCTCCCCCCACGAGTTCATTCCCACAATGTCCACGGGCTCACCAAATAGCCTCCTTGAAGCTCTAAAGACACACGATACATACTCAACCTTTTTTTTTTTTTTATTACTGTTAATTCAGTCCATAAGTATCTTTTGACAATAAATTTACTGTATGGAAATGCTTGGGTCCTTGACCAGAGAACAGATTATCATCAACCTTTGGAGGAGAAAAGAGATTTGTTTTAGTCTAGCAAACACTATAACATTGCCCAATAACAGACTCTATCTTGTGGCCTTTCCTAGAAGTTCCTGTTACTCCTCAATTACATCCTCTCCTCCAAGGAAAGATTTATAGAAAAATGAAGTACTAAACTTGGAATTATAATAACAGGGGTAATGATACTTAGTGGTTTCACTTTCCCTACAGGCTTGACTTTCCCCCTCCCCTGTAGGAATTTCATTTGGAGATCAATCCAAAAAAAAAAAATCAGCAAAAAAAATTTGTGCTAGATCAGAATCTGAAGTCTGACCCTCTTCCCATCCCAGAGTACTGGGATCTGTGTCCTTTATGAAAAAGGATTTCACTTTGAACCAGCAGCAGCTGGAAGAATCCTCTAAAGCAGATTCTTTAGAAGGCTGTTTGTCCTGCACTAGTGCTTCTTTATTCCTCATCCATGGCTTTCATGCATGTATTCTATTTTTCATCTATCTTGGGAGTGAAGATAGAAGGGAAAGGAACACAGAAACAGGCTGTCTGCAAATCTTTTTCAGGGTAGAAACATCTGAGCCTTCTTTCTTATCCCTCCTCAGGTAAATAAAGAAATTTCAGCCAAACTATTTTTGGGAAAGGGGTGAGAAGGAGTCAAGGTTCCTCTTTCAGGCAAGCTTTCTTGTCCTGATGAATTCAGAATAGAGTTCTTGGATGGATGGAGTCCAGAGGGGGATTTTGTATGAATCCATACTTTATTCAAGGGTTTAAATGGGTTAAAACCAACCTCAGCTGTGGAACGTTGCAGATTCAAAGGATCTGCCAGCCTGCTTGCTGCTTTGTGAGAGACCTAGACAAATAGTGATGCCAGGGCCACTGAAAAGCTGTGAAAAGGAAGGGGAAGTGTCAGTAGTACCCTACATCTGCAGGAACTATGGGGAAAAGGGTTGGGCAGTTGTTCCATGGTCATGGTGAGCAGTCAGGATGGGAAGGAAAACTTCTCTAGCTCTGTAATTCACTCAAGCTTCCCTTCCCCCATGAGGATAACACCACATATTTCATAGACATTATGTCCAAGGACAAGGATTTTCTGATAAAGAGTGCTCACATTTCTCCCTCCTCCTCAGGGCAGAGAAACTGTTTTACAGGTTCCCCAATCTTGGAAGAGGCACTTCCATCCAGGCACTCTATCAGTAAAGAAAGGTAAGAGACAGCTCCCAGCAATCCTTTTTGTTCTTCTTTGTGAAACTGGATCTTATGAGGTGGAGGTGGGTGGGCACAGCAGTCCCAGTGACAGTGGATAAGAACAGAAACCCCTCAGCCAAAACCAGGACCTGAAAACATTGAGACTTTAGAGTCAATTGATTTTTGGGATTCGGGGTTTTTTTCATTTCCTCTGCAGCAGAGAGAAGCTAGCCTGCCTCGCTTACACCTGTGAAGGCAGATAAAATACACTGACTTCCCCAAAATGAAGCCACATTTCCCTTCACACTTATCAACAGGTATAACCTACTCTGACTATAACCTACCACGACTGCACAGAGCAAAGATGCAATGTTGTGAACTTTGGATCTCAGGCTGGTTAAGAAAAATCCAGCTAGCCCATCTCCCTCATGAAGTCAAGCACCTAACACCCTAACTTGATTTCTTTCTACAGCTATTTTAAGCAAATAACTATCCAGAAATATCAAATGAGATGAGCAGCTTTGTAAAAGGGTCAAAAGAAAATAAGTATTTAGAATTAATCACAGTAGAAAAATTCTTTTCCTTAGAAATTGTACCTTAGGGCTAGTGAAAGTAGGTTCCAGTGGCTCTGAGAACAATGCTTGCAAAAGACTGCCAGGAAGACCGCAACTATATAGGGCAGTTGGATGCTGCGATGCTCTCCCCATCTCTTCCATGATGTGAAATCACTTGAATCAAAAAACTTGAGTCACCAGTGTTTGTGGTATTTCATGAGTGTGCCAAGGCAGCTGGAATCAGAATTGCAGAAGCATAACTCACAACTGCAACTACAGTCAACCTCAGCGATGCCCTGAACATAAAAACAATGTAAAAGTTATAAATAAAACCAGTGCCTATGTCTGAAACCCAAAGCTAATGGGTAACTTGTGTGCTTTGACCTTAATCTCTGTATATAAGTTTCCCCCTTGATTAAACAGGGGCAGTACTACACTTTCTTACCTCACAGAATATATGTTCTCAGAGAAGGAATTCTGAGTTTCAGCAGGAAGAGACAAATTTAGGCTTTTAAAGTTTACAAGAAAACCTAAAGAGCAAAAATAAATTTGCTTCATCATTAATCTGTGGTGGGTTTTTATTTTGTTTTGTCTTGATTTGGGAAAAAACGTGTGCAGGGGAAAGGAGGGAAGAAGGAATGAGCCTGCAAGGATATTAATAGGACCTGAGGCTGTAGGGAAAAAAAACACAAAATAAAACAAACAAACAAACAAAAACCAGAGAGAGGGAGAGAGAGAGAGCGCACACCAAGATTTTTCCCCAAGAGCAAATCTTTGATGTTCTCCCAGCACACCCCACGCAACTGCAATGCAGTCCCTGTGAACTCTGGCTAAAACACATCCACTAATAACAGAAACTATTACAGTAGCTTCATAGAAAAGGTCACAGCTAGACATGGGAACAATATTTTTCTGCTTATGCTCAGCTTCAGAACGTTTACTGTTATGCCTGACTTTACAAATTTGTATCCTTTGAAAGCAATTCAGTGCTGATCCACATGGAAGTACACACAAGTACACTAAAAGCAGTGTACTTAACCATCTGCAGGACTTGACATTTAAACCACATTTGGCTAAGCAATATCACTGACACATTTTTGTTTTGGAGCTGAAGTAGAAGTTTCAAGAATTATCATTACTTAAGCAGATTATGCAGATAACAGCGTGAAGCATATTTATGTTAAATTAAAAGTATATTCGATTATTAAGGAGTTAATGAACACTACAGACAAGATTTCACAGTACATGGTAAGTAAAAGCAACTGCTTTTGTTTAAAAAACATTTGTCTCATAACTTATTCCAAGTCATGCAACAAGGATTTGTATTGTAATCTCCTCCTTTCTTTAGCCTTAAACTGACAACAGGAGAAAGATGGGAAGTGTTGCATGTAATTGCATTTTCTGTCAAAGAATCTTAATTTTCTGCCTTTTAAGCTTATTTTTATAGTTTTATTTTTAATTATTACAACTACTTTATCAAAATGTCAGTTACATTTATTTGGTTAAATAAATTCTCAAAAATGAAAAGAAACAGGAAGCCACACAAGCCACTCACAAGCAATAGTTAGAAGGCACCAACCAGGAAATACAGATCAAATTAATAGCCTTGTATTTCCAATGATCAGTTGCATAGCATACCCAGCTAGATGAATACTATTCCAGCAGTGATTGAAAAGATACAGGTAAGGAAATGTCCATACTTAAATATTTTAGGCTTATTTCCTAATATTCTCCTGCAACTTTTCTTTTCTTTTTTTCAAGTAGCATTTTTTATTTAAATTTTAACAACATTAAAGATTAGCAAAGTTGTTTCCATGTTCTGAACAAGCAATACATTGGATTACTTCCATAAAATGCGTGTTAGACATGAAAATATTAATTTACATGATCATTTGTAATTTTGAAATATTTTACATCCCTTCAAATATTTACCTTTATGAATAAAGTGTTTCAATACCTAAAATATCTCTCTACATAAGTAAATGAACTTACATTTGATACAGCAGGTGTTTCTAATAATTACATAATGGAAAGTCAGAATCCTTATATAGATACTCTGTGTGTTTCCAAGTGAAATATCTGAAATAAGCTCAATATTGGCTTAGAACTGAAACTGGTTCTAGGGGCATACAAAAAAGAATTGTCTAAACTTGTGAGGACCTTAAAAGGTATGTATGAACACAGTGGTTGATACAGGTCTGTGTGGGGGATCTGGCCCTTTAAATCATTAACTAACCTTGTAAAATATTCAGAAATAAGAATAAAAGTTTCCAGAAAATTATAATACCTAATGATCAGAAAATTGAGATAATACTGTTGTTTAACGAGAATAAGCAAGATTGGACAGTAAACAAATGAAATTGCTACATCCAGTTCGGAATATTCTATACTCCCCAAATAAAACACCACATTTTCTAAACTTTATTTAACAAGAAAACAGTTTTCAATAACAGTTTCCCTTTCTTCTGGCCAGGTTTCCTGACCAGCTTTGCCCTCTGAGCAAAGAAAGTATCCATAATACCCTTAATGAGTTTTAGAAGTCGTGTCTGGAACATTTGTTTTAAAAGATCATTATACATTGTTTAACATAGAGGGTACGTTTATTAAGTAGCATGGTTACTTAATCCAAGACAAGGTCTCCCTCCCCCTAATCAACATGAGAAAAAAGCTTAGTCTTAGATTTGAGTACTGGTCCAGGGTAGGTGCTGGCTCATACAGGACGCTCTTCCGATCTGGGGGGGGCAGTATGGGACTATGGGGTGTGGCTTGGGGGGAAAAGTAGGGAAAACTGCACCTTCCACCCCATTTACCTTCAGCTGCAGCCCCAACCCCAACCCCAACCCAGACAGTCCCAGAGCTACTACCACTGTTTCTGCCTGGCTGGGTAGGGGCAGGAAAGGCAGAGCTAGGGCTGCTGAAACTAAACCTGGAACCAGAGCTACCACAGAAGATTAGTAGGAAGAGGATATGGCAATGGAGTGGGGACAGGCAGCAGGGGGGCAGGCACAAGTAGGGGGACAGGGGGTTCTGTCCTCTCACTCCCACCCCAGATTTTTTTTGGGGGGGGGCAGGAGCACAGAAAATTAAAATGACCCCCCACACACAATAATTACATTATGTATAGAGGGAATATTAAACACATTTATAAATTTTCCATGTTTAGAATCTAATTATCAGGGGATCTTAAATTCAAAGTTGTCTTAGATTCAAGTAGCATAGTAGCATATTCTCTATTGCCAACTTTGTTACAGTAAAGTCCACCTTTTCATTCTAAGTATTACTCAGGCAAGCAATATGATTTTTTTTAGTTAAGTTTTATTTTCATTGAAAAATGTGCTATTATTGCCCCCTGGAGGAAAAACAAGAGAGTTTGCTTACATAAACAGAGGAATGATTTTCCAGAATTGTCAAGTAGATACAGCTCCAACTGAAGTCCATGACAGCTGAAGGTGTTCAGAACCTCTCAAAATCATGCCCTTAAATCACTAGTGATTAGTTCTATCCCTTTGAATTCTATTTACAGGTAACAGAACTGTTCATAGTACTACCAGTAGTGGTTGAGATGCACTGCATTTATAAGCTTGGAGACTGGTTTTGCAAACATATGGAATAAGAAACACATATGCACACAAACATTAAATCCCAGAAGAGTCAGATTCACATTCTCCTGGATTTCTGTGTCATTGTTTTTGAGTGTTGACTGTGCTATGCACACAGAGACATTTTCCCTGCCCCAAATGTATTTATAAACAAGAAACTAAAGAAGACAACAACTCTAATAAATCAGTAAGTAGGTTGAAGGTCAAAATTGACTCCTCTACCATTTATTAGTTATATCTCTAAAGCCAGAAATTCAGTTTAAACCCATCAAAAACTGTGTTAAGTAAGGCAAGTTCAGGCCAGTGCTACCTCTACCTTCCATTAACAAAGCTCCAGCTAAAAGAAAAGACACAAGAAGCAGCAAAATATGCATTTAAAGGGAAAAGTATATAGGAACAGAGCTGTGGATTGGGTTGAATTCCCCAGAAGACTGATGGGTTTAACCACTGCCATTCATTCCCAATAACCACAAGAAATTCAAGTATGTTTTCATACAAAACAGACAAATGCAAGGCTGCTGAGATATCCAAGCACTCCAGGTAGATGGCTGAGGGAAAGGAAGGAGACAGCTAACTCTGCCCCTCCAAGTTTTCCTTTTAATTAAAGTACTTTGAAATACCCCTAACTGTAGTTAGCCACTCAGGTGAAAGGGGTAACAGTACTGTTACTGAGAGAACAGGAAGTTTAAGTTTCTGTTTATCTTATTATTATTATGTTTGTCTTGTTAATTTTGTCCTTGACAAAAGCATTGGGATGCAAGGAAAGGCATTAGATAATGTCTTTCCCGGTATTTTCTGAGCTTCATATTTCTAGAACACCGTGGAGATTTATCTGGGGAGCTAGCAAGGGT
Organism: Crocodylus porosus; assembly: GCF_001723895.1. Lineage (NCBI taxonomy): Eukaryota > Metazoa > Chordata > Crocodylia > Crocodylidae > Crocodylus > Crocodylus porosus. The sequence goes on along the minus strand of NW_017728910.1, from coordinate 1,294,689 downwards.
CGTTCAGTGACAATTTCATTAAATATGTTGCTGTTGCAGTACAGTGCAATTCCCAATGGATAGGTGCACCATCACACATACCTCCTACCCCACTTCACTCGGACATTCTTAATAGGAATCCTAGCAGAAAGGCCAAGGTTTAAAAGGGCCAGGGAGAACAAACGACCTTCTCCCACTGAGAAGTGGTTCTTCCTGAAAAGCACAGCTGGATAGCAAGGAAGTGTAGAATTAAAGCCATGAGAGGCTATAAATAAACATCACCAAATAAAGCAGAGTAGCAGTGTTCAGTTATGTCCCGGCACAGCTGATCTGCTTCACTGCATGAAATGCACATTGTTCGTTGACCCACAAGATCAGTGGGCAATGTGTTCCCCACTTCCAGAGATGCAACCCCAGCAATTTCCAGGGCACATCTCTGGAGGCAGGGAATGCCGGGCAGGCACTCCTAAGGTTTGATGGGCCTAATTCTACATAGGAATTCATAGGGTGTACACAGGACCAAGCCCTGAGAGTGCCTGCCTGGAGTGCTGGAATATGTGGGCAGCTGTGGACTGCCTGTTCTCTCCCACCATAAAGCAAATAGACATCCACTGCAATAAAGTGCCACAAATTACTACTTTGTTGGAACCACAAATTTGAATGTATGTGGTGAGACAGGGAGTATGGAAATCCATTTTCACTTTGTAATGTCATTAAAATGTTTGTGGCAGCACAAAGGCAACATAAGACTATGTCTGTTTTCACCCTATGGGCATCAGCATAACTACTGATTCAGCTCTTTTCATAAGCAATTTAAGTCTATGTTTGTATTGAACATCTTCCCCTATTAGCTCTAACGTCATATGAATATATTCCCTCATAGTGGGAATATCACTTTGACTTTTCTGATGTCTTTATACGATTGACTGTTTATTACTATTCTCATTTTTAATGACCTAGAAATGAAGACAAAAAAGTGGAATGGCCAGCCAATACAAACACACACTGTTTTAAATGGCTGAAATAGCACCCAGAATATTATGATGAATATTTTCACTCCCTTGAGTATCAAAATGTAGATACTGTCTTATGGCAAAGGTTGATATGAACAGAAAAAAATATATGTGAATTCAGTCACTTGGAAAAAGAGCTGACAAAAAATTACTGATAGCTGCTGATAAGATGCAGTAAAAAAGACAAAGGTGATTTAAAAATCTATCTAAAGAAAGAAAGCACCCCTGAGCAAACTGGAAAACAAGTTACTGCTTCCCCTGTCCTGTCCTCATTCTGAAGAACGTATCTATACTAGAAAAAAATTAAATCTGATAACTGTGTTCACACCATTTGCAATCCTGCTGGAGACAAGGCAGTTGTCATTTTAATTTATATATGGTTAAGTTGCATATAACATTTTGGTAGCTACATAAGCTCCTGTAGCTATATACACTACATAACACATTTCTATAGCTATTGTGGAATTTGTATTGGGCACATCCTCTCAAGAAGTTCATGCATTTTCAATACCAAATGAGGCAAGGCAAGAAACATGGGTGTAAAACAGAGGATTCCTCTCCTATTCAGTTAATAATGCATTTGGGTAGTGTTAAACTAACCAGCCCTTTCAAATTGCCTAGTGATGTCCTGGATTTGAGGACTGCTTTTTGGCATCCTCAGCTGGTCCCTGAAATGGACTTTTGTTTTGGTTCTGACCAAACCCAGTCCAGACCAAACATTCTCATGGTAGCAGTCAGTGTCCCATTGCATTTGCTAAGAGAATGTAGCATGATTTTGCCTCACACATCATGGACAAGACTATACAAATTAGCTTGGTACCAAGGCAGAGCTAATTAACCTGGGCCTAGTGCTGCCTGAACACAGCTATACTGCTTCTGGAAGTAGCTGCTACATACCAAACCAAAAGCAGCATAGCCTCATTTCTGAAACAGCGAGCCTTTAGCATAGCTAATTAGCCCTTCCAAAAGACCACACTAAGGCAATTACAATAGACAATTTGCTAAAAAGTCCTATATTATTAGAACAGTGAAAGACATTTTCATTTAGCTTAAGTATTACAAGATTTTGAGAGGGATGACCTAAACTCTGTCCTAGCATCTTCTGAAACTTCTCATTAACCCAGGACATGCAACTATGAAGTCCTACATGACCATGGACATGTTCTGAACATGAAAGTGACTATTTAGTGGAGGACTGAGCACTCCAGATCAGTTTCTATGTTCCAACTATAAAATGCATATAAGTACCTATATCTTATAGTAGGATTACAGCATCATTTGTAACTGTGATGTGTTGGGCTTTTTTGTTTGTTTGTTTCCTGAACTTCCCTTGCATTACAAGAAACCTTGCATACAAGAGAATATTTGGGAAGCTCTTGATACACTGGTAGATTAATTTTGCCATTCAAAAACATTTCTATATTGTAGCAATTCTAACACTCAGTAATTGTACGGCAGTCACTGATCAAGCAGCTGCACTGGGTTCCAAAAATAATCTGTAAATCTCTTCTGTACTAGAGAATGTCTATGGACAGTCAGGAGGAAAAAGCAAATGATAGGCGGAAAAACAAACAATCTGAAAAAAATGGGCAGCAAAAATAAATTTGGTATTTCAATTCTTACAAAAAAATTAAAGGTTGCATCAATTCCCTGTTTATCAGCATAGATATTATTTGGTAATCGCGAGAAGTGTTATGAACTTTATGAACTTTGACAGTCAGGTTGCAGACTGCACAAAAAGTGTATGAGTGGTTTTGGAATCCATGTACAGTAAGAACAGGTATTTTAAGACAGAAGGCATTTCAGTAGTTTAAATAATGGAATTGCAAAACTCTCCTTCCATACATTTTGGCAAGGCTACAAGCAACTCAAAGTATAGGCCATTTAAGCACTTAACCAAATCAAACTTCTGCATACTCAGCACATCAATTTGGCTTCTTTGTACAAAGGATTCATGGATATGGGGTGGATGCAATGGTGCAGTAGAACCCCCCTTCTGATTCCTACTGCACAGAAGCAGTAGTGGCCTTTCTATTTCAGCAGGGCTGAAGGAGTCAATTGACTTCCTATCTCATTACAGTCTATCTGATTCCTAGCAGATGGCTAAAGGCTTTTCACAGGTGTTAAACAGCCCTCTCAGCTTTTTAATGTTCTTGATGGTTCACTAATGGTCCACTAATCGAGCTATCACTTCTTTGGTAAATTTGCTGTCTGTGAGCAGTCTCCCTTCTTCTATTTTACAATTTTGCAGACTGTTTTTAGCTCTTGTTGAAATCCTATTCCCTCCCTACCTCAATCCCCCTCCAATCAAATCCAGTTTTCAACAGCAACTAAGGTTTCTGCTTTTGGCTGAGCAACCAAGTTCTGCTCCCAATTCGTCTGTGAAAGGGTTAAAATTAGCTTTTGCCTGAGCAGGAAAGAGAAGGTTAGCAAGCTGACGATTAGGCTCTTGCCTTTGTTCTATCCAGCCATAACTCTGCAAGAGTCTTCTTTTCTCTTCGTTCTGCCTTCCCAAAAACAAAGTATGCATCTTATCTGGGGTGTCTGGTCTGCAAGAAAATACAAGGGAGTTCCCAAGTATAAATTAAAAACAACTCTCAGGTACAAGAATGACCCACCATTTTAACTTAATGCATATGAAGTAAAGGTAAAAGCAAGGGTACAAGTAACACGACAACAGATTTACTACAGTGCCAGACAGACAGAACCAGCCAGACAGCCAGATTTCCCCAGTTCAGATAACCTTAAATCATCGTGCATCTCCAGCAGCATTTTGCCAAAGAACTGACAAATCACTCAGATAATTATTTAAAATTAAATAAAAAGACATCTAAATTGCCTGATGCATAAGTCCACAAAGAACCATTCTAAATTCAGTAGAGGGTTATTTTTTCACCCTTAAAATGAAATATGAAATATGCAGAAGGTATTGAATGCCCTTTAAATAGAGGAATTAAGAAGTTTTTGCTGCAGGTACAGGAGCAGTTTGAACTAGCAGGAAGGAAAGACTTCACAACCCCCAAATGCATTCAAGCTGGGCTCTATGCCCCATAAAGATGAGGTGGCTCTGGCCAATGCCTTTAGTGTTTAAGGGATATCAACTATGCCACAAACTTTTCACCCAAAAACAAGGCACAGCATTAGCAGCTGCACTGAGACCCAAGAGACTCCATACCTGGCAACCAGGAACCTAATCAGCGACCTAATAATCGAAGGGAAGCTGGGTGACAGTGACCATGAACTGATCAACTTCACCATCTGCTGTAAAGCTGGCAAGTCAGTCTCAGGAAAGCTGACTTTGACAAGCTAAGGAGGCTTGTCAGAGAGGCCCTAAAAGGCCACAACCCAATGGAGAGGGAAGCTCAGGATGAGTGGTTGCTACTCAAGGGAGCAATCCTGGATGCACAAGCGAAGTCCATCCCATCTCGGAGGAAAGGCAGCAAAAGGGCACAGCAGCCCCCTTGGCTCTCCAGGGGACTTCTGCGTCTTAAAAGGAAGACCTACGAAGGATGGAGGACTGGAACCACCACCAAGGAGGAATACTCTGCTCTGATCTGGACCTGCAGAGAGCAAACCAGGAAAGCCAAGGCTGTGATAGAACTCCAGCAAGCTACAAATATCAAGGACAATAAAAAGTCCTTTTTTAGATATGTGGGGAGCCAGAGGAAAAGGAAGGGCAACACTGGACCCCTGCTGAACCAGATGGGACAACTGATAACCAATGCCCAGGAAAAAGTGAACTTGCTTAAAGGGTACTTTGTGTCAGTTTTTCACCAGTCCCATGGGACAGCCCTGCCCACTACGGGTCAGGGAGGCCCAGGTGAGGGAAATTTCTTGGCCTCCATCAAAGCTGACCTCGGGGACGCTTGAAGGAACACCTTGACAGGCTGGATATCTTCAAGTCAGCCGGCCCTGATGAGTTACACCCAAGGGTACTCAGGGAGCTGGTAAGCATCATAGCTCAGACCCTGGCAGGGATCTCTGAGAACTCTTGGCACTCTGGTGAAGTTCCCAATGGTTGGAAGAGGGCCAATGTCATGCCTATCTTCAAGAAAGGGAGGAAAGTAGATCCAGCAAACTACAGGCCCATCAGCCTGACCTCTATCCTGGGGACGGTCTTGGAAAAGATTATCAACGAAGCCATCCTTAACAGACTAGCTGAAAGCAATATCCTGAGGGATACCCAGCATGGGTTTGTTGCTGGTAGGTCTTGCTTGACCAATCTCATTTCCTTTTATGACCCGGTGTCTTATCACCTGGACAAAGGGGAAGAGATTGACATTGTATATCTTGACTTTAAAAATGCCTTTGATCTGGTATCCCACGATCACCTCTTGGCTAAACTGGCTAACTGCAGCCTCAACCTCATCACAATCTGCTGGCTGGGGAATTGGCTCCACGGTAGGATCCAGAGGGTGGTGGTTGATGGGAGCCAATTGTCTTGGTGCGCTGTGACCAGTGGTGTCCCTCAAGGCTCTGTCTTAGGGCCTATACTATTTGACATCTTCATCAATTATGTAGACATTGGTGTCAGAAACGGACTGGCCAAGTTTGCCAAGGACACCAACATCTGGGGTAAAGTATCCACACCTGAGGATAGGAGGGTGATCCAGGCGGATCTGGACAGACTCATGAAATGGGCGGACGAGAACCCAATGGTGTTCAACACCAAAAAATGCAAGGTTCTCCACCTCAGGAGGAAAAACCTGAAGCTTGCTTATAGGCTTGGTAGTGCTACGCTGGTTAGCACTACAGATGAAAGGGACTTGGGGGTCACGATTGACCACAAGATGAACATGAGCCTTCAGTGCGATGCTGCGGCTAGTAAAGCGAGCAAAAATGCTGGCTTGCATCCATAGATGCTTTTCAAGCAAATCACGGGACATCATTCTCCCACTGTGCTTGGCCTTGGTGAGGCCACAGCTAGAGTACTTCATCCAGTTTTGGGCTCCACAATTCAAAAAGCTTGAGAGGGTGCAGAGGAGAGCCATGCAAATGATCAGAGGTCAGGAAAACAGACCTTATGATGAGAGGCTGAGAGCCATGGGACTCCTCAGTGCTCAGGGGTGATCTGGTAGCCACCTATAAGTTTATCAGAGGTGCTCATCAGGATCTGGGGGAACATCTGTTCACCAGAGCACCCCAAGGGATGACAAGATCAGTCACAAACTCCATCGTGACCAATTCAGGCTGGACATAAGAAAGGAATTCTTCACTGTAAAGTCCCCAAGGTTTGGAATAGACTGCTCCTGGAGGCGGTTCAAGCACCTACTCTGAACACCTTCAAGATACATTTGGATGTTTATCTTACTGGGACCACTGCTGACTTCCTGCCCCTGTGGCAGGGGGCTGGATTCGATGATCCTCCAGGGTCCCTTCCAGCCCAAATGTCTATGGAATCTATAAAGACCTATTTTCTTGGGATTTAGTCAAAGATCAAGGGTAAAAAACATGTTCTTGAGGAGAGATGAGATTTTTGGAGAAATGTCTGCGTGGAAACCATTTTTATCAGGGTGATGGTAGAAACCATCAATGCGGAGTCGATCCATTAGCTATTAACCTTAATTTCATTTTCGAAAAACTTGATAGGCATATGAGAAAGCCTAAAATAATATTTGCTATTTCTCTTGTGTGCATCCATGTGTGAAGATATACACTTATAAACTTCACATAGCACAGAATTCTAGCATTGGCTTCAGAAGATATGCAACACAAAATATGCAGTATATACCCACAGTGAAAGCAAGGAGCAATGTACAAGCCTCATCAGGAAGAACAACAGAAACCAAAACTTGTTTTAAGAACTTCTGGTTAAGGATCACAGTTTTCCATGTCAACATACTATGAAGAGAAAAAAAGAATCTCAGAATAATAGGTTTAAAAGGCACTTAAAAAGGTTATCTAATCCAATCCCCTGATCAAAGCAGGATCATCAAGACTAAACCAACCCAGACAAGTGTCTGTCTAACCACTCTTAAAAACATCCAAGGACAGAAAGTCCACAACCTCTCTGGGTACCCTGTTCTAATCCTTAACCCCCCAAAGAGAAAGTTCTTCCTAACACTCAACATAAATTTCATTTACTGCAATTTAAGACAAACAGAATAAGAAGCTTGTTTTTTCTTAGCTAACAAGAGAATTGGGGTGGTAAATAAATAGCTTCATTTAAAAACACTTTTTTAAAAAAAGAAAGAAATACAGCAGTTTTATAAGAAAATACTCAACGCTTTCTACTTTAATTAACTTAGAAGATTTATAAATAATGACATTAGCAGAACACTTTTTTTAAAGGGGGGGAGAAAAGAGTCACTGCCCTCTATGTGTTGCATCCAAAGGGAAAGTGTTAAAGTATGGCTTAGCCATACACCAAAAAGGAAAAATCTCCTCCACATACACATAGGGGGATAAATTTTAGGGGAGTGGGGAGAAGTACTTTCATTCTATATAAAACCCACAAAGGGACATGGATTACTGAGGATATATGCTATAACCCATATCCCTCTCTACAGCAGTTCCAGTGATTGAGGCTTTGAACCTAGCTCTGTAGAACAGAGGTAGGTAAAATACAGCCCGCGGACAGGCCTTGTCCAGCCTGCAGCAGATCCCTCGGTCCCACCTGGCCCAGGCATCATGCCATGGTGGCATGTCCTGCCGCTCCCTGGTTAAGCAGGGCCTGCGGCTGCCCTGAGCTACCCTGTAGTTCCTCTGCACTGCCCCCACTGCCCTGTGGGGCAGCCCGGAGATGGCAGTGACAGCGCAGGGCAGCCCAGTGCAGGCTCTGCACAGTTGCTGCAGGAACCACAGGGCAATGCTGGAGGGAAGTGGGGAGTTGCTTTTCCCCTGCACTGAGCACACTTCTGCCCTGCCATTGCTGCTCTTGCTATAGCTGTTCAGAGTGAGCAGGCAAGTTTGCAGCAAGCAAAGGGCAGGTCCCCACCAGCACCGCAGGACTGGGACCAGCAGCTGCCAATACCTGGGCTGCCCAGAAAGACAGTCCAGTGCAGAGCTGCCCCAGGCTCACCGTGTGCTCAGGGGGCAGCAGGACACACCAGGGGTGGGTGGTGTGGAGCTGACACAGCGGCTGGGTCGGGGCTTTGTGCACATCTGGCCGATCCACTCCTGCCAGGGTCAGTCTGGAGTAGGCACAGGGTCTGCTGGGGCTGCACACTGCTGGCAGTGGTGGGGAAGCGCCACAGGGCACACAGGCTCTGGGCTGTTGCGAGGCAGGCACAGGTGCTGACTCACTCAGGGGGGTGCATGTGGGGGGGCTTTCATGCACACCCCAAACCCACAACTTCTCCCCCGCAAACTTCACAACTACACTCTCCCCTACACACAATCACACACCCCACCAACACCACACCCCGCCCCCCACACACATACTCATGGTCTATAGAAGGAGCCCTGCTCACTACTACCTGCACATACCCCACTACACGCACCCCCAGCCACTCTCCCTCTCCACACACCCCATAAAACCCATACCCACCCACACACCCCCAACAAACGCTCCTCACTAGCCCTCCCCATACACACCCACACCCCCCACACACACACCCAACACCCACCCACACCTCCCAATATACAAGAGTAAGACTTCATTTTGAGCTATTATGCAATCACTTCTATATACATGCTGCAAATCACACAAATTGGGACCAAAATCTTTTTAAAATAAAATTAAAATGTTATTGTACATGTTAGATTTTTAGTACTTTTTTCCGTTTCCAAGATGGCAAACCCCCTTCCCAAAAGGAGTACTTCCAGGGCAAGGGTAGGGACTAACAGTGACAAAGATCAGGGGTTAGGGGGCGGGACTTCTAGCACCAAGATGGTGACCAGGGGGCAGGGCTACCCTTGTGGCTCTTAACAGCTCACCAAAACTCATGAAGCGACCCTCTAGCTAAAATAATTGCCCACCCCTGCTGTAGAATCATTATGGTGATTTTGACACACTAACTTTTTTTTCTTGAAGAACAGCAGGGAAAGATAATTGATCCAGGCAAACATGAATTGACTTCTGTATGACACATGAAAGGCATGTCTTGAATCTTCATCCCTCTCTTCAAAGATCTACTGAAAGATTTCAAGATTCTCTTCTATTGCTAAGTGTTAGATGACAATTAAATGTTTCTACCAGCTCCAACTAGCATTTTAAGTAAATGTATCGTATTACAGTATGATGTAAAACTATAACTGTGGTTTCCCCCCCTCCCTCGATTTAGGTACACAGATTACACAGCGGGAAAAATAGATCTTTTCCCCTTGGAATGGAAAGATCCCTAGAACAATAACACCCCAGTGAGTGACCATCCACAACTTATCAATCAAGACCAAGAAGGGTAAGGACATGGCAGCGATTCCAGCTGCCTTACAGGTTCTGTCATATGTGACTTTTGATCCTCTTTCCTGGCATCCTCTTTCTTACTAGCATATCTGTGAACTATATAGCTGCTAAACACAAAATGAATTAATATAATCTTCCTCTAAGGCAGGCTCCCAGATTGGACTCATGCTGTAGACAATGAATTAAAAAAAAAAAGCAGCAACTATTTGTACCATGTTGTTGAGACAGCAAACAATAGCCTGAGGCATCTGAGCGAAAGCCACTCCCTTAACTGACCCAAACTCTTTACTATCTGCTACTGAGTCTGGGATTGAGTCACATGCTGATAGTGAATGTCTTATCCATACAACATTTCCTTTTACACAATATTAAAATATATTCCTCATACTTGATAAATAAATGTGAAAAGCTTATACTTTAAATGCAGAATATACAAAGACCCGTTTTCTAATTCAGGACTGTTAAAACCTAAACAAATTGGCCTTATTCTCAGCGATACTGATCAACCTCAACTCTCACTAATTTGAGAGAGAAATTCATATTTTGAGTACCTCTGGAAATCAGGCAATATTTATTTGGGGTTTGTTTGTTTTTTTTATTAACTAGGATTAACTAGGGAAATCTGAGAAGACAGTCCTACCTTACACCTTATGCAGGTATACAAATGAGTCTCTTTATACCCCATGATCCAGAGGATCGATAGTTGCTTATCAAATATTGACATAAGCAATATCTCTTCTAGTAAGACAGTGTCAGCTATGAAATACTGGCCCTTAGAATTAAAAAATCCAGCACTTCATAATGGTACATATATTGACAGTCAGTCATTCAACTACACAGAATGTGCCCCAGTACACAGGTCATGTAACCATGACAGATTGTGAGCAGAAGTTCTTCCAAAAAGGACAGTGGATCTGAATATACCCACCAGCCTTCCCCTGTACCAGCACCAACCTTATCCCAAAACCTTCACTGTTATAAACAGAGTACCTCCCTTGACATCTTTTCTACGCAAGTCAGTTCTGCAGAACATAATTTTAATGGTTCTGCTGTGTCTGGAATCCTCCATGGCCACAAGGTGCACCATTGTGCTGCACAGAAAAAAAGAACTGAAATGCCAGTTCAAAAAAATAAAAGTAACAATTTTGTTCCACTCATTATATATACAACATGCAGTTTAGATAAAGTCAAGACATAAGAAGCTGGGAAAGGAGAGAGAAAAAATTATATAATTATTTTGCTGATTTTTTTTTTTAATGAAAGACCCTTCTTTATATAATAAATACTGTGAGTTTTTTTTCTTCTATAAGATACCCAAAATAAATAAAGTTAGGCCACTCTACAGAGAACTCCCACAAAAAAACAACAACAAAAAAAAACCCACACACATTTTGGGTAACATGCCTCCTGACCAATTTCAGGGCTGGGTATGTGCCCACATTCACCAAAAAAGGGTTGAAGAATTTAGAAAAAAACAAACTGAAAAACAAAATAAGTGATGCTTACTTAGAGAGAGCTAGTCATCCAGCATCACTGGGCAAACAGTTTTATTATGCACACTTGCCAGAAAAGTTACTATTTTGATTCTTGAAAAAAAAAAATATACCGATGCTACAACAAACTACAATGATGTTAATCTTACAAATAATGATAAGGACAATGAGAACACGTCCATGGTATCTTCTTGGTAAATCTAATTTTCCTTCTGCTTTCAGGATCACAGATTGAAACATTCTGAAATGCTCAACTCAAGTGCAAATACTTCAGGCAACCACTGTACTTACAACTCAGTAGTAACCAAGCAAGTCATCCCGCTAGCATACAGTTTCATTTTCATAGGAGGATTCCTGCTAAATGGCACAGCAGCATGGATTTTCCTGCACGTTTCTAGCAAAAAAAGTTTTATTGTCTATCTCAAGAACATTGTTGTTGCTGACCTCATCATGAGCCTGACTTTCCCTTTCAAAATTCTTGCTGATACAGAAATTGGGCCTGGGCAACTCAGCTTCTTTGTGTGCCGATATTCAGCTGTTGTCTTTTACTTAAATATGTATATTGGAATAGCATTTTTTGGCCTCATAGGTTTTGATAGGTACTACAAAATTGTAAAGCCTGGGTTTACATCCTTTGTTCACACAGTAAATTACAGCAAGATTATCTCCATAATCATATGGGTATTGCAAATGTTTTTAGCATTGCCCAATATTATTTTAACTAATGAGTCTCCAAAAGAGAGAAATCCCAAAAATTGTATGAGTCTCAAAAGCGAATTAGGTAAATACTGGCATAAGGCTTCAAGCTATATTTGCCTAGGAATTTTTTGGATTGTGTTTTTTCTATTAACCATTTTTTACAGTTTGATATCAAGAAAAATATACAATTCCTACAAAAAGTTCAGGAGAAATTCAGAAGCAACTAAGAAAAAAACCAATCGTAACATATTCAGCATCATGTTTGTGTTTGTCATTTGCTTTGTCCCATATCATCTCTGTAGAATTCCATACACACTAAGCCAAACTGAATCAAAATACACCTGTCAGTCAAAAAGATCTCTGTTCTATGCAAAGGAATTCACTTTGTTACTGTCTGCTGCAAATGTATGCCTTGATCCTATTATTTATGTCTTTCTCTGTCAACCCTTTAGAGAAAAATTATATCAAAAACTGAATCTTAAGTTGAGAGCTACAGGTGAAGCAGAAAATTCTAGATCTAGAAGATCAAACACACTTCGTGAAAGTATAAATATTACATAAATTCAGAGATCTCTTGTGATGATAATGTTGAAAAATAGTGAAGAATGTATATGGTTAATAACTGAATTGCATAAATAAAAAGCATATGCAAGAACAAATAAGATTCCAATATAATAAGCAGTTCACCTATTTTATTTCCTACAATATACCATACCTGTACTTATACTCTACTTCAATTTACTTCATCCTGTAATATGATAGAGTAAGTGATCTTTCTGTATTTAAGGAGGACAAAATAAAATTACTTGATTCAAATCCTGGAGCATGCCACGTAAGTAGCTAGAACTAAGAATAGACCAAGAAGCAGCTACATCTTGTTAAACTCCTGGGAAACCAACCAAGAGCATAAAAGAAAAAAAAAACACACCTAGCAGGATGCAACTGAGACCAGCTGAGTAGCTCAACTCAAGACCTGCACATTCTCAGGTAGTGCTGACTTTGGCAGAAACCCATTTGGCAGAAGCCAGCAGGGCCAAGCCAGTGCACTCAGGCCCTGGAAGGAAGAAAGTGCCCTGCATTGATATAACAAAACAAAGACCTGAGAATGCCAAAAGGGGCTCCAACAAACATCAAGAGAGGGTGAAAGAAGAGACAAAGAATAAAAGGTGAAAAGCAGCTTAAATCTTTAAGGTTCCACCTAGAGCTTGGAGAACCCTTGTTAGGTTATGAGACGAGGCAATTTTAAAAGTTTATGAAAATTTATTTGTAACTCTTAGAGAAAAATCTTTATTCAATAAGAATGAAACCACAGACTTTTACAGGCTCTTATACAAGCTGTAGCCTGTAAAAGAAAATGTAAATCTTCTAGTTTTTGTCTTTCTAAAAAAACCCACATTAATTATAATCTACAGTACAGACATAAGCTATCTATCCTAAATATTACAGAACCATTCAATAAGCCTGTAGAAAAAGTAACCTTTCTACTTAATTTTTCAGAGCTTTTCCATAATGCCCCAAGACTATTTTAGCATACACTCTAGTCACCCGATTCATTTGCAAATCATTACTGAAATTCTGTGAAAATGATCTCCAAGCAAAAACAGGCTGTTCTGTTTTGGAGTTAGATTTGAGACTCTCAATCTATCAAGTCCCAAGAGAATCATACCCCCATTCTACCTACAGGCTGAGAAAACACAATTTGAGTCCAACCCAACAACTAGCTTCAAGCAGGCCTAGTACATAAATGCAATATACAGTAAAATCTCAAACTGTCAGCTAACATTGTTAATATTATGCATAACTAAATTTTACAAGATACATAACATCCATGTCTTCATAACATACTGCAGATTTGCAAAAAACTCTCTCTCCTGAATACCAAGTAGTGCACTAACATCTTCTGGTTACTTACAGCAAGATGGAAATGGAAAATGGAAGTCAAAACTTGAATTGAAATGGTTTTGTAAGGGAGAGACTAAATACTTAATCAAATTACCAGAGACTGAGTCAAAATATGACTATGCAGTGAAGCAACCCATTTGGCACGCAACAGGGTATGCACCAAAGAGTTTGCATGTAAAATGCAACTGCAACTTCACCAACCATTTATTTGAAAGAAGTGAAGAGAAAATAAAGCAAGCAATTTGTGTACTTGGGAAAATGATTTGGTATTTTAGTTTTGTGCCAATATTACGTTAACTTTGTACAAAGATGAAAAAATTAACTAAAAGTTACCCACATCTAACATTTCAAACAGGAAGTGACGTTTATTTGTAATTTTCAAGATTGATCGCGTTTTCTTTTATAATTTTACAGTGAAATTGAGTTAGTGAATGTAGTATTCATATAAGGCGCCAAAACCAGGAAACTGAAATCCTCATTCTACTTCATGAAAACTATACCACTGGAAAACAAACAAGGTATTTCTAACATGGATACTGTCAAATGCCTTACTTCTGTTCTGATAGGACAGTGTCTCCTTGTGAAAGAGCAGTTCACAATCTCTATACATGATTAATTAAAATAGGGTATCCTGTGACAAATCTATGGGATTTATTAATGATCATTAAATAAATACACATTCACTGAATCCGTGTTTCCCAAGATCATAATGAATCCCTGTTTGAACCTGCTTTGAGACCACAAACCCAGGGCAATGGCTATTTGTCACCATTAACCTATATAATATTTGAACCAGAGAACTAGAAAGTAAGCTACTCACATTTCTTGAAACCATTTGGTTCCCTGTATTTATTATTTGAATTGGAAATGGTCCTGCACCAAAATTACATATCCAAAGATCCCTTACCTTTACAGAAATGTGCACCGTAATCTTTTATCCAAACTGTTTTTTAAAAATTCCAAAAAAGAATGTTCATTTCTACGGTTCCCTAGGATTTTCTTAACTTGTAGAAATATCTGAAATGTTGTAGATTCTCTCCTACTAGTAGTGGACAAAAATATTTGTCCAGCAGAAGTGGAAAAGGATTCTATTGCTATTTTACTGCTTTGCTACAGATTTTAGGAGAGACATGACAAGAACATTCAAAAACTTCCATAAATATGCTTCCTTATTTGCTACATAAAATTAAAACAATAGATAACTGAGGAGAGTAATGACAAGTTAAAATGAAAATCATCCCTAATTTGTGTAACCTTATCTTTATTAGGGGTGCACTGATAGACATTTGGGGGGCCGATACCGATACCCAATTGTTAAGGAGGCATATCGGCCAATACTGATCTGATTTCTGATACAGCTGAGTCTGCCTGGTAAGTCTGTTGTGGTGAAAGGGGAGGGGAAGGGAAGGGCTGTACAGGGGCAAATCAACGCCCCTCCATGGTGAGGGAGGGAGTGGGGATGGGGCTAGGATAGGCATTGGCCAGCTGGGGCAGGGCGGACACAGGATGAAAAAAGCAGAGGTTTTCAGGAGCAGGAGCTAAATTCAGTAAGTGAGAATCCTTTTGCCAGCTTCAGTTTTATAGGCTCACTCCTCATTCCCCTCCCCCCACCCCGGCAAACTTCCTCAGCGCACAGTTGGCTCTCTCAAAGTCAGTAGCAAAACTCCCACTGACTTCAGTGTTTGCAAGATTTCTCTCAGTTAATAGTTGTGTCTTCCAGTGCATGTACCCATTTTATGAATGGTACATGTTTCATAGAAGCATCTTTGTTAACAGAGCTAATAAAAATCAGTTGTACTGCACTATACAACCCCAGATTAAACTGATGACAAGTTACAGAATACCACACTGCAGTCTAGCAAGCATTTTCTTTGTTCTCTTACATTATCATAGTGACTACATATAAAGCATTGTCATTAGCAGCTAGGAAGCACAGCATGAGGATACTTAAAGTCTTCTCATTATTTTCATATGGTGCCATTTGCACATAGAATACTCACAAACACAAAGCAGAACCCTCCTTGTGGGGATTTAAAGACTTAAAAACACATGAGGTATATTGAACTAAAAAATATGTTAAAATTTTGTACATTTAACTCTAAAGCTAGGGACAGAAGTTACACATAAACCAGTTTAAGTGATGGGAAACTGGTTTAAATCTGTAACAGAATGGAAGTTCAATGCACATAAATTGCTTTCAAAATGGCCAAAACCAACTGAAGATAAGCCTAGTTGAATATAGTATCAGACTTAACTGATTTCAGTCAAATCGGTTTATGGAACTTCTGTCCCAGATCCCTTCCTGGTTCAAGTTAACTCACAGTCCCCCAGCATCCCAGTATGCTTTGCTATGCCATCTGTTTCAGTGGGGCAGGGACTGCCTCACTCCTCTGCATCTTTCCAGCCCGTGTCCATCAGCCCATAGAAACAGGGGCAGGGGAACAAATCCCCAGACACCCTAGCCAGGGTCTACATAACATTTGCAGGGAGAAAAGCCCCTGTGGTGGGGGCTTTTCAACCCTCAGCAGCCCTTCCCCCTTTGCCTTCCCAGCTGCTGATTGCTTCAGCCACTGCCTCAGGAAGGTGGTGAAAGAAGTCCTCCCTGCTGGGTCTCTGTCACATGCAGCCCAGCATGGGGCCCACCAAGTTTTTGCCTTGCTGAGCTTCCCATCACCACAACCTGGGGCAGCCACTGGGAGGTGAGGACAATTCTTCCCCTCCCAAACCCCAAGGCTGCTTGCCTCACCTGCTAGGAGTCTCAGGGACAGTCTGGGGCAGTCTTAGAGAGTGGAAGAAAATTGCCCTGCTCCTCTACAGCCTGAGTTGCTAGGAGTCTGAGGCAAAATTTTTTTGCAGGGGAGTGGAAGAATTTCCTTCCACTCCCTGAGGCTGCCCCAAGCTATCCCTGCCCCAAGCTATCCCTGAGACTTGCATCAGCTATTCTGGGGTAGCATAAGTGATGTCAGAGCACCCTATAAACAAACATTAAGATCATAAGTAAGAGAACAGTTTCCCTAAAAATGACATATATGAATATTGGTAATGCCACTTCAAAAGGATAAAATATTTATATCTCATTTTTTCTATTCTCCCAATTTCTAGATTTATAAAGCATACATTACAATCAGTTCCTGGGAAGAAAAAAAAAGTACATTTGAAAAAGGAGGGATCAGCACTTAATCATGTAATTAGATGCCAACATAAATCCAGATTAAAAAATTAAAGATTTCATCTAGTTCCACGTTAGGAGGATTGAAAATGTAAGTCTCACACACACACACAAGTTGTCTGAGCTATGTTAAATCTTTAACTGTGTTTAACAATATTTATATAAAAGTCATAAAGGAAACATTAAAAAAAAAAAATACAGCTGCATTTCTCCCACAGGTAACTCGCCCTCCCAAAGCCCTGTGGCATTACTATATCTTTGATACCAGAATATGTTTCTGAATATATTGTTTTCCTACATCCCAATATTAGAAGGGTCGTTATGCAACTGCCCTTTATGTCACAATATCATGTCCACTTACATCAAATATTCTTCAATACAGCAACTGGGACATCAAATTTCAGGTTCTTACTTTGCCTACTTCTTTCCATCTATATATTGTTCTGAAATACCCAAACAAGTTGAGTTCTTGTTCTCACGACAAAAGGCAGCTAGAGAGCTAATGCAGAACAACAATAAAGTTACAGTCACCTACTCATTGGACCATCTTCTCATCAGTACAAAGCTACTTTTAGTATTACCAAGATGGAAAAGCAGAGTAGCGACAACAATCTTTTGTCATTCTGAAAGAGAAAAGTCACTGAGCCTGTGTGGATGCAAAATACATAAAGGCTTGTGGATCAATAATTTGATTAGAAGTGATCATTAAGGTACTACTTCAGAAAAGCATAACCCTAGGCTCAAGTGTCTTCCTGAATAAAGGTCTGAAAAAAGGATGTGGATGCAAGTGTTCTGAATTCAAATATCAATACCTCCAATTAAACCACAAAATTCCCAGCTTTATTAATATTATTCATCCTGACAAGAAGGGCTAGAATAGATAGAGCAGGGGCAGGCAGTTATTTTGACCGGGGGGACGCTTACTGTGTTTTGGCAAGCCATTGAGGGCTGCATCACAGGCAGCCCGGGGTAGATAAATATTAATTTTCTGAATTTTTTCAGGGGCCCCGCAGGCCAGATAGAATGGCCTAGTGGGCCACATCTCGCCCACAGGCCACATTTTGCACAATCTGAAATAGAGCCTTCGTTCCTTAACAGTCCAAAATAATGCTGTTAACACCTCTCTATGATGAATCCGTATCCTTTTTTCTTATTTTAGAAGCTGGGAGGCAATGTACTGCCTCCCAACAGAGGTGCCTTAAAATGACTGGTCTTACTAATGGTGTTCAAACTCTTTCTAGTGATCATGAGGCCAATAAAAAACATCTGTTTATTACAAACAAAACCATAAGAATTAACAGTTTTCAATGCACTTAACAGCTAGGAAGTATCAGACTTAACATTGTTAATGCAAGTTCAATTCAACCTCTTTGTTCTCGTATACAGTACAATGCATTCGTTAAATTCCATGGTCAGAGGCCATATTTTCCAGAGGATCCCTACCTCATTCTGTGAACATGATAGAGCTGTTGTAACAATGAATAAAGTGTGTTGTAAAAAAACTCTAGTCCATCTCAAAACCTCCTGCCTGTCAGGCTGCAGAAGGTAGAAAATGTTTAGAGAATGAGACAGGGGATTGTAAGAACAGAAAGGACAGTCTCCAAGTTAAGGCAGTCAGATGTTGCATACAGAACTGGATTTATACTTTCTCAGTCACAGTTCCTCTGTTGCTAGGCAACTCACTGAAATCAAACTTTTCACAGGGCAATAGTAATTGTGCATTCCTCTTTTCACAGATGCCCAAGTTGAGCTTAGAGTCCAATCCGGCAAAATATGTAGAGTATGCAGCTGTCCCTGAACTGCGCACTTTGAACATAATGATGCGCTCTACAAGGTTAAATACTTGGGGTGCAGAAATCAAGCCCTAGGTGCACCCATATGGGCATCAAGAACTAGCAAATACTTTTGACCTTGATCACTCTATGCCTCAGTTTGCCATGTATGAAAGAGGGGCAGTAGCCATTTATCTCAGGGGGGTGATGTGAAAGTAAATTAATAGTCATGAAAAACTTGAATATCGTTGTGATGAGCTTCTTGGAGAAGCCCCTGAGTAAACTAACAGTTTTGTCTATTCATCAGTAAATCAGGCGTGGGGCCACACACAGAGCAAAAAACTGACTAGCAACTGATTAAGTGGTCACTGCCATCTCTATCCACTGAAAAAGGCAGAAGTACCTCAAGGATAAGTAATATGGGATACCACATGATACAGCATTATACTAAGGGAGGCTGAAGTAAGATTGTAGAGGCTAGCTTAATTCTGTTATTTCCCAAACGTACAGGGGCCAACTCTGGAACCTTAATACTATTTACACTTAAAATGCCACTGCACTGGATTTCCCAGCTTTTTTAAAAAGTAAACTGAAAAACCAGAAATCCTATCATGTGGCAGGCAGCATACTGACACCCAGACAAGTTAGCAGGAGGTATGGAACTTTCAGCCCATCAGCACAGATGCCTGCCCCTTCAGACATCAATAGTAAATAATTATCCTCTGGGTGAACCAGTTGGGTTTGGGTGGGGGAATGGGAAATGGACAGGTCTACACTTTTTCCAATTGGGTTTTACTCATATTTGCTGACATCAAAGAAAATGGCAAGATGCAGAGAGATTTTGTACCCTTTCAAGGTCAGGAAAGAAACATGCTGTCGTAAGTACAGGTTCTTCCATGGGTCAACGCCTGTAGGTCAAGGCCCTGCATGCTATATACCAGGTGGGCAGGGTAGCACGGGGCCCAATCCTACCATCTGGGATAGTATAGAAGCAGTACAGGGCCCTAGGACCCTGATCCAGGCATGCCAGGCTGGATGGAGGTGATGCAAGGCCTAAAACTCCGATCCTGGTACTCAAACTGGGCAAGGATGGTGCAAGACCCTGGGCCCTGATCCAGGTATTCACAACTGGACAGAGGTGGCACAGAGCCCAGGGCCCCAATCTTAGCACACAGAATCGGGCAGAGACAGCCATGGGGCTGCACAGCCCAATTCTGCCTGGCACAGAGTCCAATCCAGATGTGAGGTTCTGATTTTGACATGCAAAATCTGATCCAACCCCCACCACTTTTGCAATAAGGGGGCAAAAGGCTGAGCAGTGCTCAGGGATGTGCAAAGCTTCAGGCCACAATTTAATTAAGATTTGGCCCAATTCAGAGGCCAAATCACCAAATCTCAATTGGGAGACCAAAAAACAAAAAACCTCCGAATCAATTCTGAGAAGATTCAGAAATTCACATGACAGTCTTTCAGGGAAACAGAAATTGAGAAGATGGAGGAGGAACAGGGGGGAAAAGACTGACATCTCTGGCTGGCCAATCCCCGAGTCCCCTTCCAATCACAGTGCTCTGGGTGAGGGATGTAGAAACAGCACATAAGCCTCTGTCTGCAAGCTTTCTGTGCCTTTTGTGAGTTGTTTCTGCCTGAGCAACATCATCTGAAAGGTACTGGATTAGCATGGCTTTCTACCTAGTCAATCTCCTGCTACCTTCTGTTCTTGGAAAGGATTGGATATAGCTTACTAACTAGAATCTATCTACTTATCCCTATCCGATCCTTTTCTTTCATTTTATATTTGTTCGCTTTTTTTTTTTCTCCCCACGTTTTTTAAAAAGACAGCTGTGTTTTCCCTGGCAGTGAAACCCCTGCACCTATCTCCTTGAAATTTGGCAGACCTCATGCCCTCAGAAGGGGCTACTGTCCCTGCTGTTTTCATCCAAATCTGCCTTAACACACACACAGAGCACGAGTTTAGCTTTCAGCAGTCTGAGGTACAGTTTCCCAGAAACCCCTGCAACTATCTCCTTGAAACTTGGCAGGTTTCATGCCCTCAGAAAGGGTTACCATCCCTGCAATTTGTATCCAAATCAGCCAAAAAATGACAAAGTTGTAGGTATTTCAGTGATTCCCCATTATAGTCTAAGGCCAAATCTCCCCGAAACAATGCCAGGAGGAGGAATACATGGGGGAAAACAAAAGCCTCATCTTGGATTTGAGTACTGGCCTGGGCCAGGAAGTGCCTCAGCTCCAGCTTTAGCCCCAGCTCAAAGCCAGATCTGTGCCACTACCTGCCCCACACCAGAATGTTTCATTTGGTGGGGAAAAGAGCATGTGGTGGGGCAAGCACAAAGGACACAACAGGATGGGTATAGGGAACCTAAAGCCTGTTCCCCCATCTCTTTCCCTTTCTGCCTGTTACTGCCCCACATCCCCCTTACCTTCTGCTCTGGCTCCAGTCCCTCCAGCCCTGACCCAAATGCCAAGAGCTCCCATCACTTCCTCCTATCCAGGTTGGACTGGACTGGGCTGGGCTGGGCCTGGGCTGGGGCTAGGGCACTATTGCTGCTGACTGCTCCAGAGAAGAAAGCAGCAGCAGAAGGCAAGAAGAGGGGTGAGCAGGGAGTAGGGAGGGGGAGGCAGGCAGATACAGGCATGGGAGGGGCAAGGCAGCACATGCTGGTAGATCAGGTAGCGGGGGTGGACTAGGGGCACAGGAACAAGAGGTATGGATTTGGCACCTCACCCCCCAGCCACTGCTTTCCCTAACGCAGCAGCTGCGGGATGCAAATTTAATATGATCTTCCACTAATTAAATTATAATTTATAAATTTTCCATGTATGGAATTGGGGGGGGGGGGGAGCTTGCCTTGAATTTGAAATTACCGTGTATTCAGGTAAATATAGTAAACTTGCCCAAGTTGGGGACCATCAGTACTGCTCAGCCAGAAAAATCAAACCATACAATTATGTTATGTTGCTTATTATTATTTGTAAATTTGGAGATAATCCCATGCCTCTTCTCTTTATGAATAACCAGCATGAAACACTAGGGAGATTTCCCTATGCAGGTTTTACTGAACATCTTCTTCCTCTTTTGAACCCTGTGGAACTTCTTTTAAGGTTCAGCTTCAATCCAAAAGTCTCAACATGAAATGCATTTTGGAGAGCTTTGGGTTTCATGGGGGAAAAATGGAGAATCATAAATTTAGTATGACTTGTATGGAAAGGCATAAATCAGCCCACATTTGTTTAAAATGAAACCCAAGATCACTCCAGTTTATGAAGTTTCACAAATGTTTTGACAAACACAATTTGAGCTTTGAGTTGATGACTAAATCTGAAACTAGACAAGCTTAGCATGGTTTCCTTCAGGTTTTGATGCAAAGACTAAGCCCAATTCTGTAAAAAATTAAGTTTTGCTAATGCTGGTAGCTGCTCCCAAAGAACATAGGCTCAATTTTGTTAATTCTCTTTACAGTAGTCTTAGCACAGCAGGCCACATGGCTGAATTCAACACTTGTTCTACTGCTTCAACTTTTTGATTGAGTTCAGAAACCTTATTTATAAGGGGCTGCTTGTTTGTTTTACACTTTTGATTCCCAGGAGAAATGCCATAAGGTCAACCCTCCAAGTTCATGTCTTGAACTAAGCAATAGATCAGGATTTTAAAAAAGTCATTAGTCCCTAGCTTTTCATTAAATAAAAGTTGTTTATTTGTTTTATCTTTAAAATCTTATATATTACTGAGACTACAGGCCACAAAGGCCATCTGATACAAGAAAGTATCAAGATGCAAGACTTGATATTTTATTTTCCTTCAAATGCCATTAAAAAGCTTCAAGTGTGAAAACTCATTACAACTGGATATGAACATATCAGAAGTTAAAAAGGATATTTTTCCTCTGGCTGTTTTTTTGTCCCCATCTACTCCAGGCTCTACCCAGTCAAGTGCACAATACCCAGAAGATTGTGCTCAAGTTCACATATGTGGGCACAGCCTCATGACAGCTGCAGTTTGTCTTTAGCAAATAAAACATTTTTTATAACGTTAGCTCTGAAAGAGGAAAAAGGTAGTTTTGGAGGTTCCGCGAACACTTAGGTTTTTCTGTCATATCTCTTTTAGGTAACTTCCGTGTGGTTTAGCAATTGAATGCTGGCTCTAATTACGTCAATCAACACATTTAAAAACCACAGCCTTTTTAAAACCAGCAAATGCACTGAAGGATAAGAGATTAGCGTGCTGTCAGACAATGAGGCAACTACCTGCTGAGGCTAATCAAGCACTTTAGAGACTGATGCCTACAAGATTCTAAACAATAAGAAGCAAGGTATGTATTTTTTAAATATTTTATGTGCTTAAATATAGCTTGGTATATATACTATGAATTATATAATATGCCAAATGCACTGAAAAGCTAGAAGACTGTACATTAAAAACAGTAGTTTTCATAGCACATGCTGTGTTGTTACTTTATTGTATGCTTAAAATACATCTACTCTAATTCCACAAAAGATAGCTCTTCATCTCACTTGGGCTGCCAGAGTACTAGACAAAATTAATTCTAGAATCTATCTGAAAATAAATCGGATAGGTCACTGGGGAACAATATCAGAACTTCATTCCCATTAGAGGATTCTGCCACTTTCACCTTCTGCTGGCCCTGAAAAAGAGGTATTTTTTCTGACCTCAAGTTAAACATATATTTTTGTAGCAAAATAACCTCCTTTATCATAATTATATTTCTGCTAATGCAACAGCATAGCTACAGTTCAGATCTTTTAGTTGTGTCATATAGTAAAACTATACCATTTGAGCATTCAACCTACATTTACATTTGAACAGTAAAACAGACAAGTTTTAACAAACGGAAGAGTCTGCACTATATAAATAAGAAGTTAAGTGTGAAGCTATACAAGACTCATTCGCTATCTTCATTTCTTAGACAGTCAAACAATTTTCTCTCTCCAGTACTCATAGCAATGCAACTAAAAGAAAAACTCCGATATGCAACAGTTGATTCAGCTAGTTACAATAAAGAAAATACGTACATCCATAATCTAAGCAAATACATCTTTTCTCTCTACATTCTGATAAAACCAAAAATGAGGCAACCAAATCACCTTTGACAGCTTCTTTTGAAAGGTTTTATTAGATTGATAAAACATTCAGTGTCTTTCCCTTGCTCAACCAAATGTATTAGTACTTATAGCTAAATTCAACTGTTTCTGTTGGATATACCTGTATGTTGCTTTTGACATCTTATTGTTAAGGCTCATGCTTCTATGCTATATTTTATGGCCAAGTATTTTACAAATATTCACTAATTTTCTGAGGTGAAGTACTGGCATAAAAAAAACTTTATGTGTGGCCCTTATTAACTAGCTACATGACTTTGCAAATATAGTTGCATTTACCCTACAGTAGCATGAATTAAAGAGGCTGTTCATGAGAGTAAAGTTTCATAGACATCAATATGCTTGCAACAATAGTTTCAGGCTACGTTAAGAAATTGCTTGAATATAAACAAAACCTCTACAATGTAATGTGAAACATTAAAGGCTATTAAAAAGGTATAAGTTTGGCCACACATCTTAATGAAATTTTACTGGAACACATTTCTTACATTGATAAACTTGTGCTGTTCTGAGGAAAGTTGATGTCTTACTTTTATTACTTCACAGGTTCTGGATATCTTATAACAGCAAAAATACCTACGTGTCCACAAGACAATTAATATGTCCTTAAGCAATGTCTCGAACTGCAATATCTATAATCAGATGGAACCATTTTCCTATTTTTACTATTTGATTTTCCTCATGGGATTTATTGGGAGTTGTTTTGCTCTATGGGCATTCACACAAAAGGATCAAAACCAAAAGTGTATCAGCATATACTTAATTAACCTGCTAACAGCTGACTTCCTGTTGACTTTGGCACTGCCAGTTAAAATAGCTGTAGACATAGGCATTGCTTCTTGGAAACTGAAAATTTTCCACTGCCAATTTACAGCATGTCTCATCTACATTAACATGTATTTGTCGATTATATTCTTGGGATTTGTAAGCATGGACCGTTGTCTACAGTTAATGCATAACTACAAAGTGTATCGAATCCAGGAGCCTGGTTTTGCCAAGATGTTATCTGCTGTTGTATGGATAATGGTGCTTCTTATAATGGTGCCCAACATGGCAATTCCAATCAGAAAAATCAAGGAACAGCCTACCATTGGATGCATTGCTTTTAAAACAGAATTTGGAAGAGACTGGCATGTGTTTACTAATTTCATATGTACAGCAATTTTCCTCAATTTTTCAGCCATGATACTTATTTCCAACTGCCTCATTATCAGACAACTTTATCAAAACAAATACAGTAAGAGTTATGCAAGTGTGAAGAAAGCCCTGGTGAATATTTTATTAATAACTGCAGGCTACATAATATGTTTTGTTCCTTACCATATTGTTCGGATTCCCTACACTTTGAGCCAGAGTAATGCTATAACTAACTGTCATCTGAAACAAATACTCTTTAAAGCAAAGGAATCCACCCTGCTGCTCGCTGTGTCAAATCTTTGCTTTGATCCTATTTTGTACTTTTATCTTTGCAAAACATTTAGATTGAAAATTACCGCAACTTTTACAGCACAAAGAGAAACAAAAGGTCTCACAGAAGGAGAATCTGTGCAAAACTGTCATAGTTCAATCTAAGCTAATTGATGGATATCACATATACAACTATCCTGCACTTGCCGAACATGGGGAGAATGAAAACCTGACGCACATGGACTGCTTTATTAGTTTCATATACCTAATGAATAGTGCACAGTTCTATTCTCTCTAAGGACTCAGTATTACTTACTATTAATATACCAATGTGATAAAGGTCTGCATAAAAATACCCATATAGGAGGAGACAAATGTTCGATAATGCATTTTATCTAGAGAGAAACAAAAATGTCTAATAAAGTTTTACGTATGAAAAATACCTAGACTTACCTTTCTTTCATAAAGCAACATTAAGACTTTCTGTATTAAGATACCCAGTGCAATCAAGGAAGTTGATGCTTAACAGTGAAACGTAAGCTTCAAAAGACTTACCATAGTCTCAGATAACCCAGAAAATGTTAAAAGGAATTATTTCCAGAAGAAAGCAATTTTCTACTGGACTAATTAAACATTACCATATTGGCTTACATAGCACCAACAATTGCTTTCAAATAATTTTTTTTATTCTTCCAATACCTCTCTCCATTCCCTTTCTACTACTTGAATGAAATGTAAATTCATTGGTAGCAACAAGTAACAGGCAATTACTGTTGTGACCTTTTCAGAAATGTTTTAAAATGGAATAAGATGAACAAGAGTTAAGAATATAAAATACTTTTTTTGTTATGTTCACAATTAATAGTTTTCAATTAATCTCTTTCTCATATGCACATGTACGCACACAGCAATAGTTAAGTACCTAATATTCAGGACACTTAGAAAAAAACACCACCATACATCTTAAAACACCCTATAATCAAAGGCAAATGCAAGTTACTGGCAATCTGGATGAATTATAATTGTAAACCCAAAATACTTCAGAGATATAAAAGAACTAGGTATTTTCCCTCAAATATCTAAAATTTAAATTCTATTTTGAACAATTGGAAACAAGCAACTAAAAAGTATCCAGGAGCAATTGTGCCTATTAGACTGTGGGGCTAACAGGCACAAGTTAAAGTGTAAGATTTCTGTTATTTGCAAGGGGGGTTAAGCAAAAGTTACAGATGCCCCATTGTATCTTTTTATTTTTTCAAATGATAGCTCCAACAGTTGGAAAAGTTTTCTATTATCATTAACATTTTTCTATGTTTTGACTGAACATTTCTAGGCTGAGGTATAGTTCTGTCTCTAAGCCCATTCAATACTACCCTTCCTCCTGAAACTACCAAGAGAGACACAAATACAAGTGTGGGGACAGGGCTCTTGATTTTCCAAAAGCCTACTGATAAATGCCAAAAAAACAAGCCAAGGAAGGAAACCTATGTCAGCTCTCCAGTCCTTTTACATTTCACCATTGCTAGTGTCACAGACAAAGCTGTCTACAGGCAGCCTTAGCTGCAGTGATCTAGTTGGGGGTGGTATCACTTTGAGCAAGGGACTAAACCGGATTACCTCCTGAGGCCCCTTCCAACCCAAATTTCCTGATTCTATAATAAGTTTTGACATATTGGTAAGTTTATCAGAAAACATTCAGATCATCCAACCAACATCATCAGCATTCCTGTTCAATGCAAATGTTTGTTTGTACTAGTGACCCATAAGTAAGAAATTAATGCAGTACTTGTTTTTACTGAAATATCTCACCATGTGTTATTTCCTCCCATGCCTATGCTTCTAACAAGACAGCTTTAAGTTCAGCACATCCCCAAAATCTCACCAAAACAAAACATTTATGAAGTATTACAAAAACCTATGCCATCTCTCATATTATTGCGTGCCCAAGCTGTAGTCTATATTAGGCCTGTGCAAAGCTTCGGTCCCTGATTTGATTTAGTGGAGATTCAGACCAATTCAGTGACTGAATCTCTGAACCTAAACTGAATCAGAGGACCCTTTAATCTCTCCGACTCAAATCGGAACCCTCTGAATCAATTCAGAGATTCAGACATACATGCAGCTTTAAATGTTTTTTCTACATACCTCTAGGTAGCAGGCGCCTCGTGAGTGCTGCGATGCTGGGGCACATGGAGTGTCCTCCAGGAGCACGGGGGCTCCCCAGCATGCTCAGCAGCAGACCCAGAAGTGAACCAGAAGCACTTCCAGTCCACCTCTGGATCTGCTGGGGAGAGCACAGGATGTCCCCCACATTCCCCCCGGCTTCGCAACTGGTGCCTCCTGGGTCTGGGGAGGATTTCTAAGCCAGTCCACTTCTGGGTTCACTGCCAACCACATGGAGGGCCCCCTGCACTCCTATAGGATACTCCAGCATTGAACCATTCAAAAGCTGTGCTGGTACCTCAAGATATGTAGAAAAAGCATTTAAAGCTGTGTTTATGTCCAAATCACTGAGTCTCAGAATCAGCATCAAATCTTCATATTCGGCCTAATCAAATCATGTCAGTGATCCAAATCCATGAATTGAATCACTGTCCCTGATTTGGGCCGAATCCGAATCAAACAGGGCCCGCTTCACACACTCCTAGTCTATACATCTCGACAGACATATCCAATGTCAGTGTTCTGGCTAAAATTAGGATCCAGCTCCTGTAAACCTAAAACCTAAATAAAAACCACCAGTTACAACAGGCACTAAAAAAGGTTCTCATTTTAACAAAGCTGTTATGGAGGAGGACAGCTATGAAAGTGGCAGTAGGGAGACTGCCAAGGCAAAACTATTTGCAACTGTGTATGGGCAGGTTCAGAGATCTGGGGAAAGGACAGAAGAAAAGCAGGTTAGACCACTGAATCCACACTCATAGAGCCAGAGAGCAGCAGTTACAAATCCTATACAGGAGCTGTGCTTGGAATAAATTTTAAGACTTTAAGTCCCAGGGTTGAGAGTAGCAGCCAGAAAGGCTACAATTTTGCATTGCAACCGATTCATGGGTGCAGTTTCTGTCCTTCCAATATTCACACAGTTCTCCAGACAAACCCTGCATCCTCTGACTTCAGTTCACTTGGCAGTAACTTGGGAATCTCACTTCGATGCAGGAAAATTATTATACTACTTATCCAAATTCCCAGGTTGGTGGATTTTGAAACACTACTTGAAAAATACCAGAATCAGTTCCATGCCAAGAATTTCATTTCCAAGGAAATTAATGGCAATTTTCAATAACAATGTTTAAAGCCTTAATTTCTATAATATGAAACACTTATTTTCCAGAAACAACCTGATGTTTTGTTAGAAGAAAAAATGACTTGGTACAGAAAATATAAAAATAATACAACACCTAAGAACAAACAAAAAGTTATGATAAATATGTGAAGTAAATGTAAATAGGGAAAAACGTAGTGTTTCTCAGCAAAACTTGCCACCTGGACACAAGAGCAGGTCAACATTGTATACCTAGCCTTCCTAAAGCCCTTTGATCTAGCATCCGCGATGTCCTCAACAGACAGTCAGGTGGGTGAGAAACTGGCTGCAGGATAGGACCCAGAGAGTCACAGTGAACAGATCCAAGTCATCCTAGTGAGAAATGGGCAGTGGTGTCCCACAGGGGTTAGTGCTTTGCCCAGTACTTTTCAGTATCTTTACTAATGATTTGGATGTGGGGGCGAAGAGGTCACTGGCCAAGTTTGCAGAAGACACCAAGTTATGGGGGAGCATAGTCAGACTTGAAGATATAGGCTACAGATACAGGCAGACCTAGACAGGTTAGCAAGTTGGGCTGGTCAGACTCTGACGAAGTTCAACATTGAGAAATGTAAAGCGCTCCACCTTGGGATGAATAACCCCCAACACACCTACAGGCTCGGTGGCACCAAACTGACTAACACCACAAATGAAAGGGACCAGAGGGTAAAAACAGACCACAGGATGAATATGGGCCGGCAGTGCGACGGCACTGCTGTAGCCAGCAAGGCAAAAAATTCTCTGGCATGCATCAATCAATGCATCTCCATCAAAACCAAGGAGGTGATTCTTCTGCTCTACTCAGCACTAGTGAGACCACAGCTGGAGTACTGCATCCAGTTCTGGACACCACACTTTAACAAGGACATGGACAAGCTTGAGAGAGTCCAAAGAAGAGCCACCAGCCATATAAGGAAAGGCTGAAGGATCTGGGATTCTTCAGCCTGAAAAAAAGAAGGCTGAGAGGGAACCTGGTAGCAGCTTAATGTACTCCCCTAGTGTAGTAGTAAGGGCTCAGTGAGCAACTGTTCACCAGGGCACCTGAGGGGAAAACTAGAAATAATGACCACAAACTCCTGGAAGACTGATTCAGGCTCAACATTAGGAAAAACTTCAGAGTCAGGGTGTCCAGACTGTGGAATAAGCTCCCTCCAGGGGTGGTACAATCACCTACCCTGGAATCTTCAAGTCACCTTGCTGGGGTCACCTGACCCCCAGTTACTTTTCCTGCTTGGTGCAGGGGCTTGGACCCAATGATCTTCCAAGGTCCCTTTCAGCCTTACCACTCTATGAATCTATGAAAAGTGTATTCAATCTGTGCTGAGTTCCATGCTACCATCTCTAGACTGCTACCGGCACTACAGAAAATTCTCTCTAGTATTTGTCACTCACTCTGCTATTTCTACAGGATGCTTCAGTGAAGACGTAACACAGCTGGCAACATTGCAAATTAAAACAGAAAAAAAAAGAGAAAATGAAAGTACCACATTTAGACTACCCTTTTTAAGGGAAAAAAGAGGAGGAAAAAAAGCTGACTCCTGGAAAACCTAGTAATTTCCAGTAAAATTAGAGTAAAAGCATAGAAGCAAAGAGCATCTCAATTAAGCTTTAACAATGCCACAATCTCTGCAAAGTGACCATTTCCCCCCAAGAAAACAAACTTTTAGTCCTTGAATTGAACTATGGCTAATTCCTCCATGTATTGACATTTCAACTTAAAAATGTAAACAGTTTGCTTACCAGAAGTATAGGAAAATGTGTTGCATACTGCAAGTGGCGAAGGTCATAGTTGGAAGGAAAAATCAGTTCTTTCAGTCTTTCCCTTCTGACTGTCTTCTCACTGTTAACTGAGATTCTTCTGTCTAATGAAGAGTGCACATTCTCACAAGACTCCGCAGGCATTGGAGAAAAAATCTAAGTCACGTAGAACAAACGGTTAAGGTTTTTGTAAACAGAGACATTCAAAATTTAAATAATTGTATGGTAGGACTGAATGTGCTCTTATTTACAGGTTTTTCACACCAACGTAACTATTTAACACAGAAATTCCACTGGTATAAGTGGAATAAGCATCAGGCCCAATGCGTAACAGATAGACATTACTCCAAATATTGTGCACTAAGTACTAACAAACAAAAGCGGTCTGCAGTTAAAGTAGTATTACAGTTTACTTCCCTGGTGTAACTTCTAACTTGCAACATAGAAAATACAAATTACATTTTATTCAAAAGACAGAAAGACAAAGGAATGGAAAGACAAAAAACTGGATTCATGGAAATTAGAGGAGAGATGCCTTCTGGACAACATATAAACTGACATGACAATATCACTGGGAAAGATCTCTGGTAGGCACAGCCTCAGTTCTACATGGTGTACTGACTTCAATGGGGTGGACATAGATATAGCAGTCTGTGCAGATGCAGTTCAAGGGTCAGCAAATAATACCAACAATTAGAGATAAGTTGGGAAATTGAGAAGTACTCCAAGTTCAACAGACAAGGAAAAAAAAAAGACGACTCAATCAAATGAAAAGCCAAGTTACAGAATAGCAGTTTGGGTTGTGGTCAATTATTATAAAAGAAATATAATTACACATGCATATTAATGCAACAGTCCTCTAAATAGGCACAAAAGACAACTGTATAAGCCAACGAGACAGCTGTGAAAGAATTAAGCAATGCTGTCAAAAGAAGATATATGGCTGTATTAGAGATGTCAATACCTTGTATGCATTATATTACAGTGATTGTGAATGAAAGAATACAGGTTATATTAAATAAATAAGATTTCTCAAGTTCAGAATCAAGCAGAACACATTTCTGATGGACACAACAGGCAAGAGATAAGGAAATGAATAGCGTGTAGGAAAAAAAAATTAAACCTACTGGGAATTCCGAACCAAAATCAGGCTTAAAGTCATTCTTGTCTACATCATCAAAAATATTAGTGGTTCCTGAGTCAATGCCCATATGTTCCATAATACTATGATCCTAATAAATCAGGGAAAAATAAACTCCAGTCAGATAACAATAAAAGCCTAGCTTGATTGGTCAGAAGGTAAAACCAAAAATTCTAGCCATTTAAAAGTTAATGTTTAAAATTAGACAAGAAACAATTCTAGTATCCGTATTCACAACATCCCCCAATTCATAATCACTTTCCACTGTATACCCATATACTGAGAATGATCAAAGACAGGGATCAAAAGAGGATTGAGAGAGAGAGACGGGTGACCACCCATGGGGACTCTTCTGAAACTCAAAACTGCTTCCCACTAGTAGCGTTGCCTGCCTTCTCCCAAGTGTTCTTTCTTCTTCGTACAGATGTCGCTAGAACACAGTGGAATGCAATTTATATACACTCTACCTCTTTCAAGGCAAATTTGGCTAAGATGATTGAAAATCTTAGAAAACACTTAAAATGGTCATCAGCACTACTGAGTTTGTGTTGCATGATCATTACATAATTAAGAGTCTAATCCAAAACCCATGAGATAGATTTTTATTAGTTCTGCAACAGACCTGAAGAGCTGATCTTTTCCTACACTTTAAACAGCACCTTAGCTTTCACATTTTAATAATAAGTACTTGGTATTACTATATTCAGTTCATAGGACATAAATATAGGGATTAGGTATGTGCTATATATACACACAGGTATGTGTTATATGGTTACATCTGGTTACATGTGGTTACAGGTATGTTTGGGATACACCAGATAAACCAGAAAAGGATTTTCATGTTCAAGTCTCCTTTGATTATTAAAAGATCAAGCTTGAAACGCTGCACTCCCCTTGGTTGGAGATTTGTTTTCAATTAAAGGATGCTACTAAAACTTAATATGGGAGAAATAGGTGAAGACATTTAGTTTACCTCCAATTTCATATCATGGTCCTTGGAATAATGTTCATCCACAGTTTCTCCAGTAGGCGAGCGTGTAGTAGCCGTAGTGATTGACAAGTCTCCACGTGATATTAAAGTGCACATATAGGCATCATGTGAAAAAACATCATGTCGGATGAACTCAGAAAATAGCAGCACCAGATTCACAAATTCAGTCTTCTCGTACTCACTATTCGGGTCAGCTACCAAAAAAACCCATAAAAACCTTTCTTAATAGAAATTGCAAAACTGCAATGTGTTTCCTTAAAAAGCAGCTTTTGACCCCTAAAGATTGCTTTTCTTTTCTATATCACAAATTATTTCTAATTTAATGACACACAACTTTGCCTTTCTACCACTTCCTACACAGAGGTGGGTTCCACAGAAGTCTATTCTGCACACATCAACTTGCACCAATTTGTGTAAAATGCAAATCCAAAATTCAAATATTTCCAAAAATTGAGAGGTATGGTCAAGTTCTACAGAAAAGAAAAACTTAATCTTGTCCTTAAGCTTTTGATTAAAGAGATACTTATTTCTGCTGCTTCTGTAAACTTTAGTATGTATATTAGGACATTTATTTACATGTTTAAATCACAGATTATAATTACAAACAAACTGAGCCATTATAAATACACCAAACATCATAAAGGAAGCCAAAGGGAAAAAACAATAGACCAAATTTTAGACATTTTAAAGTGCACAATAGCTATTTTGATCATTTTACCTAGCTTCTCTTTTTTCTTTGTATTTCTCTCATGTAATAATTTATGAACATATTACTTATTGTAAAAATACACCAGTATCTTTCCCTCTTTCCATGTCACTAAAGAAAGGTTCAGAGAGGGTGTGTGTTCACCCACCTGGGTATTTTCCAATAAAAGTGATATTTTTCTTATTAACGGCCTTTTTAAACATTATGCTTTAATTCCCCTTCAAAATGTTTTAGGATACATGCAGAAGTTACTCTTGGATTGACCTAACTAGCACTAGGTAGAGGTCAATATAAATACCAAACTGTACATACCCTAAGAGAGTTCAGATGAGACATAAAAAGACCAGCCCAATCTAGTGCAATTCACCTAAGGGGGTCCACTACACAGATCAGGCTAAACCATGCCCAATCTAACCAAATGTGTGTGTGCTTTTAGAGCGTGTCCCTGGGGTTGGAAAAGCTCAGCTGCTCACCTCAACCCCTGGTTTTTCTACCCCTCTCTGCCACCCAGACCTGACCAAGCTATTTTAACCTTCCTGACGCCCACTTCCTCCCACAGTCCTGAACAGACAACCTTCTACCCATGCTCCCAACCACCCCAGCTTACTTAGATCTCATTCCCAGCACACCTCCTGGCACCAGCAAATATGTACACAAGTGGGACCCAATATACCATCACACAGAGTAATCATAGCTTGGGTCCCAGGAATGTCTTCATCTACCCTTAGATAAGTATTTCTTTTCCAGCTTCACAAAAAAACTATGTTTATTTTATCCATAACTGTGCTGGAGTGTACACAAGCAATAACTTTCTTTTGGCAGTGAAATACAGTTATAAGAAGTAAGAAAAGTTTATTAAAATGAATAATCAAGTATGCATTATTGTCAATGTATCACTGCGCATTGACAAAGAAACAAGAATGTTCTTAATCTTAGGTGACTGATGGGGAGGGTACGAGGGGCATGTACCAGCCTAGTCCATGCCGCCACAACCAGCTTCTGCAGAGGCTTGCCAACCCCATCCCTGCCCCAGCCTGCTTCTGCAGGTCCTCGCCAGCCCCTCCCCCACTGCTGACACCGCCACCAGTTTCTGCAGGTACTCACCAGCCCCGTCCCCTACACAGACACCTGCTTCTGTGGGTGTCCCCCAGACTCAGGAGGCACCAGTCGCCCATGTTCTTAATGTTTGTATCAGTCATAGCAACACAAATGGTCAGATTTTTAACATTAAGGCTTGTAATCATGCAATGGTATTAGAAAGTAGTGCTATAACATAACTTCTTTATTAGGAAATAAAACTTCCATTTAGTGAGCTACCACTAATTCAACTAATTAAAAAGTATTTAAAAACAAAAGGCTCCTATACATATGCAGGGAGGGTGTTCCAAAATGCTGTAATTACAAGATATTGGAGCAAACTCAACCAACTGCTGAAGCATGGTAGTTACCATGCTCCAGCAGACTCCAGTGTCATGTGTATCAACATCTCTGACCTGAAAAAAGGCAGTGGAGGTGCTTTAACTAAAGCTCATTCAATGCGCTTTAAAGCCCCTGCACCACCATTTTTCAGCATGGGGATGCCAATATATATGATGCTTCAGGCACTTAAATTACCACGGGTCTCGGAACTGCACTAATTTAAACGCTCCCTTCCTTTCCCCCAAACACAAACACACCTACCAAAGCACATCTCTAAACACGCAAAGTGAAGTCACGCTGCAAAAACTGGAACTGCTTCAAAACAACCGTTTTTATACACATGAATAATTACTGTCATATTGTTACATTGTTATACAATTGACAGGCAAACAAACAACTCGAATTAGAGCATTCCTAACTTAAGACAATTTTTTTAGTTTACTGTTCACCCTGAATGCCCTTTAAATTTGCTGTTGTTCTAAATATTGTGTACTACTAGACTTCTGATGCTTACAAACCCATTTCAGCACTCTCCAAAGTTTGATTAACTCCAGAAAATTAATTAATGTCTCTAAAAGATGAGAAAATGCAGGCAACAGATTTAACAATGCAAACATTCTCACATCAGAATGCTTTTCTAGAGACAATACTTTTCTTAAAAGCACAAAAGAAAGGGCCCATGGGTCATTAGACCTTGGATAGTCCTGGCCAGAATGAAACCATTAGCAGCTATATACAAATTTTTATAAAAGAGTTAGACGAATATTCTCTCTTGGTGTCAAGATTATAAACTTTTGAAGAACTATGCCATTCCCATAAAAAACGTTATAACATCCTTCTCTCAAGTGGAAATAGAAGCCTAAGACCCAAGGACATTATAAATTTGTGAAAAGAGTGGGGAGGGGTCACAATGGAAACTGTGAATTAGCAACATCGCCATAATGAAACACAGTTTCAGTAACTGAGCATAAGCTACTGCCCTGTTTTGGAACAGTAATTAATACTTACATAATGAAGGAGCCTGCGTATCTAAAAACCTAAGGAGGACATTCTGGAAAACAGGAAGGCTGGAACCAGTGAGAGAAGCTGAAGAAATAGATTCCTTTTCATCGAGGACTTCTGACTCACCACACCTCTATGGAATAAAAAAATACCAAATTAGTATGATACAACTTTACACTTGTTTCTCTTAACAACACAGCATCTATCTACAGCTCATACATCTCACCAAACACTACTGAAGAGGAGCATTATTTCATTACTCTCTAGCAGTATTTTGAATATTTCTTAAGTATCTAGTTAAGCATCGCATAACAAATATTAAAAAGCAGTACTTGAGAACTCTCCTCTTGTGTAAGGGGTTACAGTTACTTAAGTAAAATTCAAGCAAATAATTTTTTTGGATTGGTTTCATGCAAAGACTGCAATTATAAGTTTGACAAAGGAGGTCAATCTTATTTTATATGCCAGTTCCACCAATTTAAAATAAAAGGCACAGGACCCCCAAACCAAACTCCCTCTGCTCCCTTTCACTTCTCCCATTCTGAAAACAGTGGCAGACTGGTAGTCTATACCGGGGTGAACTAAGTAAGATCGGATGGCCATTTTAATGCAATCTAACCTCCCCAAACATCTGTACTTAGCCTAGGAGTTGAGCTGGATGAGGGTGTTTAAAAGATAACTTTAAATACTTTTATTTCATGTGAAACATTTTCACTATCCCTCCATTTTAAGCAGAAAATTAAGGCAGTTTTTCTTACTATACTGCTAATAATTCTATAGAAGATACTAGTTTCCTTCAAAGTTGCCTTCAAACTTTCTAGAATTATCTGTACACTTCCTAGCCCATCAAGAAAATTATCACTGATAGGCATAATCAGGTATCTATCAATTCAACTTAAAACACTCATTTCTCCAAGATACCACCCACAGCACTTTATATGGATGTACACGCAGAAGTAAATCCTAACAAAGAAAACAAATAGGAAACCAGCTAGCATTATTTTAGCAGAAATCTCCATCATTCAAAGGTAAATTTATGATTTAAAAACAAAAATACTTAAAAATATAATATTTAAAAAATAATACAAAAAAGATAATTTTCCTTCATTTGCTTGTTTTTACATGCATGTCACCACACTGTTCTAGAACTGGAAAACTTACTTCTGCCTCAATTTCTGCTTGTCTCTTTTCCATGAGTTTTGCTACAGCCATTGCCCTGTATTTCCCGGATCTTTTACAGCTCACTGCCCATTCACAAAGCAATGTTACAACAGCTTCATCATTGGGGGCAACCTGTAAAAACAAAACAAATTGCATTTTACTCATTCAGTAAGAGCTATTACCTCGCTAGGAAAAAAGTGTTAATAAGTCCATACAGGCACTGTCTAACATCCTTTTAATTTTTTAAGTTACAGATGGCTGTTATGCATAACAGCAGAACTTTCCTGTTGTTATTACTCCTATTCATAATGCAAATTCTTATTCCTTGTGCCTGAAATATGTGAATAGGAACACCTTGTAGGAATGCAGCACACCACTCTGATCCTTTTATGGAGATACCATATTTAATATGACTGAGCAAAATCTAACCAACTAAAATAAAGAAATCAATGGAGGCTCAAAACAATTTGTTTCTCTTCATCAGATGACTTCCAAATTACTAATACTCTCCTGAACTGAAGTACCCAGAAATGAATGAAACATAATAGCAGCCAAATCAACACAACCCTACCAGAAAGCCTATCACTTGGCTGTGATGTAAAACCTCGGTGTATTAGATTGAAAATTGCACAATAAATACTTTTTATACATCTATCCTACGTTGTATCATACCAAGCTGTCGCAGGGCACTGAGATGTGCCTGCTCCTTTAAGAGAACAAACAGCCTGAGAGGTTGCTTACTGGAGTTACAGGGGAGCTAACGAGGGACTCATCTGACCAGAAGCTGGCTCAGGTTTAAGCTACACAAGCCCAAAGACCATACGAGTCAGGTAGTCTCTCCCTCAGCAAGTACAAATAGGGTTACCATATTTTCAGTATCAAAAAAGAGACCACCTAGGAGGGGGAAGGGTGTGAGGGGGAGGGGGAAAAAGGAGAGGGGGAAGGGGCATGATTGGTGGGCACAGTGATATGCCCATGCCCTACCTCTGCCCCTCACTCCTAAGCCACAGGCCCCAATCCTTCTGCTGCC
>NW_017728910.1:1244471-1257018 GCF_001723895.1 Crocodylus porosus | reverse complement strand
CTGGACATGGAGCATGTGACCCTTGGCAGCAAATCATCTTGCCCACTGCTCCCAGCCCCAAGCAGCCAGGCCAGGAAAACACACGCAGAGCAAAAACCCAGACATTTGATTGCATTTAAAAAACCTGCCTGGACACAGGGACAAGAGGCCAAAAAAGAGGACAGGAAAACCCAGATGTATGGTAACCCTAACAAAGTAAGGAACTCTGGGCTACAGGGCAGCAGGGCTCCTAAAGGGAACTGGATTGAGCTAAACAACTCTGCAGGCCTGGAAACAGAGGCAAATTCCCTGGGCAGAGAAAGGCTGGTTTACAGGCAAGTGGCCTTTGTTTTACATTAACCCCTAAAGGGTTTCAGGCGCATAGCACTGGTCCACATGCCCCAGGGGAGGACTGAGCCAGGAGCAGGGGGTCCAAGACCCCAAGGCAGCCCGACAGCATAGGCTAAACTGGAATATAACCCTGGACTGGAAGGTATACCTTCTGGGAGATAAGGAAGGTTTGCTGTCTTAAGGGGGCAGAGGGCTGCTTCTGCTTTATGTGTTTCTGTTATAGCCTAAGGCCTTATAATTTATGTTACTGTTTAATCTAGTGGTTTGGGTTGGGACTGTAAGGGGAAGTTACAGAGGTCCCATTAGTGCTTGAGGGGCACCCCCATTCCAGGGACAGGCTCAAGGCCTGAGCTATTGTTGAGCCCAGAGAAGAATGGAGTGCAGAAGCACAACAAGATTGGGGCCAGGGGCCCCGTGAAAGTGATAGATCGAAGCTAGTGCCTCAAAGCCAGGTCCAATGCAGCTAGAAGGCCTAGCAAGATTAAAGGGGTAGAGGCCGAGGAGGCAGAGGCCCAGAGGGAACAGTGCTACCTTAACACCTGTGAGGCATGGGATGTGGTATAGGGGAGGATTTGGACCCACGCAATTAGCCCTTACGGCTTGAAGTGCCCTGTGCAGCACAATTATGAAGTGAGGCCCATCAAGGGGTCTGAGGACTAGTAAGAACCCTAAAATTCATCAGAATTGAGGCCACGCAAAGGCCCATGGGCATGCTATTTATTATTTTACCATCAAGGAGTAACTGGCAAGACAGGAAGGTGCCCTAGAGGCAGAGCAGGCACAATCACAGAGCTCCACGGGGAGCATCATGGACACCCCTGGGACCCCAACATGTGATAAGCCCATGCCTAATTTACTCCCAATTATCAACCATGACACTGTTTTGAGATTCATGTTTCCCACCTCACTCCCTCACTGAATATCTGCTTTTTTATAGTATTGTACCATTAGGCATACTACCTGGCATAACACCAGTTAAGTCAATTTTTTTTTAATTTCTTCCCATGGTTCTAGTTTCTTTGGATCTATACAGAACATGCTGCTGCTCCATCTTCACTAGATTTTCAAATACTTCAACATTTAGCATAAGCCACAAGTTCAATATTCTTTTTACTCCTTCCTATAGAGTAAATCTACATTACAAAATTTAACATATAAAAGGATGTGAAACAGACAAAAAACAAAACATACTCTGGAGAACTATGAAAAGTTACAAGCAGTAATGATTAGCTGTTTCATGATTATCTGCATAATATTCCTTCTTACACTCATTTTAAGCCACTGGTATAAAATGACATTGGGACACTGCGAAATATTTCCCACAAAGTACATCTATGCTTAAGCAGGCCAGACAAAGTTTTCTTAAAAACCTCAGAAAAATGTAAAAAGATAAAATGCAGAAACCTGACTTTGCAGTCAGAAATGCATAATGACAAAATATTCCTGCATATTTCCCAATTAAAATAAAATGATTAAGCTATCTGTTGTAGATGAAAGCAGTCTTAAAGTTACAAATATCGATGCAGCATATTTTCAGACCACTGAAATGTTACAGTCTAGATTGACATTGACCTACTCGCCTTTCACCTAGCAATAGAGGACAAGGCAAGACCTGGAAAAATGTGATTCTGTAGTTTACAGAGGTCCTAATAGGAAGCTTAACAAAAAATATTTTAGGTCACCAGTTTCCTATAGCAGCAACAGTCTTGCATATCACTTCTTAGTCCTGAGTAGGGAAAACAAAAATGAAACTGGGAGTTTCCTACTCCTTACATGAGGCAAAAGCTATAAGAAAGGAGAAACTATGTCTGCTCCTAGTAAGACATATAGTGAGTGGCAGTTTTTCAGAAGTATTTAGGGCATGGGATTCCAGTTGAAGACTTTTTGGTAAATGAAGTAGTAAAGAAGCAAGAAATGTAGACTCTTACAGGACTGCTTCAAGTCATGAGGCAAACGTTTTCCACTTCTATCACAGATGGTAAAATCTATGAGCTGTTAGGAGGAAAGTTTTGTGTTTATTTATCCCTCCTGTTCAGGTTATCAGTTGTGATGTTGAGCACACACAGTAGTATCAATTTAGGAAAGATCAAGAAAGGTATGAACTATTTGCCTGGCTTAGGTGCCAGGTAGGAGCATGCTCAGTGAAGTGAGTGTTTTAGCAGGAATGAGTGTTGGCATACACCTGAGGTAAGAAAAGCTGATTGGTGAAAAAGTGATGGAGATGCACCTTTGTTGCATGTATGATGACTGACAGCTGACTGACAGGTGTGTGCAGGTTCTGATCAGTTCAAGACTGTGGGGTGACTCTGGCCCTTAAAAGGTCAGTCAGCTCTGGTCAATCCAGTCGGTCCCATGAACTAACTCTTTGAAAGTCATTCAGTCTTGATTCATTCCATCCTTGGTGACTCTCAGAGCGAGTGGTCTTGGAGTTGGTAAAAGTCTCAAGAGAACTTTCCTTGTATGGACCTTGGAATTCACTTTGGGTCAAGTACCCAAGTTGAAAAGTTACCTGTTGGAGCCCAGGAAGTTGACAGATTCATAGAGATCGGCTTACTTTTAAGTGGACTGGTAAAATATCACTCTACCCTCAATAACCAAGGGAACCTAGTTACTGTTCTGAACTTGGGAAGCTCTGTCAGAATAGAACTGAGGACCCTGAGTGTGTGATGCTGTGTGTCTGGGAATTGGATACTTACTTGAGTGGTATTCTTTCTG
Source organism: Crocodylus porosus (assembly GCF_001723895.1). NCBI lineage: Eukaryota > Metazoa > Chordata > Crocodylia > Crocodylidae > Crocodylus > Crocodylus porosus. Next base: position 1,253,973 of record NW_017728910.1, on the reverse strand, counting down.
CATGAATTGTATGTGAGAATATAAGAGTTTTGAGTGCTTGAGTGAGGAATCAACTGAGTGATCTGAGTGAGTGAAAGTTGCAGTGTGCTGTAGTTTCAGGCAAGCAGCACTGTGCACTCCCGGTGGAAGGAGGAGGGACCTGAGCTTGCTTAAAGGATTTCTAGATTTGTTCAATGTGGTCAAGACTTTGTTGTCAGATTATTGAGGTTTTCGACTTTCTTTTATTGTGTATAATTACTCTAATTATTCTATTGTATATAATTCTACACAAAAACAACTGAAGTAGCATTATGGGGCAAAACCACTTATGATGCCTACCTCAGTGCCCTGATAACTTGCTAGCTTAATTTCAAATCCTAGCAGGACTGTAAGGACAAAACACATACCAGTATATTACATTACTAAAAATTAACTTGGTTACAAAATGACCCAAACCAAAATGGGTAAAAGTCAGAGAAAGCTGGCCTTGCTTTCCAAAATCTAAGTTCTTCAAGTTACTCTTAAGGATGGTTGTGATTTTTTTCCTTTTGAATGGGTAGAACATCTTTACGCTCCTTATTGCCCGGTAGAAGAAAATAGGATATTTGTGCACTTTGCAAAAAAAATAAAGCATTTACTTCTTTCAGAAAATACAGTCTACAAATTTAATTTAATTGTTAATCCCATTTCACCCTGAATTTATAGAACTGTCAGAATATTTGGGAAAAAAAATGTCTTTTCTTAAAAATCGTTTAAAAATGCTCTATCTTGGTCTGTTTTAAGGCCTACCACAAACAAACTGGGGGAGGGGGGAATTGTGAAACTGAAAAAAGACAAACAGCTGACCATTTCCAAGTGTGCTATTAATATTGAAGAATTGTCAACCCAAATATAAAAATAACTTCAGATTCTATAGCTACAAATCAAAATGAAACTAAATTTTTAGGGATAAGATAACAACTAAGAGAGCTCAAAAAAGCATACGTAACCATTCTGCTGATTTTTCTTTTTACTAGCACACACTATGTTTATTCAGAAAACAACTTCAAACGATGGGGAAAAAAGGTCCCAGTTACCCAACTTGTTAACATAGCTATCTATTCCAGAATCAAATTACATCCAAATTCCATGTGGCTGAAAACAGTTAATTGATTTCCCCCAAATTTACATACAGCCTATAGAACTATATTCAATTTTAGCTAAATTTGTTTAATTACTTAGGTCTGAATTGTGCAGATTTATGCACGTTTAACTTTGTGTACATAAGTGGTCTCATTAACAAACAGAAGTACTCACAGCCTTTAAAATGCATTCATTAAGTCTTTGCAGAATCAGGCTGTTATCTTGTACAGTGTCTTGGAAGGGAATCAAAGACTTTATCGTGTAAAAAACTTAGTTTATTTAAAAGAATAATAGCATGCAAAAAAACCACAGCTTTTCTTTAAAACTACTGTGTGCCTATAAAGCATACTCAATCAACAAATTACTTTTCATAATCAAACTTACAACATGGAGAGACAAGCAGTCCAAACCATATGTTAATTTATTCTTTTGCATTACAAAGAATATTACATTGTGTCATGATTACTGTACCTCATGACTTCCTGCCTTGTGATGCTCTCTCAAGAGCTGCATCTTATGATTTCCTGCCTTCTGTTAGAAATTTTCCTTTGCACTTTTCAAATGTCTTTAAATTTTAAAGAGTAAACCTCCTGAAGATAATTATACTTTTGATCTATCTAATTCTCTGAATCTCAACTATGAATATTTCGCCTCTGCCACATGTTCATATACATCATTCCAGGCAAAAGCAGAAGTCTATCGGATCTGCAGTGTCTAGGAACTTTTGACAATTAAAGGCTGCACTCAATATTCGTCCTTCTGGAAGGATGAACAAAGAAGGAAAATGAAAGGGAGAATCTGATAGTATCAAGTGAGACAGAATCTTAACCACACAGCCAATTTACTGCACATATATCTATCTATTCATGTACCATTTTCTTAAACATGAAAGACCCAATTGCAACATTACTCAGTGATGATATAGAACAGTGACGGTCACAGCTTAAGAGCATGCTTTCAAACAGAACTAAAATGTCTCGCTCTTAGCCAAAATCAGGTGGGTGCAATGAAGGTGGGTGAAATACAGATTCACTTAATGCTACAAAAACAGGGGAAAGTTTTATATATTATTCCTCCTGCAACACCATAAATGTCAAATCATGGCTACAGCAAGAAAAGTAAAAACCACTACCTTACTCATCAGTGCTTCCTGTATTTGAGTCATGTCTGTTTAACAGTAAAACCAAGATTGTAGTCCGTAAACACAGCAACCAAAAGAGCTATGGAAGAACATATTGGATTCTACTCTGTCCCATGACTTTATCATCCAATTTTAACTGCAGAATGTTTATTCACACTAATCAGAGAAGAGCACAACTTAATTTTTTCAAACTTGAAGGAATAACCAGTTTTGGAGGGTAGGAGGAAGAGAGGAGGTAAGGGAGAGACTTTTTTCTTACTTCCAAAGTGAAAAAATAATTTGACCTGGAAATCACTAAAGAAAGGAAATGCTACAAAGTCATTTCTTGCAGTTCTTTTTCTGAAGCTCATCACGGTGCAAGAGCAAATCAAAATAAACATTTCTTATTTTTAAATAAAGGGAGTGGCAAAAGTCTCTTCTCCCACCCAAAACCCAAACTGATCTCAGTTGTGTTAAAAAGGGGCTTGGAATAGGATGTTTATTTCAAGTCAGCTACAGCTGGCTATGGATGCTCTAAAGGTGACTTCCTGTTATTTTCAAACCACAGAGATACTCAAGACCTTTTTCCTGAAGTCTTTCAACAAACAGATTTGCTTAGGCCAAACCCTTGTCTCAGTGAGACCAGTGAGAAGTCCCCTCCCCCACTCCCTCACCACTGATGAAACCCAAGAAGTCTCGTTTTTCTCTAGTACACTAAAGAAGTTCATTTTTATTCTAGACAATGCTGGAAGGGAAAAAATCCTCTCTAATATGAATTTTTACTTGCACTATTAAATGTTTTCAAACAGAATGACTAAAAATAAATTGGCCTGAATACAATCAAACTCTAAATACATCCAAATCGCTTTAAAACATACAGCCATGTCTTTTAAAAACAAAATCAACTATAAGGCTAGGGCCAGAAGTTGCACATAAACTGATTCAAGGAATCAGAAACTGGTTTAAACCTGTAACAGAACAGAAGTTCCCGCCCCCCCCACCCCCCAATCTCCTACTGGCACAGGACCCCAGCTGGGGTCTGCCTGGCTTTCTCCCTTGTTTGCCGCTCGAGCGGTGGAGAGCATGGCCAAATGCTGGCCTGAGGTGAAAGGGGAAAAGGAGGGGGGTTAAACCCCACCCTCCCTTCCCTCTCCCACCAGCACGAGACCCCAGCCAGGGCTGTCTGGCATTCCCTCCCTCCCCCTGCTGCTCGCTGTTCAAGCAGGAAGGGGCTTGACCAGAAACCAGCCTTAGGCAAAAAGGGGAGGGAAGGGGATTAAACCCCCTCCATCCCCTGTCCCAATGGCACAGGACCCTAGCTAGGGTCTGCCTGGGGAAAGTGCCAAGCAGGGGGGAAGCCAGGCAGACCCCAGCTGGGGTCCCTGCCAGGAGGATTTAATACCTCTTCTTCCTCACCCTTCCCCTCAGGTCAGCTTCTGGCCATGCCCCAGACCACTCAAGTGGCAGGGAAAGCCAAGCAGACACCGGCTGGGGTCCCATATCAGTGGGAGAAGGGAGGGAAGGAGGATTCAATCTCCCCTCTTCCCCCCCCTTGACCTCAGGCTGGCGTTTGGCCGCACTCCCCACCACTTGAAGAGCAAGTAGGGAAGTGCCAGGCAAACCTTGGCTGGGGTTCATGCCAGTGGAAGGGGGGAGGGGGTTTAACTCCCCATACTACCGCCCCTTTGCCCCATGCTGCCACCCAGAGTCAACCTCTGGCCGTGCCCCACAGCTCAGGGACAAGCTGTGCAAGGACTGCTTCCCCCTCTTCCCTCCAGGCACACCCCAGCTGGGGACTGCACAGGACAGGCTGGAGAGTTTAAACCCCTTCCCAAACATACTCAGCAGCCTCCTGAGGCCTGGCCTAGCCTGGTCCCCTCTTCTCCCTCCTGCCCCCTCTCCCCAGCTCAACTTCCCTCCAGCCTTCCAGCCACTGCCAAAGGGAAGGGAGGGCTCACTGTAGCACTCCTGGCTTCTGGCGTGAGCCACTGCAGGCATGTGACTATATTTCTGGAATCAAAAGTGAATGTCTATTCATTTGCTTCTCAGTTCAATCTAAGCAAGTTAAACTAACCTGCAAAGACTAAATCCATTCAGGTTTGGGCTTTTTGAATGTCGTACTTAGCCTAAACATTACTTTTGTTCTTATCCTTAAGACTTATGCACACACTTAACTTAAGGCATATAAGTTATATTATTACTCTCAGCCTGCAAACATAAGAATAGTAGTCTTTCCTAGATATTCAGGAAAGCATTGTCTTAAAAAATTAAACAAGAAAATGAGTCACTCTCAAAAGACTAGCTAAGCAGATGTCAGAACATGCATTTCTAGTGAATATTTTCAAAATACTTTTTAATGAATAGAAAAAGAAGGTTTTAATTCCAGGTTTTCTAGAAGATCACAATCTGGGTTTTTTTTGAAACCATGGTTTTCAATAACAAATGAACAGCCAAGGTATCATGGTGACAGGTTTGGTAATGGAGCATTTAAACAGAACTTTCTGTTCTAACACAGATAAATCCATTTAAAAAAAAATTCCCAGGTATTTATGGATATCCTTTCAACAGCCTTCAGGAAAACTGTACGTTATACAATTTTAATGAGATACATTATTAATTTGGGACCCCTAAAACAAACTATCAATCTTTGGTAGATATGAATTCATGATTCATTATTTATATGCAATAATTTCAAAGGAGTTTCAGTAGTTCTGTAACACAAACTCTCAGGATTTGTAAGCAGGCCACCACTTCTTTAAATAATGAGACTGCATTCTGATCATGTTCCTTTTGCACCCTATTGTATGAAGCATTGGGTCTAATGATCACCTTCAAGACCTTACATTATGCACCCCTTACTTTTTTGTTCCTCCTCATCTCCTTCTGGATTTTACCACTCAACCCCTCTGGTTCCCATTAGGCCAGAACTGGTATCCCATTTCATTTTTCTCTCATTCTTACTTTCATATATACCAGAAAGATTATCCTCCAATCCATTCAGCAGACCATCTCCTTCTCCTCATTGAAATCCTTCCTAATAATTCACTTCTACCATCCTTCTCCTGACAAGTGACCCTGTATGTGCAAACCAAAATAAATACATTTTTGAAAAAGCCAATACAACTCATTCAGCTGCTTGAACTCCCCACTACTACCCAAAAGGACAAGAGGGTGGTGGAATTTGATGCATTTTGCAGTAATTTACATAATTGGTTTATAGGGTCAGAAAGTAGCTCTCACCTTGTGTGAAGATCCAAGCACATTCCTGATGCTTACTCACAATTAAAAAGGTGTTCTTTTTAAAATAAAATGACAATGGTGTATAGTAATGGTATTTCTATGGCATACAAATCCCAAGTCATGAGTCGATATGAAATCTGGAAGAGGCTGAAGGAGTTACAACTTCCAAATCAAAATCATCTCCCAGAACAGCCAAGTTTTAAAACGTCACTCTTGGGCAGGATGTCACAGCAGCTCCCACATTGTCAGTTCCAGGTACGCTCATTCTGTCAGGCACTCTGACCAAGCAGAGTCAAAGCACTATTCAAACAAGCTTTTCCTGGGGGACCAAGGATGGTAACAGTGCTTATACCATTAGTTAGGGAATTGCACTCAAATTGAACTACAGCACCACAACTGGCATAAGGCTGACACAATTCAAGTCTACTTTACTACAAATACTGGGTTTATTTTTGTTTTGTTTTTTTCTTTGGCACATTCTGAAGTCCCCATCTTTCCTGAAAGTAAATCAATAGGCCTGTGCGAAGTGGCTAGTATTCGCTTCAGATTCAGCCGATTCAGAGAATAGTTATTCAATTTGGTAATTCGAATCACTGTTCCGAATCAATTCATCCGAATCTGATTTGGAGATTCGGCAGCCACTGAATCAGAGAGCTTCAAATTAGTTCAGACCTTTTAACTGGTTTCCTGATTTGATTCCAATTTGGAGATTTGGCCGCCGAAATAGGCTGAATCTCCTCCAAATTGAGTCAGCACCCAAAGCTTCGCATAGCCCTATAAATCAACTCTAAATTCTGTTCACTAACAGCCTCATCCACACAGAATCTGCAGGCAGGCAAAGGTTCAGTGGTAGCAGACCAACCTCTGGCCAAAGTTTAATCAATCAATACAGAAACCAAAAAGTGGAAGAACATCCTGCCTATTCATCCTACCCTCTGAAACATGGATTAATTTCTAGCTACAAAGCTCCTTAGCAGGGAGGGACCCAGTTTCAGACTTTGAATACCCAATCAAACCTGTTACACACCTACACAAACAACTAGTCAATCACCAAAAATAAAGAAAATTCCCTACCAAAGAGGTGACATCATTAACAAGTCTTGTGTCACCTTGACTGCAACACTTTACTGACATTTTGTGCATATCTGCAAGATCTGGCTGATGAAATCATTTGCATGTTACCATAAATTCCACTTTGAAGGTGAAAATTTCACTTCAAAGGCCCTCAGTCGCAGACAGATGTGTGTGGAACTGCTCAATTCCTGGTTGGGTTTGTTAGCATGTCAAAACAGAAATTAGGGGTAGCAGAAGACCACTGAGGGTGAATGAGAAGAGATGAGAACAGCTATAGAAACCTGGATTTGTAGTTCAGGACAGAGGACAGCAAGCTCAGTCTGGGAGGAAAGCTGAAAATTACAGATTTGTGGAAGCATCTAGGGTAATGTTTCTCAACTTTTTTGGACTCTAGGCATGGCTTACTGGACTTGAGGCATCCTTCTATAACTTTTGTGAATTGAGTGGGAAACAATTTCAATAACAGAGTTACTGTACATATTACCAATATACCACCTTACAAAGGAGGTGATTGGCCAGGCAGGGACAAGCTTGAGCATGTACTTACCTGCTCATCTCCTCACACCTAGCAGCACCCTTCAACAGATTTCAAAGCATCCCAGGGCACTGCAACATCCCAATTAAAAAAACACTGATCCAGAGGAGAGATGGACAAGGGTGGAAGACATAGGGATCCTACAGGACAGAACTGCTACCACCCTGCTCACTTACTCTGCCAGCTGCTGCTTCTGTATCTGTGGCAATCTAATAGCTGTTTGGATATTAACAGAAAGGTTGGTATTTCAAGCACTCTCTGCTAGATCTGGGCCAGGAAAGAGCAGCGAGACATTCTTGCTGGGCTATGAGTTTATTAGTGTTACAGCAGTCTGAGATGTGGGCATGTGGTTGCTTGCACAAGTAATGCAAAACATATTACATTTGCCAGGTCTCTCTTGGTATTCTGTTGTGTGACTAACTCTCCACCCACATTCAGACACTAATGTTGAGACTTCCCGTATTATCTCCTCCACAAGTGGATTTTGTACTTTACAGCAGCAGTTCCCAATCTGTGATACATAGACAACCTGTCAGTGGTACGCATTAACAGATTTATTAGAATCACTTTATATGACAAAAAATTGCTTGTGGTACTTAAGGTTGTATTGTTTTAAATCGGTGGTGCACAACCTGTCAGAGTTTGAGAGCTGCTGTTCTGCAGCAAGGCAGAAGAGAGAAAGAACACACAAGTCTTTTATACAGATAGAGGCCACACATTCAGTTTTTCCTGGGGGGAGTTAGTAGTCTCACAGTAGAAATTGTACAACTCTACAGATATTCAGGATTGTACAGTGCAGTTGTACAGATATTCAGGATTTCTCTCCCAGAGCAAAAACATACACCCCCTTCTCCCTCCCCCTTAAAAGAAAAATTGCAAACCCCAGTTACTGCAGTCTGCAGGTGTGGAGTCTACTGTGGCTGGGAGATCACAGCAGCTGCAGTTTCCCAGCCCCAGGGGGAGCCCAGAGTCTGCAACTGCAGGATGCTGGGTCCTGGGAGACATGGGGCACTGCCAGATCCAGAGACCATAGCTGCCAAGGCTGAGAGTCACCTCGGTGGTAGGACTCCCAGCCCCAGATAGGAATGGTGCATCCCTGTGGCTAGGAGCCCAGTCAGCTGACAAAGCTCCCAGATGCAGGGGAGACCCTGCTACATCTGCAAATTAAAGCTGGATAGCAACCAGCTATAAAGTTACTACATGTTTTTAGGTCTAACTTCATAGCTGGTTTGAGCATTTTGTGGTATGATAACTGTTTTGCTTATATAGCTGGTCTCAGTTAATTGTGCAATTAACCCTTTAATTATATAATACCTGTATTGTGTAGAAGATGCTTAAAACACCATTTCTGTTTATTAACTAGCACAAGAAACAAAAGGCGGGTAATAAACCCTAATTAAGAAGGGTAATAAACCCTTTAGGAACTTTCTGCACAAAGTTCTACAATGCCCTCTAATCAACCAAAGCAATGGTAATTCGGCAGCAGCCATTAACAGCAATTAATTCAATTGTACTTCAACAGGAAATGCAAGCTACCCAGCACTTTTGAAGATCAGGCCATATGAGGTCTAAATCTGGGTATAAAGGCCTAATTTTAAACATTCATTTTGAAAAGTTTTTTTCTAAGCAGTTTCAGTAGTTTCTATAAAATGTGCAAGTTACTTTTAAACTTTAAAAGGTGAAGTTAATTTTTAAAATTTAAATTCTCTTTAAAAAGATTCCAGATATTGCTTCAAATCTGCTTTAAAAATTATAAATTTTAACACAATTACACACTGTAATAACTTTCTAAGCCTCCCTATTGCTTAGCTACTTGGAGCAATGCTTAAAAAAAAATGGTTTTTGGTGGGGGGTTTTAAGCCAGAGGATTGATTGACTCAGTGCAAAGTCTAAGTAATAGCTTCTCATTCTTTAAACACTTCTATGATTCACTTCTGTCACTCAGCATCATGACTGTTAAAAGGTCATACACAGACACATGACCTTTGGTAAAAGGTCTATAAAACAGAACCCAGGCTAACAGTAGAGTATTACTGTAAATTAAGAAAAAAAAATAGATGCTCTCTGGCCCTTGTGGGAAAACATAAAATCATTTGTGAAAGTGCTACTACTATACCCACAAAATTTACAAAGGCCCAGTGCCTTATAAGTTCATTCAGTGCATTGTCAACCTTAAGAATCTCAAACTCCTGGTCATACACACCACCCTCCCTTAAAATCAGCCATGAAATCTGCCCCCCAGAGGATGCTTTTAGTTTGTTGGCTTGGGTTTTGTTTTTTTAAGAGTTCTCTTGGACTTTTTGGTCTGAATTCCCCTGCCTATTCGGTATGTGTGCACATGCACCCGTACTTTTTTTTTTTTTTTTTCTGTTTTTTTGCACCAGTCCTGGAAGCACTTCAATACCAGGTCAATGCATGGAGTGGATGGAGCA
>NW_017728910.1:1233416-1244371 GCF_001723895.1 Crocodylus porosus | reverse complement strand
CCACCAAACAATACCAAAAAGAATCTGCTCAATACAGACCTCCTATGGAGGACATATCAGAGACAATTACCCTGGGGAGCTCGCCTACGTGGTCACGCTGCTTCCCCTGCCAGGTCTCTCAAACCTACTGAGAAAAGCAATGTTGGGACTTTGGCTTCTGGAGTTTGCCCCCAAACACTTGCCCTTCCCCTGCCCAGAAATTAATTCTGTCCTCTCACGTTGACTATGGTGCCTGGCATATCAACTGTCTCCATATTGATCCTGCCCTCAGCAATGCTCCTGCTAGGGTTCTTCAACCCTTTCTCCTAGGGCTAGGCATTATTGAGGAGGTCACCTGCAGAGGTTCTCTGTACTCTGCACCGAGCCAAGGAAAGGGAAGATAGATCAGGAGGGAATGAAGCTAACTTCTGCTTCTCTTTCCCTTCATGGAAGAATGGAGTTGAGGGGTTGATGAAAACAAAGAGCAGCCACAGGAAATGGGCAATCAGGGCTGGCAACTAAATCAGAGGAGTTGTCCCCCATGACAAAACTAAAATTCACTATAAAGTTGGAGCTGTTTGTCTTGTTGCAAGACTAGCTCCAGCCAAGGCCCATGAGAGGGGGTGAATGGAGTTGTCTCAGACCTTCAACCTCCTCCCAAATTATCAGAATTTTCTGTCTTAATAGACCTTAACATATGAGTAGAATAATAATTGCAAGTAACCTGTGTAAATACAGAAGTACAATCTCTAGAAGTTCATTTAAAAACCTATTGATTCAGCTGTTAGAATTCTTCTATTTCCTGTTTCCAAAATGGGATATACAGGGTCCCCAAAATTTCTAGCGCAGAGGCCCTGGCTTCTGCCACAGCCCTGATAAAAGAGTTGGCAACACTGAACCCTGGGGTGTGCTAGACAGAACATTTGACAGTTTTTAAGTACCTTGTGGTTTTTGTAACACCACATACTTGCATCTTCATTTCAATGAGTTTCTGTAATTTGGGTTTGTACTTAACTATCTCACCTCACAGGATGACATATTTACCATTTATAAGCAAGCCTAAATAGACACTGACACTAAAGCTTTTATCTTCTCAGAGTACTTTATAAATGCTTGTGTTTATTAGTCTGTTTCCAAATTAAGAAGTGTAGACACATCTCAAATTATAGTTCCCAAGAACTATCCACAGCTTTATTGATATTTGGTAAAGATAAAATTGACACGCATTTACCCCAACCCCAAGCAAGCTAGAGAACCACAAAAACTGATAAGGAGAATGTATTCTCCTCCCCATCCTCAAGACAGGAAGTGGAGCATATCAGTGATCCTTCAGATCAGCTATGCTTAAACAAAAACTGTGACCCATCCAGTTTCCTGTAAAGAGATATTTATCACCATACAATCATAGAATCATTGAAAATGGGGCTGAAAAAGACCTTGAGAGAGTATCCATTCCAGACCTTCACCTCAAGGCAGGATTCTCTCCATCAACAGTCAAGCCCTCCATCCCTAGGTGACCTCCTCTGCCATGTGCACTCCACGTGCACTTCATGGAGTGGATATGGAACCTAGTTCTTCTGTATGTAAGTCAAAGCAATACACCAGTTGTTCTCACTCACTAGCTAGGCAATTCTCACATTAGAAACAGCAGCAGGCCAAATGCAATGAGGTATTACAGCATGACTCCTGGGTGCTGGATGACTTTATGGTAGATGCCCAGTTAGATGTACCATCTAAGCAGTCAATGAAAGGAGGTTGTGAGATATAAAATCATATCTCTGTCTACATAAAAAAAAAATCATATCTTGGTCTGGCTGTTCCAAAATGACTCATTTGGGTTGAGCCAGGCAAGGTTCTTTGGGTAGATGTGATATCTTTTATTCAACCGAGTAGATTGAAAAAAGTTTCATTTGAGTTGAAAGTTTTAACAAAGTTTTAGGCTAGTTATGGCTTCATTTGCCTTAGTTTGCCTTTCTGTTTTGAGCAACATATACTCACAAGAATAGGTCAAATCAAGCAAACAGACAGATTTTTATTTAAACTTCTAACCTGTAAAAACAAAAACCAAAATACTGTGGTATTAGACCATCAACTCCTGAACACTCTGAAACCCAGAAAGCAAACAACCTGCAGCATGATTTGCAAGCTGCAGCTGAGCTGAAATACCTTAGCCACAACACTTAAAAGAAAACACGATTCAAACACCCTCAACCCTTACCATCATCAACAAAATAGGAACAAGCTGCAGATATATGCTTTCACAGGCCCCACAAAAGATTCTCCACCCACCATATGCTTTCCCCAGGATCTCTGCCACTACAGAATAACATCAGTTATTCCCATCACAAATGCTAGAATAAACCCATATGCTAGGGACAGAAGTTATACATAAACCAGCTTAAGTGATCAGAAACTGATTTAAGATGGCTGAAAGTGGTTTAAAATAAACCTGGTTGAACGCAGTATCAGACTTAACTAATTTGGGTCAAACCAGTTTATGAAACTTGTCACAAAACCCCTTCCTGGTTCAAGTTAAATCACAGTCCCCCAGAATGTTTTGCAGCCTTGGGCTGGGCTGTCTACTCCAGAGAGCAGGGCTGGCCTCAGCCCTCTGCTCCCTAACTGGAGCAGTGAGGGCTGGCTAACAAAAGGCTGGGGGGGGTACTTAAAACACCATTTCTGTTTCTGCAGCCCATTATTTCCCCAGTTGAGCTGCATCCCCCAAGCCCAGCTGGAAATGCAGCCCAGTCTGCAGGTGGGGAGGGACTGCCCTTCCAGGCAAACCCCTGCTGGGGTCTGGGACCAGGGAGAGGGGTTAAACACTCCTTCTGCCACTCAAAGTTACTGCTGGTTGTGACTGTGGACTACAAATCCCAGAGGCACCTGGAGGCAGGGAGAGGAAGCGATAAGCAGCCCTGCAGAGTCAAGATGTTTATTTCAAGGTGTTTTAGTTCAAAAGTACACCGCCCGCCATTTTCTCCATGCTGATGTGCATGTTGCCGCTTATACAACTGCAAGTAATGCAGTGTCGGGTGCATCAGCTCATATACAGAGCAGACTCGATTAATCGAGTTGGCTCCAATAGGCCAGATCTACAGCATGTCCAAGCATGAAAATATACATGTATAAATGTCCCAAGCTGCAGATGCCCACGTAGGACATCTTCACAAATGCGCGAGAGGAGACTGGGAGGTGGGTTAATTAGAGTGGGACCCAGGAGTTGCTCTAATTAAAATGCCCGCAGCATCACACTATCCTGTATCCCTTGCTTCAAAATGGTGACGGAGGCACTTTACCTAAAGCTCACTTGACAAGCTTTAGTTACAGCACCTTTGGCACCAATTTGAAGCATGGGGACACCGAATACACAAGATGCTGAGACCACTGGAGCATGCCAATTAACACACTTGATTAATCATGTCTGCTCTGCCTCACTGTAACTACAGTGCATGAAAGCAGACATCTTGCATGTCTACAGGCACCCATAACAGGCACTAAGGCAGTGGCTAGCCACGAGATGGCAGAGAACCTGCTTGCACTGAGCAAACGTTTATCCTCAGATAAAGTCTATTAGAGGAATGGATGGATACATGGCATGTCACATAGTAGCCTTTCCCACGTTTTAAAAAGATGGCTTTAACCTGGATTTGAACTATTTACTGTATAGTTAGGATGTATCATGTGTCCACGCCTCCTCTACTATGTAGCGGCAATTAAAGTGGACTGTTAATAACTATCTGCATAATTACCAACTCACTATTGTAGAGGTAAGGACCGCAAACCCTTGGCCCAATTGCACTCAACTCACTTGGGGAGGGGGCTGGGGTTAAAGCCAGGGGCAGGAATCTCATGCAGCCACTGTGGCACCTGGAGGATCATATCCCAGTAGCCCCAGTTCCTTCATCAGCTGCCTTCCTCTCATCCTGTGTGAGATGCCATTGCTGTGGGGGGACCAGAAAGAGGGGCGGAGGTGTCAGCGAGGCCAGCAACCAGTGGATTAAGGCTGATGAGAAGACTAGGGCTACTGAGGGAGGGGAGGAGAAGGTGGAAATCAGGTGTCAGGTCTCTCAAGTGGCAGGAAGCTATTAGCAAAAAAGGTTGCCAACTGCTGCATTTCAGAACTAAGATAATCTACCAGTAATCAGGAAATAGGTAGTTCATCCATGACCGTGCCTAGAATAGTCACTGCAGTGCACATGGAGTAAGAGAGGGAGACTTACATGTAGCAGCCTACTGGATAGAATTCATATTGATGAGCTGAAGTGCCATAAGAAACAAAGGATCTTCGTCTAAATGATTTTGGTAAGAAACAAGGATTAGAATGTAACCTACTATAAAGTCATTTTTCTTGTTCTATCCATTTCCCAAAGGGAAAGTAGTCATAAAATGAGACACTGAACAGAAACAACTAATTTACACACCTTTATTTGAAACTGCATTAGGAAAAAAAAGCTTGGAGTATATTATACTCCATCTGAAAGTCCCTAAATGCTGTGCAAAGTAAATAAAAATACAAATATTAGCGAGGTGCAGAGAAGTTAAGGCCATAAGCCTCATAAAGGCCCCACATAATTTTTCTATGACAGGGAGCCATCCCAGGGCCATGTCTCATGTCAGCCCACCCACTTGTCAGTAGGGCAGTCTCCCCAGTCTTACCTGCCATGACTTGCTGGTTAAGTAAACTGGGGGTATATGCAGGAGGCTGCCCATTTTATGCCCTGATGCTGGGGGTGCTATCCATAGCTCTGTACCATCCCTAGACCATGGCCCATGCCTCTCAGATAGCATTCAAAATATTACTACTCTCCTGGCCTAAAGCCAGACTAAACTTAGTCCTCTGTCAGGCCTTTCACATGCTGCCTCTTCCAGGGCCCCACTTATACTGCCCCCATCTCACACTGCTCTGTACTGGGCCTCCTTCACTCTCCCCTAGGCCATCAGGCTTATCAGTTTCACAACTTGACTGGCTGACATGCAGGCTTTTGGGCCTCTCCCACGACCATCATCTGGGCCGTGACCAGCCAACAATTCACCAGACATTGGGCTTACTTCAACCTAGCCCCTCACCAGGCACTTCTACACATACAAAACACTCTCGTGGAGGCTGGCCCATGTCCTGCCTTTCCGACCATCCTTCAGCCCTACTTAGCACCCCCTGATGCAGCCCTTCAGTCCAGCCTTCAGCCCTACTCTGCATCTTGCTTACGTACAGCCCTTCAGTTCATAAAGATGCTCCCTACTCTGTGCAGGCCCACCAAATATCTTACTGCCTCACTACTGAGTCTCCTGCATGCCCTAGGGCTTAGATGTCTGGAGATGTGCCTGGCCCTCTTACCCACAATGCTGTGGGGGTTGGGGATATTAAGGCACCCCTACCCACCTTTCACTGGGGAGGTTAGTGGTCCTGGCATTTGAATGACACTGCCCCACCATGGGAAGTCCCTCCAGGTCTTCCTTCCCCAGCAGGATGCCGTTTCAGGTCATGCCCAGGACCAGGAGCCTTCTGCCATCCCATAGCTACTGCCCTTACAAGATGTTGTGAGCAGCAGCTCAGCCGAGTGATACTGCTCCCTCGGCTACAAGCAGCAAACTGCTGCCTCTGCCTGGTTCGCTTAAGTTTGAAAATGGCCACCCTAGTCAAGCGCCTGCCTGCTCCAGCCCTTAAAGTGGCAGGCACTAAAGGTGCAGTGGCACATTGTCATTCAGTTTCAGAGGATTCAAACACAAGACATGTAGGTCTCAGTTGTCATACACACAAAGTCCCTACAACTCTCTTCAACTGGACCAGGTTTAATAGGTTGAGTACCCAAATACTGAACACCCAAACTTAGGTGACTTTGATGTAAGTGACTTTGCTAAAACACTAGTGACACTAAGAAAGAAAGCTATTCCCTGGCTTCCACTGTGATGCACTTCTTGCTGCAATTTACTGCCTGATAAGCTCAGTTAAATGTATACGTTTCTATCAGGGTAGGTTGACAATTCCAAGGCACAGAAAGGAAAAAAACCAAAAAGCACCTATGGCTGTACATTAAAGCCAGGTAGTTGCTATTCATGCAATTCAAAGAAGAGGCTGATAAAAAGCATTAAAAATAATTGCATCTTCTGGGACTTTCAGTTTTCAAATCTTTTAAGCAAAAAGTCTTCTTACAAATGTAGCTGTCTGAGGTAAGAAACTCCTACTATATTCCTATGCATTACAAAATACTACTGTACTCCCCTACCTTACATAAAGAAATTCCTAATGCAGTCTTGAACTTCTGTGCGATTGTGCCTCAGTCCTTTAAAACTGTACTCGTACTCCAAATCTCCAGAGATATTTCTGCAGCTAAGGAGGCATCCATATTACAATTAACCCTTCATTTTAAATCTAGTTGGTCTCAGTAAATTTTATTCTCATTTAAAATGGTCTGGCTGGAATGGAGGCTACCAATTCATTATTTCTTTAAAACAATAATAAGTCCATGCTAATTTTCAGAACACTACATATTTCTAAGCTGTGTACAACAGTTCTACGGTTGAGACTGCATGTGTGTCAGTGTGTACATGCAACCCCCATGGCTTTAGTAATGCAACATAGAAAAATCTAGGCTAAGGGTTTTTTCTGGAACAGAGAACCGGAAGGGGCCATTTGGTCATCCAAACTAGTCTCCCCAACTATAACAAGCACTACATTAAAGGGATTATATTATAAACCTATGAAATTCCATTTTAAAAACAACTGGCTTTTTTGATGGGATGCATTTGGCAGCCGTGTTAGTCTGGGACAAAAAAAAAATGCAAAAATCTAGAACTCTTGGTTCAGAGATGATACTTTCTATTAGACCAACTGAGAAATTTCAGAAAACATCTTTTTCTGCAAGCTTTCAGGCTCACACACCCTTCACCAGGCTCATGGAAAGTTAAAATGGCAAAAAATCCCCACATGTAGGAAATAAACTTCATTTCTGCCACAGGAAGACACTCATGGGGAGGGGGGTGCATGTGTGCACACATACATACACACACACACTTCACTAGAGTTGCTTATGATTCTCAACAGCATAAGAAGAGAATTGGGCCCTAAAAATCTGATACAGCATGGCTAAAAACAGTTGCAATAACTATTTTCCATTTTACAGCAGTTGCTGATTCCATGATGCCCCCATAGCAAATTATATCTATGTATCAGTATAGATAGATGGATACAGATAAATACACACACATCTATATCTCTATATACAATACACACACACACGCACGCGCACACACTTGTTTTTTCTACTGGAGAGCAGAGATTCTCCCAGGAGAAAATAAAGGTTTGTACTATAATAGTGGTCTTTACAAAACAACCTTTCCTTGGTCTAAGTTGAGGAGATGGAAATACACGCATACACACACAAAATAAAAATATATGTCTAAAAAAAGGTTGGTCCAGGAGAAAAATAACCTGGGAACAGCCCAGGTCAAATTTCTCCCAGGGGAGTTTCTCTTAGGAGAGCACCAGAGACCTTTGCTGGACTCTGTTGCTCCAGCAAGAAGCAAAACATGCCTCCTTCACAATACCCACACTATGCTGCCAAGTAACACTGGCTGAACATGGGCAGTCTGGAAAAGCCAATAAGGGATGCTCCATGCTCTGCTGCCACCTGTTGCCAGGGAGAGTAAGAAAGCCTGCAGAGCACACAAATGTGTGCACAGCCACCACCACCATCCCCCAGATATGTAGTGTCAGCACTGCAAACCTTCCACACTCCAGGGCCTCAGCATGAAAGTATAGCTCTGTACAAGTTTCTCTACCAGGAGAAAAAACCTGGGAGAAATCTCCCAGGTTATTTGACTATGAATATACAGCCTATGTTAAGATCCAAGTCCAGGAATCCTTCATTCCTGCTTAAATTTTCAATTCTTCAGTATAGTATTAATAGTCCGTAAAACAGGTGAGCACAACTGGAGATGGTCAGAGAAAAAATTCTGAATACATCCTAACTTGTGAGACTAAGGGCATGTCTACATGAGATGCTATGTCACTGTAACAGTACACTATGGTGACGTAGCATTGGCAGGCACAAATCATGATGCCACAGTTACATCACTGTAGTGACACTTCCTCATTGTAGCACATCACTACAAAGATGTACAAGCTAAAACTATCCATACGCTACAACTGTTACTGTGCCATCATTTAGTACCTCCCGAAGAAAGTACTAAATGATGGTGCAGTAACAACAGTGAAATAGGGGCATGTGTAACTCACCCTAAAAGTATCTTAACAACTGTTATGGCAACATCTTGGAGCTGGCAACCTCTCAACTTCCTTGTTCTCTCTTCATCACTACCTCCTGCTTTGAATGCTTTCTCCTTCTCCTTCCTCCTCCTCTGAATCCTGAGATAATCTGATGCTGCTCTACTCTCCTCTCCTCTCCCCCCTCCACCCGAAGTTTCTATTCTTAGACTCTTCTTTGGCCTCAGAATCCTCATTTCAGTTGGTCTACTCTGCTCAGACAGCTTCAACATCTTCATGACTACAATTCTCAAAATCCATATTCCCACACTTGACCAGATATCTTCCATCCATTTTTCCACTGCCTGCCACAAATCTCATTTTGATTAATACCTGAACCCCTGATTTTTTGTTCTGTACTTCATAATCATCTCTCACCATGACATCATCAACATTAACTATGCTGAAGGTCACTGTAATTTCCCCCTTTAGGCTACCCAACCTTTCCACAAAGCAGAGATCTGGCCCAATCACACCACATCCTCTACCATACAAGTTTATACTTCAAGACCTACATAATATTCTCACAATCAACACTTTCATTATATAAATTTATGATTCCTCCTCGTCTCTCTTCCCTGCCCCTGCTATCTTAAAATATTCTGTTCATCCTTTGTTCTATAACTGCCTCCACATTTGTTGCACCACACTAGTTCCACTTACATATCACACTTCCTCACTTAGCCCTCCATGTGACTCCCTTCCTTAAGGCCCATGTCTCCCATGACAGCTACAGGAAAAAAAAGCTATTACTTTCTGCTGACATTAAAAAGCCTCAACAGAACAAGTATGTGGAAGCACCACATTAAATGCATTTGTATTCATTTTTTCTTAAACTGACAGGGTAGATCTTTCCTGGCAGAGCAGGTCTTCCTTATCATATCCAATCACACCTTACCGGCAGCACAAGGGGAGCCTCAGACCACAACCCCAGGCCCCCCCTGCACCAGCAAGTAGCAAACTCCCACGTTTGTTAGCCTAGTCAGCTGAGGAGGCTTGCAGCCAAGGCACCATCTCACAGCTGAGGAGGGTCACAGCCAAGGCAGTGCATGGTGCACCCCTGCAGCTGGGAGCTGTCAACAGATGGGGCTCCCAACCATCTGGCCACATCTCCCAACCATCTGGAGCATCTGGCCACACGTTTGGCATATTATGTATGGCATAATATGCATGGCATATTTGGCATAATAAGTATAAGCCACAAAGTCATTACACATTTTTTATGGAACTCTGTGGCATATCCCTTGCTTTATCATGCCATTAAAGGATTGTACATGTGGCCATGTCACGACTTAAGGCATAATTAACTGGTTAATCATGTCTTAAGTGTAGTGTGTAGATTAGGCGTAAGTATGTTAAGCCCACAGTGGGGGCAGGCAACCTCCCCCACTCCATGAAAGGAGCACTATAGAAACAAGGACATAAGATGCTATGTCACCGTAGCAACATGTTATATAAATTTCTAGCTAAAAATGAACTGCAAGCACAAGTCCATAAATATGTGACCAGAGGTGATCAAAGACTGTCCATCTTTAACCAAAAACAATCAAGGCACGATACAAAGGTGGCAATTTATCAAGTAGAAATCTATTGACTAAGTAACTTCTTCAACAGCAAAAATGAAATATAGCTGATCTAAATGTATTCATAAAATCCTGAGACGTGCCCAACAGCAAACTGCCATCTAGTGGCCTAACTGCATTTTCCTAGACTTTGTACAAAGTAGATTATCTTAACTAAGAAATACAGAGATATTATGATTTCACATACTAAGGGTTCCTGTACTCCTCCCCATTTATTAACCTGTGAAAAATACATGCATTTATTTTTTACAGTTAAAAACCATAGTAGCCAATACTACACAGTAAATACTAGAAAAGTAGCTATTCAGCAACATAATACAATCTCATCTCCTACAGTTACACATGGTATCAAGCAACAGTTTACAATCATTTGAAAATTCTCTTCAGATTAAGGGATCACAAAAACATGGTTTTCTAATTTCAGTCAAATTATTTTAAATATTTGGGGAAAGCTAACATTTAAAAGGCCCTTAAGCTAACATAAATGTACTTATTTTCTTCAAATACTTGTATGGCACTAGCTGCATACAAGCATTTGAAGAAAATAAGGGTGTGGATGCATGCACATAACAACTGAACCCTTCTCAGTGGCACTGAGTGGTAACTAGCGGTGTGTGAAGCTTCAGTCGCCGATTCGATTCTGTGAAGATTTGGCCTGATTCAGAGGTCAAATCACTGAATCCGACTCAGCAGACCAAAAAAACCCACCTCCGAATCGATTCAAAGCCTCCAAATCTATTCAGAAAAGATTCAGAAAAAGATTCAGAGATTCAGAAGGCAGTCTTTCAGGGGAACAGAAACTGAGAAGAGGGAGGGGGAGAGGAGGGGGAAAGACTGACATCTGTAGCTGGCCAGTGACTGATCTTTCCCGAGTCCCCTTCCAACCACAGTGCTCTGGGGGAGGGACATAGAAACACCACATTAGCCTGTCCGCAGCCTTTCTATCCCTTTTGTGAGCTGTTTCTGCCTGAGCACCAGGAAGGCCCCCTGTTACAGGCTACCAACCTGGCTGGTTTCATCCTGATGTGCCTTAACACACACGTCATTGTGAGAGAGTGCTTATGCTAAGCAAGGCCTAGCATTAAAAACAATGCACTAAAACTCCCAGAATGCTTCAAGGAGGTTGAGGA
>NW_017728910.1:1190891-1232711 GCF_001723895.1 Crocodylus porosus | reverse complement strand
GATTTGGGAACCTCGTGAACCAACAGACCTCCTTTAGTTTATGACTTTGTGAAACAATAAAAGTTTTAAATTGAACAGGTCTGAGCCTGTGCTTAATTCAGTCCTATATAATTCAGCATCGAGCTCACACAGTCATAATTTTGCTTTCAGAAGCTTGAGGTACAGTTTCCCAGAAACCCCTAAATCTCTCTCCTTGAAACTTGTCAGGCTTCATGTCCTCAGAAGTGGCTACCATCCCTGCTCTTTTCATCCAAATCTGCCAAAAAATTACAAAGCTATAGGTATTTCAGTGATTCCTCATTATAGTCTATGGCCGAATCTCCGACCCTCTCTGAATCAGCGCTGAATCTTCTAAAGCCAATTCAGCCGAATCAATTCAAGACAGTGATCCAAATCTCCAAATTGAATCACTGTCCTCCAAATCAGCTGAATCCAAAGCCAAATCAAATATTTCCCTATTTGTACAAGCCTATTGGGAACCAGTTCCCAATTCTATTAAGTGTTGTGGCTCTAACATCAGAGATGGGAGTGACCACCCAGCCCAGCATACTTCACAGTGGGCATCAGGGAAAGTGTTTGTGACCATGTCTTGTGAGGGTCAAAGGGTAGGGTTCCCATATCCTGTACTATCACTATAGTAAAATAAATTCTAAATGTATATAAATTTTAGCTTCTGATTTTGGGTTTTTTATCATTGAAAAATCAGAGCTCTCCCTGCCCCCCTTCACTCATCAGAACAGGGGTCCAGGTGCAGTTCTCCCTCCCTCACCTGGCCCCCAACCCCACACTGATTTGTGATGCTGAGCAGCCCTGATATGCCCGTGTCCTGTCCATGCATTGCCCCTCACTTCCAAGCCATAGCTCCACCCCCACCCCAGCCTGCTGTTGCCCCTCACTCCCCACACACAGACTCCTACCCCCACCATCCCTGCCAGAGGGGCCCCCAGCTGCCAGGGCTATGGGGCCAAGGACACAGATCCATACCCCCCTGCCCACTGCAGCAGCTCCCAAACCTTCACTGTCACCCATAGGAGCTTCTGTGGCCCCAGTGGGTAGAGGAACCCAGCTCCCCCTCCCCCATGGATGGCACGGCCGGAGCAGGGCCTGTCAGATGGGGCAGCAGGGGGACAGGGGTGGGATGCTTTCTGCAGAATCAGACTCCCCACTCCTCTGCCCTCCCCTCTGGGGCCTCTGCATCCCAGCACATGGGACCCAGCACAACAGGGCAGAGCAGGGCCAGGTAGGGAGGCTCAGTGCCACCGCCACAAGCCCTCCACTGCCATGGCCAGGTGCCCCCTGCCCACCCAGCAGCAGCGGGTTGGCAGTGTGGGACTGCGCTCTCTGCTGCCACCAGACACGCAGGGGGCATCTCTCCATGGCAGCATGGGTCTCGTGGCTGTTGGCAGTTCCTCACCCAACTTCACCCTGCTCTGCCATGCCAGGTCCCACCCACTGGGCCATGGAGGCCCCACAGGGAGAGCAGCAGGGCATGGAGGCCAGCCTCCCACTGTCCCCCAGTCTACAGCCCTATCCCACTCCTCACCCAGGCCCAGTCGCCGATTTGATTCTGTGACTGCAGAACACATGGCGCCAGACCCCACACGTCACCCAGGCTGAGCAGAAGCGCCAACCCCACCCAAATTCCTTCTCTCCCTCCCTATGGGGGCCTCAATCCCACCCCTCCCCCACCAGACTTACCTGCAGGAGCTGCTCTCCAGGCTGCCTGGCAGCCACGTGTGTATGTATGTGTGTACAAACATATCTGCCTTTCTCCTGCTCCCCTCAGCCCCTTGCAGGCTGGAACTCTGCTAGTCTGCAAGGGGAAACCTACCTTAACCCACATTTTGCTCTTTTAAAGGAGAAAATTTAAGTTTTACCATTGCGAATGGACAACCCAGATCCCTGCTTATAACAGACAGAGGTTTGGCTTTAAGGTACAAACACACCAGCAAACTTACTCCAAGGCACAAGGAAGAGCAGTACTTCACATGAATTGCTTCATAGCAACTGTCCCAATATATGCTTGTCCTGTGTTAAGTGGAAGCCAACAGCTTAGTGCTCAACATAAAAGAGACAAGCTACCATGCCTGGGCTTCCTCTTACAACAGGAAAGATGTTCTGCATGTAAACTGATGGCTCTAGCAAGGCTCCCCTGTTTATACCTTGAATTTCTACTGCCAATGGAATCGGAACTTGTGGTAGAGGTGATATCTTTTATTAGACCAACTAGATTTTTGCAACAACAAAAAAATACTTTAAATTGCAAGCTTTTGGGCACAAGCACCCTTCTTCAGACATAGAAGAAAATATTGTAAAAGTTATCTTAGGTAGAAAAGAAAGTTCATATTTCACAGTAGAGTTAAAGGAGTGGTAAAAATCTCATGTTGGGAACAGTTTGTTTTATGCAGGTTAGGCTCACGGACAAGTTGAAATAGTATGTTTATAGTCTGTTTTTTGCCAATGCAATATTTCAAACAGCATCTCCACACAAAAACTTTTCCCAGATAGAAGCTTAATTTCTGGTTTATAATAAAATTACATAGAATGCTAACTTGTAATCAAGATCCAGTATTTCCATGCAATTGAGTATCAAGATCCAGTAATTCCATGCCCCCACCTTATGTACACACTATAAAATATCAGTTTTTATCTGGAGCTTTTACAGGTTAGCATAAGGTTTACATCATGTAACACCAGATTGTGTTATAGTAGCAAAAACTTATTCCACCCACCAAAATATTATAGAATCATAGAAAAATAGGGTTGGAAGGACCCTCAGGAGGTCATCTAGTCCAACCCCCGACTCAAAGCAGGACCATCCCCAACTACATCATCCTATCCAGGGCTTTGGTCATGCTAGGCCTTAAACACCTCCAAGGATGGCGATTCCATCTCTTCTCTAGGTAGCCCTTTCCAGTGCTTTGCCACCCTCCTAGTGAGAATTTTTTTTCCTAATATCCAACCTAAACCTGTCATTTGCCACCACTAAGAACAGTCTAGCTCCATACTCTTTGGAACCACCCTTCAGGGAGTTGACGGTTGCTATCAAATCCTCCCCTCAGTCTTCTCTTCTGCAGACTAAATAATCCCAGTTCCCTCAGGCTCTCCTCAAAAATCATGTGCCCCAGCCCCCTAACAAATAACAAAATATGAAGTTTTTTATCCAAAAACTTTTATAACATACTTGCAGTGAAAAAAAGAGGACAATCATCAACCCACAACTGCAAAGCAGAAAGAAGGGGAAAAAAAACTAATTACCTCTTGACTATCCTTGTTCTGGTTTGTCCAGAAAATCTTGTGATAAAGAGTTTCCATTGAATTGCTGGAATCTGATCTGTCAAAACAGTGTCGATCCAAAACCTCTAGGGTATGCAAAACTCGGCTGATGGTGACCCCTAGATATGGAAGTTAAAAGACGCAGAAAGAATATTGTTTCGAAAGTGGAAGGTTATCAAGTATAACATTATCTTACAAAAGTGCTAATTTGGGTTGTGGATTTTGTGGTATGAACACTTGTCCTCTATAAACACAAATTAAGAGGACAGTACATTTCAAAAGTGGTGTCTGAAAGGTTGGTCAGTCAATATGAACCTGAGCTAGATTTGAATCAAATTCCTTAGATTCCTTAGTAATTGCTTGACCTGTTACCTTCTCCTTAATTATCTAATCAGATAATAAAACATGGTGTGTCAAATATGTTTTAGAGTAAAAAATGTAACTAAAAAGCAAGCACATTCTATGTCCTAAGAAGTCTATGCACTCCCACATACTCTACGATTAAAACCCTAAGCTTTGCTTGCTCTTGTGCATCATCCTCACAGCCCTTCTTGGAACAGCCTCCAACCTTCCACACAAAAGATCTTCATAAACTCTTTTCAACTGCTGCAAGACGTAAATGATGGGCTTCTTCAGGAGCCCTAAACCATTAAGCCCTGTAATTCAGCAGGGAAGTTATGGAAATGATCCCCCATCAGTGAGTTCTACGAGTTGCATTTCTCCAGTTGGCCATGGTATTTCAAAGCATCTAAGCCTGAAACCTGAATTCCAATAGTCTCTCCACCAAATTCTAAAACTATAGTTACACTACAAGCTCAAACATGAAATGAACGCTGGCTGTTCATTACTTTGTGCCTATATGTCAAATTTGCATCTAGAACTAATTGCAATGAGAAATAATTAAGCCCCCAAAAAAGACCTAGGATCTCAATATTTATTTTGCATTTCAACTTGCTTTACCTGCTGTTGATTCTTGGCACTTGTCAAAAGACCACCGCACCTCCACAGCACGACCTCTTTGTTTTATCTGCTGTTCTACTTCATAAATCTTTGCCCGAACCTGAAAAGATGATTGTTCCTAATTAGCTGGTAGCTGAGAAGTCACAATTCTCATTTCAAGCATGTGTCAGATTTCCTTCGAGGAATAAAGTATCCTACAGTGCACATTAGGGAAACAGTAAGATAAAGTATAGCATGTTCAACTTTTTCTTTTCTTTTCTTTTTTTTTTTTTAATTGCCTCTAACAAAATATCCTCTTCTCCAAATAAATACCTAAAGTTCAATTTAGTGGCACTACACAAATGATAGTTTCAAATCATGAATGTTGCATTATACTGACAAGTGCAATGACTCTCTTTTTATTTGCTTTGTCTTTACATACAATCTCAGTTTAAGATCTTTACATACAATCTCAGTTTAAGATCACTCAGGATCACTACTTTGAAAACATTATCAATTACTTCATTTCAGAGACACAGTGCCTTAAGGTATGTTGAATGGTTTGGACTGACGGTGCAGACCAGTTAGCTGATCATAAATAACAATTCAAAAACTGGCATGTAACTATTCCAAAACCCAAGAGCATAGGTATACATTAACCTGCTAGTTTTAATGAGCATGAGCCACTTCTTTTTTTTAAATGATACCAAGTGGATCTCAGTCATTTAATAGGAAAAGAAAAGGCCTACCTGTTGATTAAAAGCTGAATTTCCACCTGGCATAGGTAAACTAGATGGAGCAACTTGAAGTAAATCCAGAGGAGAGCCTGGATTAATGCTCTTATTTTCATTTGTGAAATAATTCCACACCAAGGCACTTGGGCAACAAAGAGTTACAGTCTGCAAGCAACAATGCAAAGTAGTTAGAAGTATTGTCCTAGGACGTGATAAATGACATGAGTTACAGCTAATACAAACCAAGAGATAGCCTACCAAGCTTCTAGCCCAGAGGTGGGCAAAACATGGCCCACAGATCCCTGTGTTGGGTGCTTGTTCCTTCGGCAGGTAAATGCCAGGAGTGGATTGCAGGTCTGCCCTGGGCCCTGGCCCCACTATATTATCACCCCACAATCATGACCCTGGCCCTACTCACCCATCCTACTCCTGGACACCGCTCCCCACCCACCCACAAGGGTCCTGGGCTGGACTCCATGGATACCCTGCCTCCATGGATACCCTCCAGCACCCCCAGTGATGAGTGCAGGGCGGATAGCCCAGGGCTGGATAGGACCAATGCCTCCCCATTCCAGCCCCCAACACACCACACCAGGCCACAACAGCACTCCTACGCTTCCCCCCAGCCCACAACAGATCACAGAAACATCTTCAGTGGCCCTCCAGTCCACATAATTCCCCACCCCTGTTCTAGCCCAATGACACCAGAAGCGATGGGGAAGGGGAAGAGAGAAAGAGAGAGAGAGAGACCTCTGTTTAAACTTAGCAGTAAGAATTCACTTACTTTTTAAAATGATGTATGAAATTCAATTAAAATGTTATTTTTATTGTTAAAAAATTACGTTGCTTTTAAATAAATATGTCATCAACAGGGAACCTGGTTTTCTCTGATAAAAAAATCCTTAGTATTCAGATTTTTTAAAAAGTGACCCCAAACCCACATTTCTCCATGATTAAAACGAAACACCACCAACATATATGTCTAGATCATTTTAATCATTTTCATTTTAATCATGGAGAAATGGATTTGGGGTCACTTTTTTAGCGCAAAAATTAGGGATTTTTTTTTTAAATCAGAGAAAACCAGGATCCCTGATGATCAATTTACTTTACTACTGCTTTCACTCTACTAAAAAACAATACCACTAAGGGTTAATTGCAATCAGACACAGTCTAATAAACATGAATAAATTTTAGCAAAATGTGTCATTTGGGCCAAGTACAGACATTACACTTTTACCAGTCTAAGTAATCGGAAGCCAATCCAAACCCATAACAGAACAGAAGTTCCATGCACATAGGCTGGTCTAAAAATGGCAGAACCCAGTCTAAATTAGACCTGGATTGATGTGCACTCAGACTTAATCAACTTAGATTAGACCAGTGCATTAAACTTCAGTACCAATTCCCCTATCAATTCGAGTAAGGCTGCTAACTGCCAGCATCCCAGGCTCCTTTGCACCCCCTGCTGCCCACCCTGCCCTTGCAGGGAGGTACACTTGCACTCACCCACCCTTGGCTGCTCCAGCCAAGGGCACAGCTGGCCCTGCCGCCCGCCCCCTCGGTTCTCCCAGACCCAAGCCAACACAGCCCCTCTCCCCAGCTCTATCTCCTGCCTCCTCAGCTACAGCCAGCCAGTGGGGGACAGTAGAAATGGAGGCTTCTGCCACAGAGCCAGCCCTGGGTCTCCCAGACCTGAGCCAGCACAGCCCCTCTCCCCAGCCCTGCCTCTTGTCAGCTGTAGTCAGGAGCTGGGAGATGACAGAGGCTTGTCACACAGACCTGGCAGGCAATCAGGGTGGCCCAGCCTCTTGGCTGTATTCAGCATTCAGCCTGGGGAGCCTGTGGGGAAGCAGGTGGGACTGCCCCCTACCTGCTGGCCCCTACTACCCAAAGGGTAAATGTGTGTTCTGTTCACTCCCAAACTAACCTACGTTGCTTACAGAACCCACTTTGATTAATTCCACCTCAGGCTTTTTGAATGTCTGTACATAGCCTCAGGATGCAGCTACAAAGAGAAGTACATATGAAATATTAAAATTAAGACATTAATTAAAATACATTCTCCAATCAAGATTTTAACACAAACAATCCAGTGAAATGGACTAAGAGTGTTGTTTCTTTTGACATTCAAACTACTTAAGGATCCTGGATTGACAAGCCTGGAGACTGTGGCATCTAGTGCTATACAAAGGTCAACTAGAGGTTGAAATCCTCATCCCATTAGAACTAACTAAAGTTCTGCCACTGACTTGGGGCAAAGATTTCACCTACTCTTCACTTTATTACCTACTGCCCATCACACCTAGGTTTAAACACCTTCACTAGGACCGAAATCTATCCTGTTAATTTTGAGCTCACCCGTCCATTTCCTTTTCCCCCTTTCTTTAGAAAGCATGTTGAAGCTGGGGGGGCAGGGAGTAGTAGATATGCTGGAGGGTAGGTCTTGGATTCAGAGACACCTTGACAAATTGGAGGACTGGACCAAAAGAAATCTCAGGAAGTTTAATAAGAACAAGTGCAAAGTCCTGCACTCAGGACGGAACAATTCCGTGCACTGATACAGACTGGGGACCAACTGGCTAAGCAGCAGCTCTGCAAAGAAGGACCTGGGGCTTACAGTGAACAGGAAACAGAATATCAGCCAGCAGTGTGCCCTTGTTGCAGAGAAGGCTAACGGCATACTGGGCTGCATCAGTAGAAGCATTGCCAGCAGATTCAGGGAAGGAACAATTCCCCCTCCATTCAGCACTGGTGAGGCCACATAAGGAGTACTATGTCCAGTTTTGGGCACCCCACTACAGGTTTCCCTTAATTTATGCGGGTTCCATATATGTTATGCGATCACCCTCTTTCTACCCAAAATTCCTTATAAGCAAGGTAAATTCACTCTTATGCAATCAGGGCTCTGCTTCTCCCCACTCACCTCAGCCCCTGAGCAAGGTAAATTCACTCTTATGCAATCAGGGCTCTGCTTCTCCCCACTCACCTCAGCCCCTGGGCTGCACCGTGCCATGGTGCAGGCAGGTGGCGTCAGCTGCTTCCGGGTCTGCTGCAGCAGCTGGGGTGACTGGGGAGAAGCGGAGGCCTGGGAGGTTCGGGGCACGGTGCAGCCCAGCCGCTACAGGCAGCCTGTGTCGGCTGCTCCTGCAGGGACTTGGGTCAGCAGGGAGAAGAGCCCCGGGCTGCAGCAGGCCACAAGATGGCAAGAACTGCAAGTGGATGTAGGGCACAGGGGTATGGGATGGCGGGGGCACGGCTCTTACTGCCACGTATCCCCCAAGACGGCTACAGGCTGGGCTCTCTCTGGGGGGCATATGCCCCTGGATCTGCATGTAGGACAACAACAGGCTGCTACTGCAAACTGGGGCCAGCAACACGACCAGGCTGGTGGTGGGGGAGCTACGGCGAATTTTAGGGTAGTAGCAACCCCCTCCCAGCCCTGCTGCTGCCATCCACCTGGAGCCGGCCCCAGCCTTGCTTGCAGAAATGAGGTGGTGGCACTAGAAGGGGGGCTGCTGCCAACCCCAAATTTGCCATAGCCCCCCCCAACCTGCTCACCGAGTGCCAGGGCAAGCTGGTGGTGCTGCCGGCCCCAGCCTGCAGTGGCAGCCTACTGCTGTCCTGTGCAGGGATCCAGGAGCCTGAGCCCACCCAGGAAGAGGCCGGCACAGCCCCCGAGCCCACAGCCCTCTCAGAAGGCGTGTAGCACCAAGAGCCACAGCCCCCCCACGCCACACCCGCTCACAGCTCCTGCTGCTTTGCTGCAAGCCAGTGGGCTGCACTGAACCCCTCCTCTTGCCCCTTCCCTAGTTCCAGCCTTACTCCCTCCCTCACCGCAGTGGAAATATATCCCTATCTGTTCTATTGCAAACTGGGTTCACTTTATGTGAAGTCGATTTATGTGCCATTCTCCGGGAGCACATGTATTGCATAAATCGAGGGAAACCTATATAGAAAAGATGTGGACAAATTGGAGCTAGTCCAGCAAAGAGCAATGAAAATGGTTAGGGGGCAGGGGCATATGACTTCTGAGGAGAGGCTGCAGGAACTGGGCTTATTTAGTCTGGAGAAGAGAAGACTACAGGGGGATTTAATAGCAGCTTTCAACTACCTGAAGGGTGACTGCAAAGAGGATGGATCTGGACTGCTCTCAGTGGTGCCAGATGGCAGAACAAGAAGCAATGGTCTCAAAGTGCAGCAAGGGAAGTTTAAGTTAAATACTGCAGTGGAGGGAACCTCTCCCCTAAGGAGTATAGTAAAACACTGAAACAGGCTACCCTAAGAGGTTGTGGAATGCCCACCCTTCAAGGTTTTTAAGATCCAGGTAGACAAAGCCTGGATGATATAGCTGTGGATGGTCGTACTCTGAGCAGGGGGTTGGATATCCAGGGGTCAAAAAATCAGCACAAAACAAAAAGCTGAGTGGCACATGGGAGGGCAGCATGCACCACTCAAAACCAGAGCCTAGCCAGATAGAGCAACACACCGGCTGCCAGGCAGTCTGCAAGTGGCAGCATCACTACTGCTGGAGCCCTGGAAGGCCCCCCCCCAGGACTTCAGGTCAGGCTGCTGGGGCCAGCACAGTGTTAGCTCCAGCTTCCCCTATCCTGCCCAAGGTAACCTGCTGTACGCCAGCAGGCACATGGCACAGGTGTTCCCGCACCACTGCTAGTTGTCCCCAGGGAACCAAATGTCCATACTCATGTGGACACAGCCATAATCTGTAGAATACCTCTGAAGTCTTTCTTAAGGTTGATTTAATCCTTCAATCAAACAGATTTCAAATTGTGTCCTGGTTCAGGAGTCTTTATCTCATTTAGCAGACCCAAAAACCAGCCAGTGTCCAAATGCTCTGCAAACATAATTAATTAATCTAACTTTGAAAACAAAGAGCATTGAAAACATTTACCTACCTGCAGCATACAACTAAGCCCATAAACTAGTGGACGATGTTGTGAGCAGGAAAAGAAATCTGAACAGGCTAGCTGTACTGGGCTCACCATAGGACCAGGTGTAGTAGGACTTGGAGCTGCTAAAGGAGGATTATTTGATCCAATAATCATGTGAGGTGAGTGTGCAGCTACCAAGTTAGGACTGTCACTCAGCAATAAAGATAGACGTCTGGCACAAAAATAAGCAAGGCGACGGGACAGGTAAGCTGACTGAACAAACTCTTCTGAATACTGAAACAGAAATAGCATAGTTATTAGTAAGCAGAAATGTTTTTCTGATAGTTCCTACCAATATTATTCTGATCTTTTGAGATACAGAGGCTAAAAAGGGACACCTAGCATACTAAAAGTGATCCGTGTTTTCTGATTGTGAGTTCTAGTACAGTGCTGGCTCTTTGAAAACTCATTTGCCTGTGCAAAAAAGTTTTTTAAACTTTATTTTTGTTTTAAAAACAAAAAATATTTTATATTAAATTTTAGGATAGGAGTTCTTACAGTCCTAATGTCCAAGCATCTGGACAAACAAAAAATTGTAGCATTTCAAAAGCAATCTATATACACACACACACACACACACACACACACACAACATATGTATATATAAGCAATAAAGTATTTAGTTAATTAGAGTTTTAAAAATATACTGAAAAGTACAAGCTAAATGTAAATGTTATCTGAGAAATTTTAATCATGAGTAAGGCATCTTTTATTTTTAAAGCAACCATATAGCTTTAAAACATGTATTGTACCTGTAGCATTAGTGGTAACAATAGTTTAAGAAGGTCATCATCGGTGGGTCTGATTTTTTCCAACACATCTAGTATCCATGTCAAATACTCATGTCTTTCAAGCATTCCTTCCTTAAAGAAATTTTTTTTTAAATTGAATCAATTATTAAATTGCAAGCAGCAGACAAAAAATCTTGTACTTTTATTTGCAATGTTACTGTATCATACCACAAAGTTTGATTCCCCAGGACACAATAAACAAAGCTGATGTGGAGAAAGACCCTACATCCCTCAAAAAAAAATTCAATGTCTGTAACCTAGAAAGAAAAAATGGGCAATAAATCAACAGCTACTCAAAGATCCTGGCAGATGCAGGAACCAGCACAAGTTGCAATGAAGAGTGGTCCACACACAGCTCAGATTCACCAAACTAAGAAACACTTGATAAACTTTCTCCCAGTGTCAACCCTACCCCAGCAATTGGCTCCAAAGGCTAAATACAGACAGTCAAAAAATCAGAGGCTGAATCAATTCAGTCTTTGCAGGTTAGTCTAATATGCATAGATTGAATGGAGAAGCAACTGAATGGACATTCACTTTCGACTCTGGAAATGCAGCCATGTGCCTGCAGTGGCCCAGGCCAGAAGCCAAGTGGGTGCTAAAGCATGCCGCCCTGTTCAGCTAGAACAGACAGCTCGAGTCAAAGCTAGCCCTCCCACACTGAGAGGGCTGGTTTGCGGGAGATGTGCAAAGCATCCTGGGATACTCAGGGACTGAGTTAACTTGAAACTGGAAACACTGGGACAGAAATTCAATAAACCAATTTAACCTAAATCAGTTACGTCTAATATTATATCCATCCAAGTGTATCTTAAACCAGTTTCAGTCATTTTGAAAGTGGTTTATGTACACTGAACTTCTGTTGTTACAGATCTGAATTGATTTCCAATTGCTGATACCAGTTTGTGGGTAACTTTTTTCCCTAGCCAAAGAGACTACATTAGCCTCAAAAAAGCTGTTTTACTGTAGCTACATAGCATCAACACCCAAGCCAGCTCATTTACACTTCATTCAGTTATCTCCCTTCAAGACCTTCAGCCTTGCAAGACGCAAGCATTCTCTTTGCATAACCTGTCTCCACTCCTTGGTTTTCTCTCACCAGAACTCATCTGTTATTGTTAACAATCAGAGACAAGAAATGATAGAAAGACTACCTAAGGACTAGCCACGGACAAACATATACGTTGGACCTTAGTGAGGCAGAGGGCTCACTTTGGGCGAGGCTGAACATTAAAAAGGAAACAGCCGAAAGTGTATTTTGTTTGGAGTACAAACTGTATTGAGTAGAGGGGTGCTCCATCTTCAACCCCATCAGGGACTGATGGGCTCACATAGCTGTGCAAGTAGGAAATTTAAAAAAAAAAAAAACATTCCTGCATGCATGACCTAGCTTCACTTCCTTAGCGACTGCATATTTGTTAAAACATCTGCAATGTAGACCATCCACAATGTAATCAAATCACACTACTTTAAACTTTATGCAAGTCAAAATTATTTCACTTGGATAACCATTATTCATTTGCATACATCTTAAAGTAAATATGTTCCTTACAGATGTGCTGTCCATATTACTTGCACATGTATGTGTGCACACATTCCACTGTTGGTGTACATGCTTTCAATGAATTTGACCTGCCCATGTGGGCAAAAAACTACACTATTTATATCCTCTAATCTCTACCCAAGATCTTAAAGAGCACTGCAACCCTAATTGCCTCTCCCTGTCTTTGACAAATTAGAATCCAAATGTTAGGCCAGGTACACACATTACACAAACCAGTATATAAGTGATCGGAAACCAATCTATACCTATAAACAGAACAGAAGTTCAGGGCACAGACTGGTTTAAAAACAGTGCACCCAGGTCTAAGACAGACCTGGATCAATATGGCATCAGACCTAAACAGTTTAGGTTACAGCGGTGCATCAAACTTCTGTACCAGATCCCATATCAATTCATGTTAGGTCACTGTCCACCAGCATCCCAGGCTTCTTCACAGGCCCCCAACAGCCTCGCTCACAGGGAGCCACACTGAAGCTCCGTCACACTTAGCTGCTCCAGCTGAGCATGCAGCAGGCTCTGCCTCAGGGCTGTTAGAGAGTTGAGCTAACACCAAATCTCTTCCCAGCCCCACGTCCTGCATCCAGCCAGCTCTTAGCTGCAAGCAGGCAGGGGGAAGCAGGACTGACGCTTCTGTTTCACAGGCCTGGCACCAGTCACTGAGCTGGGGGCCACGGGGGGCCTCCCAAGGCGCTCCCTGGCAGACCCGGAAGTGAAGCGAAAGTGCTTCTGGTCTGTTGCCAAGCACACTGGGGAGCTCCCCATGCTCCTGTGGGATGTTCCATCTGCCACCACATCACAGTGTTCACAAGCAACACCTGATACCTCAAGGTATGTAGAAAAAACATTTAAAACTCTGTGTCTGAATCGCCAAATCTTTCCAAATCGATTCAGAGAGATTAAAGGGTCCTCTGATTCGATTCGAATTTGGAGATTCGGCCACCAAATCGGGCCAAAACTCTGCTGAACTGAATCAGGGACCGAAGCTTTGCACAGCCCTACTAGCTCAACTCTGACTGCCAGATCTGGGTCCATGCAAGAGAAGCCTCAGGCACCCTCTCTACCCCTCCCTGCAGCTGACAGCAGGGGGCTGAACGTGTGTGTCCAGCAGTCAATCGGGGGTGCCCCACTGCCCAGCTGCACTCATCTGCCCTTAGCAGTCTCCAGCACACTAGAAAGTGTGCAGGAGTGCCCCCAACCTGCTGGCCTTGGCCAGTGCAGACATCCTTCATGCCTGCCCCCAACCAAAGGGAGAACTTGCGTTCTGTTCACTTCCAAACTAACCTAGACTGCCTAGAGAAACCCACATAAGTTAGTTCAAATCTGCCTCGGGCTTTTTGAATGTGTGTACCTAGCCTTACTGAATTCAGACTCCATTGTAGTGAGGAAGATGAGCAGCTCATAGAATACAAACAGACAGCCTAATGTAGCAACCTCAAGTATTAGAACCTTCATCCAAGAAAGAGATACTTCTTGTACCGGGCAAACTGTGCACAGTCACTCTACATTGCATCAAACTGTATTCTGAATTAGCCAAACAAAAAACAACTGAAAAATCTGAAAGAAATTACCTGCCCTCTCACCTCTCTGCATAAGCTACAACTGTTGGCATGAGGTGGGGAGGAGGGCAACAGAGAGAGTACATTATCAGTTTGTGCATTATTTCTAGCAAACAGATCATTAGAATAGCTACATTCTGAATCTTGGCTTTGCCTTTCATTCTGGCTTTGAGGGAAATGCAGGCATATGCATAACATTATCTGGAAGAAGCTACACCTACTGGGGAGAGGGGGCATGGTGTCAAGAACACCTCCTCACCTGTTTTTCATATGAAGTCATACACAGAAGCAGTAATGACAAGGTCGCTATCTTATCATCCTTTCTGACCAAAGTTATTGCTGCCAGAAAAGCGGTTTTGATGGAAGGATGAGGCACGTAAGACAGTTTGTGGCTCTAAAGGTTGAGCCATTGACCCTGCCAATACAATACTTGAGTTCAATTCTATACAGGTTTACATGCCACACTTGTCACCATAGAAACAAAGTACCATCATGGGTTTTGTTTTTTCACCTGCTTCCTAGATGGGAGACAGTAGCACGGTGTGTTGTTTAAGTTTGGGGTGTTTGTGTTCTTAGGCATATCACAAGCTTTAATTCTGCTTATACTGAAGTTCATTTTAGTTCAACACTGAAAAACCCTGAAATAGTTTCATACTCATATAAAAAGGTTTTTGTCAAGCAAAATTTTAACATAATTTAAACAACTTGCAAGTTTTTAGTTGTGAGTTATAAATAAATGGACAAAAGTGACTATTTTCAAATGCATTTTAAAATTGGATCCCTAGCACAGTCTCCCCCAAAAAAAAAAAAATCTAATTTCTGAGGAAAAGTTACCTGGAACATATAAAATGCCAATTTTTCATTATATTCCCACTGCTTCAGTGCTTGTTCCACCTCTTGAGGCACAGCTACAGAGCTGTTGCCTTGGTTTGTAGTCACATGATAAAATTCTGCAATCTTTGCCAGCTGCTCTCGAAGGAACCGGGTTAGGATTTGAGTCCATTCTATGAAATAAGTTCACAGTTAAAATTGGAAAACATTAAATTCCTTCTTAGGAGACAGCACTTAATTCTTCATAGCAAAAACTACAACTTTTTATTACCTTCCTAATTGGAACACTTTTCAAAACATTAAGCAGCAACTATAAAAATGCAGCACCTATTCTGAATAAACAGGTTTTGTGCATGCTTCTCCTGTGCATTGTTCTTGAAGTGTACACACCATGAAGTGTGTTACTAGGGTGTTAATTTAATGAATGTCTCCACCTGGAAAGATACAAAACACATGCTATGCCTGTAGGGCATCCCCTGTCTGCTCTACCAGGACTCAATATCCAACTACAAAGCAGCCTTGAAGAGAAACATAAAAATACTTTCCAATTATTTACTTCTATCTGGAGACTTATTTCTCCCCCAAAAATAACAAAAATAAAACTAAACTGTTTTTTTACATACATGAGAGAAACTGAAAATAAAATTGTTTTTCCTGTGTTCTCTTGAAATTCATGTAGAACTCCTCCAATTTTAATTCTTCTCCAAAATCCAACCATCTCCAAGTAGTTTATTAGGTCAATAAACTGGCCAATGCAGCATGAAGCTTCACAAATAAGATCAGGAATAAAGATGAGAGAATCCCATATTTGAATCATTTTGTAGTGTTTATCAGTACTGCCTCAGCCTAATCCAGCCAGTAATTCCACAGTGCAGGGTACTAAAGAAGAGTTTGGGGAAAATTAATCTAAACCAATTTATAAAAAAAGGGCAATGGCAGAAATCCACTTGGTATGCTCACCTTTGACAACCCTGAAGCACAGCAAAAAGTTAACTTCAATCCATTCTGCACCTAAAAGAATTAGCCATACACTGGCTATGGCAACTGTCAGCGCTGCCACCAAAACCCTCATATTGGTTTGAAAGGCCTTTCTTCAACACCTTAAATCAGAATTAAACAAGTTACCAAGTCCTTGCAGCACAGGATAAAATGAGACTGTACATTACTTCAACACACAACCACTTCAGAACCACGACATCTCAGTACAACCACTTGGGAACCAAAGGTCTTCCATGCACAGGTTCCACCTTGCATAGAGTCAAGATCACCCCCAAGATAACCTTAGATTGATGAAAAGCAGCGAGGCCATCTCATAACTAAACAATTATCTCCTCATTTCTCAAGCCCTCAGATTCTGGGTCAATAGATAAACACTAGTCCAGGACTTCTGTGAAGAACATCAGGACCACATAAAGACATGTCCTCCGTCCTTAGCTATTCCATTGCTGGGTGGATGCTGACTCCTACTATGCAAGGTGTTCAGAATGTCAGAAAACACTACACTAAACCAGCAGTCTGCCACTGGATAAAATGTCTTTATCATGCTAAAAATAGCCACATCTACACCTGAATGTACTTATGAGTGTCACATGATAATTCCTGCATAAAGCCCATGTACTGTCAGTGATGCAGGGAGTGCAACACTGTCAGCTAGTCAGAGACGATGGCAACTCATGGGTGCAAGGGAGCCATATAAATTTTCAATTAGGACCTACCAGTAGAATAACTGGGTGGGGGTGGAGGAGCCATAAGCAGGGCCAGTGCCAGCTTAGAGGGGGCACTAATATGTTCCCTTGCCCCCAGGAGTCCTTGTCACTGCAGGAGTAGCCCTGTACCACCCTGCAGGAGCCAGGCAGGCACAGCCCTATGCCCAGTAATGTGTCTGAGTGTTAGGGGGTGGAACACCCCTGTCCCCACTCCCTTCTAGACTAACCTGCAAAGATTGAATCAATTCAGGCACAGGTTTTCTGAATGTCTATCCCTAGCCATAGTGTTACAACAGCAGCTGCAGCACAAGCAACTACCGCTGAAATAAGCCAGGCAGGTAAGACTCCTCTCTCCT
This sequence comes from Crocodylus porosus, assembly GCF_001723895.1. Classification (NCBI taxonomy): domain Eukaryota; kingdom Metazoa; phylum Chordata; order Crocodylia; family Crocodylidae; genus Crocodylus; species Crocodylus porosus. Next base: position 1,216,006 of record NW_017728910.1, on the reverse strand, counting down.
GCTCACCACTGGTATGCATTTCCCCAGCACCCCTCACCTCTACCCTGGGCACTGAAAGAGTTGGCTGAAAGCCTCTAGGATGTAGATGTCCTACATCAAGGGTGGAACAAGGGGCCAGTGCCGCCCAGTGAAGCAGATCAGCTGTGCCACAATGTATTATGACACAGCTTATCCACTCCATTTGATGATGTTTATTTCTTCAAGCATTTCTTCAAGCCCCTCCCATTCATTACACCCCAAAATATCTTGGATCTTTCGACAAAAAGTTTCTCTGCTTTGCACTCGGGCATTTTTTCTGACATTTTGTGGACCACTTGTCTGATTTACATTGGTAACTTTACAACATACTAATACCTTACTTTACAAAACAAACAAATGCCTCTCTCATCCTACAGGACTACATCCTTTTATGACTTGCATACTTCACAGGGCACAACTAAGCATTAATAATCTATGCATATGAAGATTTCTTTGAATGCAAAATTACCAGAATATTTACAAACTTTACTTTAAAATAATTTTATCTGCTGCCAACAGTTAGTTAATCCATAATATTTATTTTTCACTCCAAAGTTTGTAGAATTGCAGCAAATTGTCATTCAAGAATTTTGCAAAATTATAGTTGACATATTTCTGTAATTCTTATTCTCAATACAAGAATATAGACAACAAGCAATACACAAAGTTGTGGAGACTTCATTCTACCTAATACAAATGCTGAAGGGGGGGGGGGTGGAATGATTACTATGCAACCATCAGCCTGCTTCTGGATTGCTTCTTGTGTGGTGGCAAAGAAAAACTATGTCTAAGTCTACACCAATGGCTAGCAACCTTTTAAGGCTACAAGCTACACTGACCCAGTTCGCATCAAAGGCAGGAGAATAGGTGGCCACCAGGACCCTGCCACCACTGCCACCTTTCCCTGCAGTGGCACAGGGAAAAGCACCCACCACTGCAACTGCTTCCCCCTGAAGGCACCGGGGAAAGTAACAACTGCCAAAGCCCCCCACTGCTAACCATCACCAAAGCCCCATGTGCAGGCTAGATCAAATGGCTCCGCCAGTTGTACGTTACCAACCCCTGGTATAGATTTTAAATTAAGAGGAGGTGAAAATGTAGGTGAAACATTACTTTCTATGGAATTCCTCTTTTACACACTTAAGAGTTCAAGTGAGGTACTAAAGAGAGTTGTTATATCACATGAAAGACCAATAAAGTTCTCCTTAATCAGCATCAAGCATAACTTTAGAAGAACATTCTATGTACATATTATAGTATCACTTTGTCAGTCTGACTCCTAGTATCAAATATCATTGTTTTCATGGTTGTCCGTGAACCTCACCTCAAAAAAAAATCACTTGTTCACTTCTGATTTTTTTGTCTTTCCTAATTTTCTAATAAGAAATTCTGTCAGCACATGTTGGATAATTTCCTTTTACAAACACATCAGCTGAGTATAGGCATTTTAAGTGTTGTTTAAGCTCAAAATAGCTATACAGAAACATATAGTAAATATTTGCTTCAAAGCACTCACTTAGATTTGTAAAAAATGATTTCAAATCTACCATTTCATACTTCTTTTCATATCATACTATGAAAGGATAATTTTACCAAGGCAATTTATTACCACTATCTCTGCCACTAAGGTAGAACGTGTAGAAAATGAATCATTTTCATTACTCCAAGATTAGACCTGAAACATTTTGAAGACTGCCAAAGACTAATCAGAAATGTACAGTATAATTATTCCCATAAAACTAAATAACCTTTGCAAAACAGCAAATTTTCAAGGAAAATAACCTTTAGTACCCACTTGGCACAGTCAAAAGAAATCAGAATTGGAACACTCAACACAAGCCTACTGTAGGAAAGTCTTTGGTTACTCCTATTTTTTCTTCAGCTGCCAAGGAACAGATTAAATGTTGACTAAACACCAGAAGCATCCATCCACCCATTTTACCCTGTTATAGAGCACCAGCTCCAACCTGTTCAGTAAGCAGAACGTTTTATCTACAGATACTGGACCACAGCCTCAGCTGGAACAAGCTAGTGCCATGCTGATTCACACTAGCCTACTTTTCTGACAGTCGAGTTAGAAAGAATGTTTTGGTTTTCTTACCATAACAGAGTTCATTTCAGACTGAACAGCAAGGCCTTTAGTGCAATCTCAACACAACATCACCACCATCTTTTCCCCTTGGGATACATGGCATGCTATTTCAGAAGCTATCCTTAGCAAATTAGGGGAGTAATGAGCCTGCTTTTACTTGACAATATTGGAAAGGGCCACTTGGTTTTACCCCTAAGAAACCTTGGATAAGAGGCAAAAAAGGAGGAAAAACAGGCCTTATCCTGGAGACGGTGAGAAAAAAAACAAGAAGGAATGAAAGATAGAATTTTCTTACATGCACATGGCACAATACAGAGCTGTGCAACAACACTCATGCCAGCTGTAAACAACCTCACTGGGTACCCAAACAGTAAAGCCACATTAGCAGAGCAGCACAGTAGTCTACCTTGCTTCTTCAGAGTAAGACTAATTACCACAAATAAAGCACCGCAGTACTGAGCTAATTCAGATGTCCCTCCAAAAGCAGGGGTTGTCCTGATTAGACATTCCTTAAGTACCTGGCACATACCATATTCAGTACAAATAACAAACAGGGTTGGGGGAAAGGGCTCAAAGACTTCTCCTGAAAATGTGTGCATTAGAGAAGCCAAAGGAGGTTATCCTCTTAGTCACTCCAGCTATGACTGTTGTACTAGAGGCAGATCCCAACTTGAGTTCACACTGCTTTCTGTCTCCCTGCCCTTGTGACCTGACTGACACCAGTGAGGGAGCAAATGAAAAGTAGAGTCATGTGGGAAATCTATGAGCAGCAGAGCCATGCACCCTACAGCTGCATCACAGCACATGCACCTCACTGCGAGGGGGGTGGGAGTAATGATTCCTATCTGTCAGTGCATCTGTTATAAGCTCCATTGGGTAAATAGAGGATCCTGCTGCGAAGAGGCCGCAAGTCTAATCTTTTCTATGTAAGAGAAGGTAGAGGGGCTTGTTTCTGCATTCCCAACACCTGCGGGGACTAGAAGCAGAGGACCCAGTACTACACATATACCTGGAGCCTAAGCAGGGTTGAGAGTCAATATAGACACCCAGTCCCTAATGCAGTGATTCTCAAAGGCAGCACGCTAGTATGCCATGAGGTCTCTGGTGTGAGGAGATAAATGCCGTCCTCTTCTGTCTGGCACCATGAGCCTGCCCCAGCTACTCCAACAGTGTTTTCAGTGGCTCTTCTGGTGACTTGATCCACATTTGCTGTCCTCCCTCACCCTTTCCCACCCCCTAGGCAGACCCTGTGCCCCTCCCCCACCAACAGCAGCAGGGTGCTCTGGTGTAAGCAGCCAGGCATACACACTGACAGAGCAATGTTCTGCAACTCTGATTGGCCCCTCCATTCCTCCTATGCTCCCAGGGCCAACAGAATGGGCCACAGGGGTGATTGCAAGCATGCAAGATCCTGCAGGGCTGCCCTAACTCCCCGACGTACAAACCAGGGGTCAGGAGGGGGCAGACAGTGGAAAAAGAAGAGGACAGCAGAGTGAGGTCCTGTCTCCACTGCCCTTAAATCAGCACCAGCTGGATCAACGATTTTCAACTTTGTTGGTCTCGAAGTCCCCCTCCATGTCACTTCTGTATTACATCCATTTTCAGCAATTTTCAGCTGGGGGCTGCAAAATTCAAAAGAGTTATGGAGGGGTGCTTTGAAGCTAAAAAGATTGAGAACCACTGGTATAGGAGACCAATTCTTTGCTTAAAGAAAGATGGGTTTGACATCATTTTTTAACAGTATGTATCAACACTGGTATGATTTTCTCTGGCAGGGGATGAGTTAACATATGGAGGGGGGGAAAAAAATACTATACTGCACACATGCACTCATGTTGAGGTATAAGAGTGAAGTGGGCCACTAATTTTAATCCAGCAAAAAGTGTACCCAAGTATCAAAAGTTTGGGAAAAGGTGTTTTCCTGCCTGGGAAGAAGGGGAAAAGATCCTGCCATGTGAAAATGGCGCCTATACTAAAATCAGGAAGACCAAGATGAACATGGGGAAGGGTTAAAATATCCACACAACCTAAAAAATTACAGATCAGATTCATTGACAGAAAGCTTCTCCTGTACAGGCTAATAATTACAACTGTTTTAACAGCTTTGAAATCTACTCAGTACATATTAAAAGGAACATATAGACCTAACCCAGAACACCAGAAAGGCATGATCTAAGCACGGTGGTGCAGACCCATCTCTACCATTTATCTTAAGGTAAGACTTCTTAACATCATTGTAGTACCTTGACTCAAACTGCAATTGTGTCATCAGTAGATCACAAAAGACACACAGGCCTATATTTGGCTAGAACTTTGATATGAGCTCTCATAGGAAATCAAGACTAATACATCATTGTTTTGGCAACTAATTAGATGGCCCTTCCTCATCTAGAAAAATAATTCATTCAGATGTCACTGGATTGAAAAGCACCATAGTTTGAATGAGTAAGAAAGCCAAGGTAATAACTATCAAATGCAAAACCTCACTTATTTACTATCAGTAATAACAATCAAGCTGTATTAAACAGTCTCCCCTCCCTTTATGCATTTAAACTTTTTGTGGCATTCCAGCATCCCAACATGTCTTTGCTCTTTCCATGTTTAGAGCTCCATTGTCTGCCACAGTTTATTGCTTTGGGAGTATGCTGCTAATATGCAGTCTATGTACATCCACAATAATAGGTGCAATTGTATTGTATAGTCATAACTTATCCAACCATTATAAATTAAAAACTTATGCCACTGTCACACAATTATTACAAGTCTTTTTATTAAAATCTGTTTAAAGTAAAAGGTGGCCTTTTCAGACTTGGGTCACTGGCATGACAACTCACTTTCTGATAAAAAGATCACTGCCTTTAGTTCAACTCAACAGGAAAACCTTTACGTGCTGCAAAGTCCCTGAAGACAGAGTTAATCATCTGGATCCCCTAATTGTACAGTTCTATATGTGCCAAAGTCCCTAGCTGTAACCTTATCTTTGGCATTTCCAAGTTCTGTACTTCTCAAAGAAAGAAACTCCCAGTCTCTCCTCGTGAATGCTACTTTATCTACTACTTTCCCAATTATTATTGGGAATATGGCCACTATCCTTCTTACACACTCCTACCACCTCTTGTTTTCAAGATCTCCCATTCTATTCCCAAAGCCCAAAGCCCATTATCTACTAAAATGTTTATCTTCACCTGACACTCAGAGCCCTTCCTACCACATACCAGGTCAATTTAAAACTTCTATCTCTGACTTCTGGTCCATGCACCAGCCCACCCCTGTCTGGACCTCTGCTCTCTCCGGTCCCATCACATCTTGCAGCTATGCCTACGTGATAACACAGTTTGGCCCTTTCCTGTTCTAGCAAGCCAGGCACCGAATAACTACTTTCTTCTTTCAGACTTAAGCCCACAATACAAATGCCTTCTCCCAAATTAAATTTAAATAGTTTTGTACCAAGCTATAACTTCCCCTGGAAATGCTAGCGTATATTGTTCAGATCGTGAATTCTTCCTGGAAAGCATACATCTTCTACATATTGTGGGCACTTGAATAATGAAGTCATATTTATGGATGGGAAGAAAGCCCAAGGGGATTAAGTGAGTATAAATTCATACTAGGAATCATTTTCAAAGATCCCAGATAATTTCTATCACTTTCTCCCAAGTTCAGTCCAGTGATTCCACCATATATTGACCTGCACTGTGCAGCCTCTAAATTTATCATATTGGCCTGTGTTCTCATCCTGCACCTTGGATGTTTGTTGCCTTTAGCCAGTTTGCTTTTTTCAATACATAAAATATGCGCAAAGTTTTGAGGGGAAAAAATAAAAGAAAAACAGGTTTATATGTCTAAATCTGACTAATGATTCAGGATTGTAAAATGTCCCCTCTGTCCTTGCTCCCCCATCTTTATTTAAAGATAAACTTAATTACCTTCAAGAATGTATGGGAATAGAGGACAAAAGATCCCACCCAAAAAATACTAAACAAAGGATTGGAAGCACGTAGACTTATTTCTGCAGCTGAAAATTTGATTGGTATGGTTCTCATGTTAGGTCACTGTTTTGTTCTAGTATGAGTTTTCCAGCATCTTTTTATATTTTTCATGCATCATGCAATACATGTCTAGCTAATTACATAAACATTCTAGAAATGAAAGATATGAAAATAAAGTCAAATTGTACTGCCCATATGTCAATTCAATAGGACAGCTCAGGCTGTAAAAGCCACAAGAGTGAACCCATGTTTTGTCTTTTCTTTCATGGCTTTTGTTGGTATGATAAGTGCATTTCTTTGTCCTTCCCATTTCAGGAACAGTCTATGCATACTTCAGTCTTAATTTGTATAGTGGAATGCAAGGAAGCCAAGACGGAAAAACTGGCTTCAATTAACTCTTCAGTGGATGAGTTGGCAAGAGCCATGCTACGGCCATAGCTGATAAAGAATGTCTCCTCTTTTACAGAAAAGTTGTATAAGATTTGGCATGGGAGGCCCAGTTGTATTCATGGTGAAGCACCCTACATTGTTGAACATATTCCCCTTTCCCCTGCCATGGTGTCATGCCGTTGAACCATTTATATCCTCATTTACACCTGACTCCCGCCCCCAAGAGCTAGTACATGTTTCTAGCATCAAAGCAAAAGATTAATTTAAGTCTTTCAACAGAATGAACCAACTGAAAAAACTCTATAGAGTTGCTATAGAAAATAGCAAGTTGTGAAGAACTAACAAAAAAAATACCAGAAAAATCCATTATATTTCCTCAAAAGACCTAGTTAGAATGACAAGCTGTCCCATATTACGAGGGACAATTCACCAAACAGCCCCAACGAAGAGTGAAACTAAATTTTGTCCCTAGCACAGGGGTGGGCAAAATGCCTGCCAGGCCATGCTATCTGGCCCACGGGGCCTCTAAAAAAAATTAGAAAATTAATATTTATCTGCCCTGGGCTGCCTGTCATGTGGCCCTTGATGGCTTGCCACAACTCAGCAAGTGGCCCTCCGCCTGAAATAATTGCCCGCCCCACCCTAGCAAGTGACAGCCTGACAGCCAACTATTAATGCAGCCCCCTCACCTCTTCCTAACTGAATTGAAAGGTTACCATCCTATAAACTAATGAACACAATTTCAGATGTGCCATAATACACTGCATGATGTAGCAGCATATTTAATTGGCAAGCAGCCAGAGGAAGGAGCAAGTCAGCATTTGGATTTATTAATGGAACATCTGGGTTCTAGGAGGAGGAGATAATAGGACGCTGCAGCAACAAGATGCCATTAATTCTTAGGTTCTTCAAGGCAGGATCTGGAGAAAGGAGGAAATGAGCACAGCAAACCGCAGAAAACATAGTTGTTAGGGGAAAGCAGCTTTTGCCAGGCCTACTTTCCCTGTCCATCCGAGCAGTTAAAATCCAGTCCTTCCTCTGTAACAATAGATGTCTAGGATTTTTTATAATGTGGTCACTTAGCAAATGCTGTGCTAGAGTTGTAACACAATCTATTATGTTTGCTTTCTATCTGTTTCCTGACAGAAGGCAGAACAAAGGCAGCAGATCCAGACATTGGAGATCTCTCCCAGATGTGAACAGATGGCAAAAGGCAACACTGCTACAAAAGAAGCACTCTTGTCATTTCCACCAAATGGAGTAGCCTGGGAGATTCTTAAGATGCACAGAAGTGCCAGCTAGTATAGAATTAATCTCAAAACTGAGACTAAGACATGGGTATACATGGCTCTTATGCTTGCTTTGTCCTATATCCAGCACTTTGCGGTTCTGATAAGCAGGCGTATTTTTAATGTCAGAGATTAAATTTAAGTTCTCAGAGGAAAAAGTGGGATTGCAAAATATTCTCATTACAATTATTTTAAACTCAAATATTTATGATCCCTTAGCAGGTAGTCCTCCAAAATATGATTTTCTATCTAACAAGATATAAATGCAAGTTGAAAAACTAATCTTGCCAGCAGATCTACATTTACTTGCGTCTCGCCACCTGGCCCAGACTTATTCATCTCTAGAGACAGAAAAGTCTAACTATTACAGCATTATAAATGACTTCTCTCAATGATGTTTGACATTTATTGAGGAGAAGGATTCATTTTACGCTGAAATTTTCCCAGAGTGCATTCACAGAAGACACTAAAAATATAAACAAGTTATAAAGGTAGAGAAAGCATGATCATATGGTGCAAGGGATTTATCAACATGATTTTAGAATAGTTGTATTATTGAGTGACCACCTAGCACACAAAATGTCATGTGCTGTATCTATGCCACTAATATTACAGAACAGAATTAGAAATACTGAGTTATTAAAAGCTATTATTATTACATTTAAAATTCCTTTCTCCATCCGTAGTATCGTCAGATGAAGAACACAGAAAAATTCAGTCAAAGCAGTTTTGGTCCCTATTAACCTGAGTTAGCAAACAGATAGTTAAGAATCCTCTTTTAAATGCTAAATCTAGGCACTACAAATATTTGTTTCTTGATACAAAGAAGTTGTTGTAGCACAAGGTACATTATACATAATTGCGAGTGCTTAGATCAGTAGCCTACTTGTTAAACAAGGGAGGGATTCTGTGGAAAAAATAGTTGGCACCATACAATTAATGACCATACCATAAAATGTACCAGAAATCATGCATGCATGCAATTTAAGATTAATTCAGTTTACCTGGGCAGCTTTAGATGTGGCATTTCCTAAATTCTGAGCACAAAATGTGGCATTTTGGAGCTCTAATATTCGTTCGGTATAGCTTAACGTAACATCCATTTTATAAAGCAGAAGAATGGATTGTGTAAAATCAACTGATGATGCTTAATACACCTGCACCTCTTTGCTTTTCTTCTCATATGACAACCAGCATAGGCAGACTGGTAAATAAGACAGCACATGCAGCATTACCCTACTTCCTTCATTGTAGTATCACCAGATTGCTTGGGTTCCATTTTACACCAGCTCAGTGTCTTTTGAAAAACTGTTTTGCTGATGACTCAAGTTTGGTTTCTCTGTACTCATGGTTGAGAAGTAGAGCTGGACAGCTTTTTTTTTAAAGTTCCAAAACCTGCCTGGCTGGCTTAAATTTGTAACTCAAAGCAACAGCTCCAAACCCACAAATAAAAACGTGAAGAAATGGTTTACATGAAATACCAACGAGGTAAAACAGCTGAAACCCAGCAGCTGCTCACAGCAGAGTCAGGAAGTGACCTTGTAAAGCAGCAAAAACCAAAGGGCTTTCTTTTACTTTTTGTCTAAAACACTAAATTCCAAAGCAGCTAAATAATTTTAGTCCCAGCAATATGAGAAAAGGCACAATCCAGAGGTACCAATCTAATGTAATGTATTTACTCCAAAAGAAGATGGCTCCAAATTATAAGACAGCCCTCCAATAATTAGATTCTATATATGAAAAATGTATACATTTTTTTATAAATTTTCCAGGTATAGAATGTTGGAGGTCTGCCTTGAATTTGTCCCCCTCCCACTGCTACAGCAGGGAAAATAAATCTACCCCTTTGCTCTCTGCTTTCCCCTGGCAGCCCCTTTCCCCTCACCTGTCAGACCCTGCTCTCCCCATGAGCGCATGACAGAGTACCAAATTTGAAAACAATAGCCTTGAAACTGAGCATGGCTGTAGCGATTTTCATATAGTATCCATACACTTAATTCATCCAGAATTGATGCATGTTTTTTAAAATACTGAAAGTTTTAGCACAGACACTCCATAAAAACACTTTTGAGCAGCACTTTGGCACCTACTTATACATAATACAAGCTTTTTTTTTTAAGGTTTTGTATTCCAAGCCAAATTGGCAAAATCAATTCCAAATAAGTGAGTGAATCCAGAACCATAAGTGGCCCTACTACTGGCAAACATCCTCCACCTGCACCTGGGGCTTCAGATGTTCCAAAATCCTTTGGTGGGCACCCTACTTGCAGGCCCAAGCCTCCAGGCTTGGGATTTAGATGGTCCCACATTTTGCTTGTCCTTAGCCATAAGGACCCAGGAGCAAGCTAGAGAGAAGTCTCTCATTTCCATAAAGGGGCATAAAGCCAAGGTTTGCTATGCATTACCTATACAGGTACTATCCCATGACAACACAGCAGTCTTCCCCAGGTGCAACTAGGAATCACAGTATTTTCCCTAGGTAAGCATACACTATGCCTGATTTGAGCCCACAATAGGCCAAGAATACAAACTATATTAATCCAAAGCCAAAGGTTCATGATTTACCACAGAGTTCATTGGGCCAGGCTCCAACAGTCAACAGCATTTCAAGCCATGGTGAGCTCACACTTCAGCACTACTCAGTACGTGTGTGCACTCCAGATACCCCCACCCTCAAAGGATCCATGTACTAATTAGCCCCCACTCATGGCTAGAACAGGGTGTTCTTGTCACAAATCCTAGGATGCTCCAAAAATTCATATGCAGATGCGGTGGAAGACAACCTGGTCTGGCTTCACATCCAGGAGGGGCCACACTAATCATAAGCACCAGGCCAAGACAGGGTGCAGAGGGATTCTGGATGAACTGTTGAAGAAACAGGAATCATTGGAAATGGGTGGGGGGAAAGGGTTTACCAGCAGGTCTCAGCAGTAAGGGGAGATGCAGTTGAGCTGTGTCACAAAATTAACCAAATTTCTTGTAGCACTAAGCTTCAAATGTTAAATCAGAGTCATCGCTGGAATTTAATGAAGTTATAAACTTGATTTGTTAGCCATCAGAGTCTCTTATCTGCTAAATCCTACTCGCATAAAAATGAATAGGAGGATGCCCACCTATTATGTTCTCTCTCACACGTAGACAGTAAGCTCTCAGGGAGAAGGACCGTCTTATCTGTCTGGGCTGTGCCTAAGAACTAGTGAAGTCTTTGATTCTCAGCTGTCTCAGCTTATGGTGGTAGCTAAGAACCTTATAACCAAGAGCAAACCCAGAAAAAAAGTAAGACTGAAAGGAGGAAACCACGGAAGTAAAATTTAGGTGAGGAACATAACTAAATAAAGATGAGTTTTGCAGTAGGAACATGGGCTCAGGTCAGAGAAAATGGATACTGAATAGTGGGAAAGAGCTTGACGAGGTTTACGGCATCTGAAACCTGGCTATTTTCTTTCTGGACAAGATTTGTTCCAATTATACTATACTGGTGTCTAGAAATCCTAAGTCCAAGGCACCATTCTGTGAGGAACTGACCACAAGAGGTGGCACATTACCTACCCCAGACAACTCAATCTACACAGACTATTCTGACAAAAAAGATATAAATGTAACATTTGGACCCAGGAACCAACTGCTCTGCACTTACATTCAGTTTGATCTCTCTATTCCTGAGCAGCCTACAAATACATTTTAAAATGAATACCTTTTACCAGACACTAAGAGATTCTCCATTTTTCCTGCTCAGAAATCACATCATTCTCATAAACCCTTGGTAGGATGTACACTAAATTTTTATATTCATACAAAGGATAGGTGAAGGAGTTCGCCCATTTAGTTAGGTCAGCAAGTAACACCTAACCTATAATAGTGAAACTGAAAGTGCCCCTGCATATCATTTTAAATAATTATGTATAAAAGATCACATTTATTTAAGGTTTCTCAAAGTATTGGATTCAATTCAGTTCTTCTAGGGCAACATTTATTCTGTCATGCTTTTGGCCATAATAAATGGAACTCAAATGACCAGAGGCCTTCTGTGAGCCCTTCATACTAAGATGAATGTCACACTCAGGTGATGAAGACACAATATATTCAGCCTTTTAATTAAAGTGATTGGAGAACTGGGGTCACATCTATTAGAAAGGTATGTGAACAAGGCAATATTTTATACTGAACAGTTGTCTGTATTATTCGACATGTTTTCAGACAGGAAAGAATCAATAAAAACCCAAATGGAGAAAAAAAAGAAATCTATTTATCAAAAACATAGTCCTTGTTACATTCCCCTACCAGCACCAAAGCACTGAACAAGAGTACCAAATTCTTTCAATCATTACCATGCATTTAAATATTACAATTTTTATTTACCAATATTTGGATCAGTAGCTTGACGCTTCTTAAGTTTAGCTTCAGATATAGCAGCATAGTAGGCACATGTCATCTTGACCAGCCATGCTGCTCGCAGCAGTGGCACAGAATATTTTGCTAAATAAGCAAAGACATCTTCCTTTTTACTGAGGATAGGAACCTGGAATGAAAAACAGACAATAAAATTATGAAGTGCAATCCAATATAGGTAAGGAAACAGACTGCAGACCTCTGTTTAATTCTAGACTTACACTTTCGAATGCTGTATGTACAATGCTGGGCTTACTCACTGACCTGAAGAGCAACTGAACCATTACCTATGCCTCCATATACGGTCCAAACTCCAAGAGAGTGTTAAAACTGACATCAAGTGATTAACCCCACACCTCAGTACTGGCTGTAGGTCCCCTAGCCTCTGGAAATATGAAAAAGGAGCAGGGGCAAGGGGAAGAAGCAGAGTACCATCTTTCCCTCAGCCCAGAGCTTTCCGAAAACCCTTTTCCACCAGCAGCTCTTTGCCCAGCCTCGTAACAGAGATGGAACCTTCTTCTGTACCCTCTAGCTCAGGATATCACACACATGGCCAGCAGACCTAGCCCACAGAGCCACTTCTTCCAGCCTGCAGGCCATATCTGGCCCTGGGCACAAGATCAGGACCACTGGCCAGATGTGACCCACAGACAGACTGGGCACTGCACTTCCGGCCCATTGGGCAAAAATGTTAAGCACAACTGCATTAAGTTAATCCAGAAGGTCAACTAAAATGTTTTCATACATGTAATTTTGTCGTGCCTTCTTGAAGCAATGTCAGTGAGGAAAACATGGATTAAAACTCCACCCCACCCAAATAATGCATACCAAAGGGAGTTTGGTGCATACCATGACTGTTCAGTTTGCTGTCATTGGTATGACAATAGCTGCTTCTTTTCTTTAGTCCAGAAGCCTTATAATAGTATTAGCAGTGCTCAGCAACTGGGATTTTTCCATGCTGTGGTACTGTACTCATAGCACTGTTACCATGTGTGTTATTAGCATGTCAAAAATCCCAGATATTCAGATCAATAAAAGTCTGCCATTTTCTACAAAGCAAGTATGTGATCTACACAATCTTTTAAATATCTCCACTTTTGAAGTTAGCTTTTTTTTTCTTTTTAAGGACAGAAATGATCCTTATTTGTTGATAATATTCAGCAAAGATCTTATGTACAAACAAAGGATACTAAATAGCTCCTCTCATGAAAAATTATTGTAAAATTTTCTCAGCTATCTGAGAAAAAAAAATCTTGGACTATCTATATGGAAACCAAAACTGAATTATTATAATATGCACCTTATTGATTCAATCCAATTTGTGTGTACACTTTTACTGCAGAGGGAGAGACCCTTATTTCAATATAGCTTATTCCACACAGATCTGCACTGAAGTTAGGTGTGAATGACACCAGTTTAGTCAGTCATTTTTTTCCAGTCTTCTCCTCAGGGGTAAGACTTTCATAGCCACCCAAGTTTCTCTCAGTTGTCTTGGTATTCTTAATTGATTAGTTTTGATAGATTTTTCTATAGCTTTATACTTCCTTTAAGATACTTTATGCTGTTCGCAAGATTCCTGAAAAGAGGCAGGAATTCTTCCCTGTCCTTAAACTCATTGGAAGTCTGCTGCTAACAAACCTGAGCAAGAGTAATAATAGTAATAATAACACCTAAAGGAAAAGGGTTTACAAAAGATAGTAAGGACATATTGGCGTCAATGTGGAGACCATGTAAAAGTGACAGTTAAAGTAAGCAGTTACTTTTGATACAAGAAGGACAATTTTTTTTGAAGTAAAAACATTGCTTTGAGAGAAAAGTAAAGTATAGACAAAGAATCTGGTTATCCAAGCTTAACTTTGGTCTTGGTTAATAAGGGCATTTAAAGACCCTTTATAGGAGTTTAGACTAAGTTTGAGAATTTTACACTCTTGTCTTATTAAGGATGGCAAGATGCAAAGATAAGGATAGCAGACATTTAAAAATGTAACACAATACTCTTGTTGAAGCTCACCAATGTTTGTATTCCCAGATTACTCACCAAGGTACATCCAATCTTCCCATTATCATACACTTAAATACAGAAAACTTCTTGTGCATCTACAAATGACTGTCGTGTCCTCCAGATTCATCTGCATCCATACCACACATTACTACCTTATGCATTTATTTTTACAAAGCTCACTCAGTTTCACATAAAACATGATAGTTGCTTGTTAACAATAATAAGTTTGGATACATATTTATCTAGTTAAATTGGTATATACAAATATGGCCCTTCTCTTATGCCCAGCTGCAAAGTCAGCTACCCCTCCCACCCACCCCAAAAAACCCAAAAAAACCCAAAAGCAATAATTAAGATTGTACCTTTTTTGCTAAAATGGGCAGTGGTTTATTTCCTGCTAAATCTGTGAACCAGTTATGAATTGCACTCTGAGAGCGAGCAGTAACCAGCCAATAATTGTCTTTGGCATTTACTTGTGGTTTCTTCTTTCCCGTGTCCTGGAAAGTATTAAGTTTTAGCTTTTCTGCTAATATGCTGCTAAAATAAGCGCCAATCTGGTGGGGGGAAAAAAATGGCAACATGTAAGCAAATGTCTATTATACACTGAAACACACAAGATTCTCATTTGAATAGATTTAGTCACCACTCTGATCTAAGCTACCTATTAATACAATTACACTGGAATTCCCTGGACCTGTCAGTTACAGAGTCTCCTGATGCTCCACACCAGTGCAACATTATTGCATTCTCTCTCAGTAATAAAAGCCATAGGTCAATAGCGTAAAGCAGTGAACAGAAGGATTCTCAAAGTTACCTGGTACGTTCCACTTTGGCAAAAGAACCTAACTGAAAAGTCCCATTTCAGTGCGACTACTTCTGTGCCTCAAGTCAGCGGATCAAACTTATAAGGCCCAGCAGGCACTGGGACAGTGCCAATCCACACACTGGATCAGGTCCACAGGCTGCCCCTGCAGGCCACATGCAAGGAAACATGCAGGGACAGAGCTAGTGTGCTGTATGTGGGCTGGCCCAGAGTGCACAGCATGTAGTGTGCAGGTCCAATCCAAGATGCATGGGCAGCACCAGACCCTGCTTAAAGTTAAGGGAGTGCTTATCAAATCTCTGGGGACATTCAAGGTACCAGAGTGTGTGGAGGTATAAGTTCTATTTAAAAGCTAATTGTCATGTCAAGGACAGCATTCAATTACTTTCATTCATCAGTCATGATAAGCAAACCCTAACAAAGTTTGGATGAGCAAATAAATGTACAAATAGCTACACAAAACTCTTAAGTCTTGAAAGACTGGACTGTCTCATGAGATAGAAAAGATCAAAAAATACTGGATAAGTAAAAAAAATGCTATAGGAAATGCCGTTTCCTGGCTTTTAGGTAGGATAAGAGGAAAAATAAAAACACAATAAAGAAGAAAAAGAAAAAAAAACCCCAACTATCCAAATTAATTTTTCCAAAAAAACAAAATAGATCACCACACGCAACCTATTTATATTGACAGACACTTAAGAAAACAACCCTGAAATGTTTTTAAGTCTTCATGGAGACAATTTCCACCTGGTTAAAGTTTTCATTTCAAAAGAAAATCTCTAATAGTTATTGAACAAATTTAAGTCTTATAGAATAAAAAGAACACTCGGTAATATTAAGCTCTTCCTCAATTTTTTTTTTAAAAATTGCATTTTCAAACAGTTAAGATATTTCCATTGTATAACAAAATTCAAATCAAAACAGACAAAGGAAGTGTCTACAGGTAGCAGCCTTAGAGGACAATCACAAAAATATAGCAACACCTTAATATTTTGTCAGTAAAAGAATGCCTTTTCATTATATACACATCTCAATTATATTTACTATATTTACCAATTTATTCTGAGAGTTACACATTCACAACATAAAGGCTGCATGAGCCCTGAACAAAAAAAGAGTAACACGTAGTGCCACTTTTAACTGTTTTTACACAAAATTTTAAAATGTAAAATAAAATTTCTAAACCAAATATTTGCATGTCCAATGTATATGAAATAATAATACCCATGCAGAATAAAACCAGCACTTTTTCTTTTTCTTCCACTACTCCTCCTCCCCTTTAGTCAAATAAAATAACAGGAAGTAGAGGAGACAGGAAAAAAGGGTTAATAAAAAGAGATTTATTTTTTTTAAAGTTCCCCCCCCAAAGAAGTCTGACTAGCTGTAACAACCTAGAAGATGACTTACTAATAATTTTACTAGGGAGAGACAGTCTGAAGTCAGGCAGAACAGGGTGGTATGCTTTTATACAGGAAGCTGAACCAGCAGCCACCTTGCCCTGCCTTCTATCTAATATTTTATTGAGTTTGAGCCACCTTAATCTTTTCTAATTTTTAAAATCAAGTTAACTGAAGCTTCAGAAAACACAGCTCAGAAACACATTTTTTCAAAAACAGCCCATTAAAACAGAATGGATAACATGTTCAACACCCAGCAAAAACTGATGGTGAAGCATTCCTTGGCAGCAAGTAACCGGCTAGAATACTTAAAGTCCCAACTTATTGTTGGGGTTTTAAATGCCATCCATGATTGCCTGTCAGAAAAGGCCCTTATTGCCTTTCGAGACTGGGAAAGTAAGAAAAGAGACTTAAAAAAAATAATAATTATCTTTTCCAGATTTAAATGTTACAAGTTGATGTGCTACCTGGTATGTTGTCATGTTTTTAGTACCCATTTTTCCTAGCATCTGAAGACCAGCATAATAACCCACACAAAAAAAACAGCATTTGATTCCTAGCAGTTTCACATTAGTTTTATAATTAACTGGAATACCAAGACTGCCAACATATACAAGAGAGTCATCACAACAACAAAAACCCAGTGCCAACTTATAAATTTTAGGCAATATACAGCCACCTGAAAACCCAAATTAAGTAGCGAACACTGGCACACACATAGCTTTTAAATGAGATTAACAGACCTAGCCTTACCTTTGAGGCATTAATGACAATATTTCTAGCAGATCCATGCTCATCTCCAGAGAAAGCCGGTTGATTATTGAAGCCTTGTTTTACATTCACTGCCGTAAGCTCATCCTGTAAAGAGTATTTTTCTCAAATTATTACAGATTAAAGTTAGCCCTTAAAACATCAAATGAGCCATATAATTTTTTTTTTAAATATAGACATGTTCCACACTGCATATTGGGTACCAGTGTAGTACATTCCTCACATATTTTGTATTTTCACCTCATTTTAGTAAAAGAAAGACATTATAATCTGCTGTTCTTCCGTTCCATGAAATTTTTCTTCCTTGTTCCAGATGTCAAGGCTCCCTTTCAAGATTTCATGAGACTTCTAAGCAATGGACACAGGGACCCAACTGCCTTCAGACCAAATCCTCCAGGGTTATGACAGCAGGCTCACTGAAACTTACTTCAGGCTAGTAAAGAGTGCCCCATATACATAACAGGGGGAAAGTTTTCTAAGGCTATGAGTCAACCAAGAGTGTGGTAGAAGACGGACAATGAGCCCAGAAACTGAATGGATTCACTCTCCATTATAGAGGGCAACGAATCACAGGGCTGCAAAGGACTGCTAAGAGTCATCTAATCTGGCAGATACCATCCAGTAATAAGTGGATGTACACCATTTTACACATATTGACACATTGACCTAATCCACTCTTAAAAACTTCCAGTGAAGGAGAACCTCCAGGAAGCACAAGCTGAAGGAGACAAGAGAGGAGACCTTCTCATTCTTCTTAAAAAGTAGGGTAATCAGCTAGTTACATCACGTGGCTGTACATCAGGGGTGGGCAAAATATGGCCCACGGGCTGGATCCGGCCCCTTCAAAATCCAACAATAGTGACTGCCACTCTAAAAGCCTCCGGTGGCACCAGCCACCGGCTGCAGCACCTCTGGCTGTTTCCTTAGGTTCTGGTTGTGAGGCAACTAACCCTGACCTCCGCCTGACCCAGCTAGCCCCGCCCCACCCCGGCTCAGGCCACATTTGCAGCTTGAGAGGGGCAGGAGGGCTGGGCCAGAACCTGTGGCGCTGGTGAGGGGAAACAGTGTCTGGACCACCTTCTGCTCCTGCACAGGACTGGACAGGGCCCTACCCTGAGGGTAAGACCAGGAAAGCAGCTGCTGGGCAGGCTTTCCCCATGCCACGCCATGTCACTCGGGCCATGCAGGGTCGGGCTGGGCTGGCACTGGGGGGGGAAGCAGCAGCTGGACCACAGCTCCGGCCCAGTCAGCACCAGGGAGGAGAGATGGTGGCAGAGCCATGTGCCGCTCAGGACAGGATGAGCCCAGCCAGACCGGCAAGGGCTCAGCTGCATTTTCCCCCTGCCTGCGCCCGTCAGTCCCAAGCAGCACATGGCTCTGCCACCACTTCAGACCCAGCCAGGCCCGTCCCATCTGGAGCAGCATGCAGCTGAAGCCAGCTTCCCACGTCCTGCTGGGAATGGGAGGAGCCCAGCCGGGTCAGCACCAGCCAGCAGAAGTGGTGGCGGAGCCATGTGCTGCTCGGGACTGACCGGCACAGGCAGGGGGAAAGTGCAGCTGAGCCCTGCCACTCCAGCCAGGCTTGTCCCATCCCGAGCAGCACACGGCTCCACTGCTGCTTCAGCTGGCCAGTGGAGACCTGGCCGGGCTCCTCCCATCCTCAGCCGCACGTGAGAAGCCAACTTCAGCTGCATGCCGCTTTTCCTGGTGAGTACAGTCCGTCCCATTCGGAGCAGCATGTGGCTGAAGCCAGCCTACCAGGTGCTGCTAGGGACGGGGCAAGCCCAACTGGGTCGGCACTGGCCAGTAGAAGTGTCAGGAGCCTCCTCCTTTTGGGACCAGCTGACATAGGTAGGGGGAAGTTCTGGGGGAGGTCTGATGCCCCTGAAGCCCCACTGCTGGGGCAGGATGTTAGAGGGGTCACAACCCCTTGCTACCTGATAAGTTGTGCAAGGGGATGGACTGCTGGTGGCAAAGGTCAGAGGTCAGGGCGGGGCTTCCAGTGGCAAAGGTCAGGGGGCAGGACTTCCAGTCCCAAGATGGCAACAAGGGGGTGGGCAAACTGAAGGGGCAGGGCTGCCCTTGCGGCCCCCGACAGCTTGCCAAAACTCATCAAGCAGCCCTCCACCTGAAATAATTGCTTGCCCCTGCTGTACATGAATACAAGGAGCCTGCAAAACAAGCAGGAAGAATTGGAAATCCTTGCATAATCAAGAATCTGTGATATTGTTGGAATAACAAAGACTTCCATGTCTGGAGAATTATCATGGATAGAGATAAACTGTTCAGGAGGGACAAGGCAGTAGGGGTGTGTGAGGCAGGCCATAGTCAATTCAGATTCAGCCCAATTCAGGGGGCAGTGATTCAATTCATTGATTAGGATCACTGCCCCAATTCGATTTGGCCAAATCTGAATCTGAAGATTCGATTCTGATTCAGAGAATCAGCGATTCAGCCATAGACACAATTTTACAAGTTTTTTTTTACATACCTCAAGGTACTAGGCGCAACTCGTGAACACTGAGATGGTGGGGCAGATGGAGCATCCCATGGGAGTGCAGGGGCAGTCCCCCTGCATGCTCAGCAGCAGACCCGGAAGTGGACTGAAAGTGCTTCTGGTCTGCTTCCAGGTGTGCCACTGAACGTGCTGGGAACCAGCCACACTCCCGCGGGACACTCCATGCGCCCCACCATCTCAGTGTTCACGAGCCACACCTGGTACCTCAAGGTATGTAGAAAAAATATGTAAAGCTGTGTTTATGGCCAAAACGTCAAATCTCTCCAAATCAAATCAGAGGGTTCCAATTCAATTTGAAGAGATTAAAGGGACTCCTGATTCGGTTCGGATTCAGAGATACAGCCGCTGAACTGGGCCAATCTCCACTGAATCAAATCAGCGACCAAAGCTTCACACAGCCCTACAAGGCAGGGGAGAAGAGGAGGAAGAGTTGCACTTTATGCAAGAGAGCTGCATGATTGCTGAGAGCTCCAGTATGAATTGGCCTGTTGAGAGTCTCCAGGTTAGGGTCAGAGGGGAGAACAACAAGGGTCATGTTGTGGTGGGTGTCTGCTACAGACCACCAGACCAGGAGGATAAAGTAGATGAGGCTTATTTTGAACACAGAGCGGAAATTTCCAGACCACAGGCCCTGGTTCTCATGGGGGACTTCAAGTGATTGAAGTCCCCCATGATCACCCCAACATCTGCTAGGCAGGCAATACAGCAGTGCACAGACAATCCAGGAAGTTTTTGGAGACTGTTGGGGACAACTTCCTGGTGCCAGTGTTGGAGAGGCCAACTAGGAGCCATGCTGTTCTTGACCTGCTGCTCACAAACAGGAAAGAATTAGTGGGGAATATAGTAGTAGATGGCAATTTGGGCAGCAGTGGCCATGAGATGAGGATCCTGAGAAAAGGAAAGATAGAGAGCAGCAGAGTAAGGACCCTTGGCTTCACAAAAGCAGACTTTGACTCACTCAGGGAACTGATGGGCAGACTGGGAGACCAGTCTGAAGGAGAAGGGCATCCAGGAGAACTGGCTGTATTTTAAAGAAACCTTACTGAGGGCACAAGGACAAACCATGCCAATGCACAGGAAGACTAGAAAGTATAGCAGAATATTATGTGATTGCAGAGCCACTGACCTCTAGCTTGTGGAGACTGTGAGGTCCCAGATGACTGAAAAAATACACACATAGTACCCACCTTTAAAAAAGGGAAGGAGGATCCAGGGAACTACAGAGCAGTCTGCCTGACCTCAGTTCCAGAAAAAACATGAAGAGGTCCTCAAGGAATCCTTTTCTAAGCACTTGAAGAAGCTGATTAGGAACAGTCAGGATGGATTCACAAGGGCAAGTCACGCTTGACCATCCCGATTGCCTGCTATGACGAGGTGACTGGCTGTGTGGATGTGGGGAGAGCAGTAGACGTGATATACCTTGAACTTCGCAAGTCTTCTGATACAGTCTCCCACAATATTCTTGCAAGCAAGCTCAGGAAGTATGGGTAGGATGAATGGGCTGTAAGGTAGACAAAACTAGCTGGATGGTCAGGCTCAGAGGACAGTAATCAATGACTTGATGTCCGGTTGGCAGCCAATATCAAGTGGATTGCCCCAGGTGTCAGTCCAAGGGCCAGTTTTGTTCAATATCTTCAGCAATGACCTGGAAGATGGATTCAAGTGCATGCTCAGCAAGTTTGCAGATGACACCAAGCTGAAGGGTACGGCTTGGATTCAGAGAGATCTCAACAAACTGGATAACTGTACCAAAAGAAATCTCAGGAAATTTAATAAGGACAAGTACAAGTTCTGCACCCAGGACAGAAAAGTCCCATGTGCCGATAGAGACTAGGGACCAACTGGCTAAGCAGCAGCTCTGCAGAAAAGGACCTGAGGCTTACAGTGGACAGTACGCTGAATATAAGGCAACAGTGTGCCCTTTTTGCCAAGAAGCCTAACAGCATACTGGGCTACATCAGTAGGGGTGCTGCCAGCAGATTCAGGGAAGTGATTATTCCCCTCTATGGCACTGGTGAGGCCATATCTGAAGTACAGTTTTGGGACCCCTTGCTACAGAAAGGATGTGGACAAATTGGAGAGAGTCTAGCAGAGGGCAAAAAAAAAAAATGATGAGGGGGGTGGGGCACAAGGCTTATGAGGAAAGATTGAGGGAAGTGGGCTTTTTTGGTCTGCAGAAGAGAAGACCGAGAAGGAATTTGATAGCAGCTTTCAACTAGCCAAAGGGTGGTTGCAAAGAGGATGGAGTTAGACTGTTCTAAGTGGTGGCAGATGACAGAACAAGGAGCAAGGGTCTCAAGTTGCAGCAAGAGAAGTTGAGGTTCAGTATTAGTAAAAACTCTCTCACCAGGTGGGGAGTAAAACACTGGAACAGGTTGCCTGGAGAGGTGGTGGATTCTCCATCCTTGGAGGTTTTTAAGACCCAACTAGATAAAGCCTTGGGTAGGATGATTTAGTTGGGGATGGTCCTACTTTGAGCTAGGGGTTGGCCTCTTGGGCTGGGTCCAGACAAGTGCAGCTATGTGGTATGTGGTGCTGTAGACACATCTGCGACACCACATACCACACATTCAGCTGTTCTCCTTTCAGCTGCAAGGTAGTCTCCTCCCTCTGATTAGATAATAGTAGACCTTTACCATGACATTTCCCTGTTTTTTTCCTTGTGCACCTACTCCTCACTTTTCCCTAATTGACTGTCTACTTGATTTTACTGTTAAGATAATATGATCCTCCAACCAAAATTGAGAAGTCTTCTCTTAGTAGGGTAAACACAAAACAAAAGATTTACCCATGCCCTTTAGCTTCAGTGCAATTACAAGCCCCTGTTGCACCTGGCCCGCCATGGTATCAATGGACTGTTATGTTTAGACAGTGCTACAGAGAAACATGCGCTCCAAGCATTTTCACTCAAACCACATTCATCCCCAACTCCACTTCTCCACCAGTCCACTTGTTATCAGTCTTTCCACCCCTGTTCTTCCATAGGATTCTTCAGTGTGGCCCCAGCCAGGCTCCTCTCCTTACTAAGAATCCTTCCTTCTCGTCCTCAATTGCTGAAGAATCTCACCGATATCACAATACTGCCACTGCTTTCAGGTTTTTCTGTACAATAGCAAGCAGTATGTGCCTTTTATATTCTACCTCTCACTCTCCACCTCCTGCCAATACCCTTCCCCCCTACCTTTTCAAAGGCATGCTTGAAAATGAAATCCCATTGCCTATTACAGAGTAAGTGGTTTTACATCCCTCTAGAGCACAATCTTAGCAATCTAAGACCCAAAGGCCATATCTGACCCACCAAGGCAGAATATCAGCAAGTAATGGAGCAACAGATTGGTGGCAACATGGAAATGGGGAGGCAGCAGCAGCCTGCTTGAGGAGCTAATTCCATCAGTTTGGCCCACCATGCCAAAAATGTTGCCAACTCTTGCTCTAGACTCTTCAGGATTCTTCTATGAGTAACTAATAGTGTTTTACTATCCTCTTTGAATGTGGTTCTATTTTTCCAGAGTGAAGACCACAAATTAGATTTTTATGTCATTGCCACTTTGAAACACAGAATCCACCCATAACACAAGTCCCTCCATTGGTACTATACAAATGCTACACTGGCATAAGAAGTTCTGGAAATTGCATCAACATGACTTAAGTGTGGGAGGCATTTCCAGCATTATATAAACAATTTCTTATCTTGAGCTTCCTAGTTGAGACCTGAAAATTGCCTCCACATGAGTACATAAAACTTACATTGTCCAAACTTTTAAAAACTGTATTACTTAAAATGTCTACGGATTAGTTGTTTTTTATTCTCATGGCACTGCTAATATGAATAACTGCTCACCTGTGAGAAGACTGGAAATAGACATCACCTTTCTGCTGCCATTAACTTGTTTATGACAGCATAAAACACAAGCAAGCAGTCTTCCATGCCTTGTGTCATGTCACAAATGCCCAAAAGTTATAGTTGTAACATAGGTGATATACATTTCTGCTGCTCTTTTGCAGCAAACATCTGTTCGCTTCATGACAGGCGAGTTGTGGGCAGCTCAGATCTGCCTGTGCTCTTCAGCTTCCCTGGGCAGGAACTTCTGGGGCTTCAGGAGCCTGATTCGGCACACAACATGAACATAAATTCCTAGGGTTCATAGGATCAGACCTGGTACTGCCTGCTGAGGTTCCCCCATTTACAGAGGCATATTCTGCAAGTCTCCCAGCAGGGGACTCTCCAAGTGAATATCATGCTGCTGCACCCTGGCCTGAGACGCACCTCTGCAAATAGATGCAGATGCATGCCCCAAGTTGGAATCCCAAGGCACATGTGCGTGGGGAAACCTAGCAGGCATGCTTTGGTTTCCCCATTTGCAGAGATGCATGCCTGGGGTTCCTCCATCTTCAGAGACAGAGGCATGCCTAAGTGTTGTCCCATAGAATTGGGACCCCAGCTGCTCCTGGCAGCAGTCAGGGCCCAACCTGACAGAACAACAGGTGACAGCCATTTTCTCCAGTGAAGTAGATTAGCTGCACCAGGACACATTCTGGCACAACTAGGTTGGGAGGCAGCCGAGTAACAGAGGATGCAGAAAAGGCTGAATTACTCAATGCCTTTTTCACTTCAGTTTTCACAGGCAAAGTCAGCTTCCAGATTACTGCACCTGGCACCACAGTTTGGGGAGGAGCTGAGCAACCAACAATGGAAAAAGAACAGGTTGGGGACTATTTAGTACAGCTGTACGAAGCTTCGGTCCCTGATTTGATTCAGCAGAGATTCAGCCCAATTCAGTAGCAGAATCTCTGAATCCAAATTGAAATCAGAGGACCCTATAATTTTTCCAAATCGAACTGGAACCCTCTGAATCGATTCGGAGAGTTTCAGAAAGATCTGGCAACTCAGACAGACACAACTTTAAATGTTTTTTCTACATACCTCTAGGTAGCAGGCAGCTGGTGAATGCTGCAATGCTGGGATGCATGGAGTGTCCCACAGAAGTGCAGGGGGCTCCCCAGCGCACTCAGCAGCAAACCTGGAAGTGGACCAGAACTATTTCCAGTCCACTTCAGGGTCTGCTGAAGAGCACGCAGTGGGCCCTGGCCCCCACCCGGCTCAGTGACTGGTGCCTCCTGGGTCTGTGGGGGGCATGTGGGGTCCCTCCACATCAAATCACCAAGACAGGGGAAGTACTGGGGGGGGTACACTTCTGGTCCACTGCCAAACATGCAGTGGGGCCCCCTGTGCTCCTGTGGTACACTGCATCTGCCCCAGCATTCACGAGCCACACCTGGTACCTCAAGGCATGTAGAAGAAATATTTAAAGCTATATCTTTCAGATATGTGGAGAGCCGGAGGAAAAGCAAGAGCAACGTTGGACCCCTGCTAAACCAGATGGGGCAACTGACAACTGACGCCCATGCCTGCTATGGGACAGGGAGATCTGGGTGA
>NW_017728910.1:1185298-1190791 GCF_001723895.1 Crocodylus porosus | reverse complement strand
TGAACACCTTCAAGAGTAAATTGGATGCTTATCTTGCTGGGATCCTATGACCCCAGCTGACTTCCTACCCTTTGGGCAGGGGGCTGGACTCGATGATCTCTCGAGGTCCCTTCCAGCCCTGATGTCTACGAAATCTATGTCTGAATCGCTGATTCTCTGAATCAGCATCAAATCTTCAGATTCGGATTCACCCATATCGAATCAGGGATAGTGATCTTAATCAACGAATCGAAGCAGTGTCCCCAGTTCAGGCCGAATCCAAATCGAATAGGCCCGTTTGGCACACTCCTACTATTTAGAAAAGCTGGACATATACAAGTCCATGGGGCCAGATTGGATGCAACCAAGGGTGCTGAAGGAGTTGGCTGACATGACTGTAGAGCTGGCTATCACCTTAGTTCATGGTGATCAGGAGAGGTTGAAGCTCATGAAATTCCTCTTGGCCCAATCCTCCAATTTGTCAAAGTCACTCTAAATCCTAGTTCAGATGATTGGAAATGGGTAAACATAGTGCCCATATTTAAGAAAAGGAAAAGGAGGATCCAGGGAACCACAGACCCATCAGCCTCACCTCAGTTCCTGGAAGAATCATGGAGCATATGAGATGAGGTGAGATGACTGACTCTCTGGATGGAAAGAGACCAGTGGATACAGTGTACCTTGATTTTAACAAGGCTTTTGATACGGTCTCCCACAACATTCTAGCAGGCAAGCTAAGTACGGGCTGGATGAATGGACTCTAAGGTAAACAGAAAACTGGATGGAGCATCAAGCTCAGAGGGTAGTGATCAATGGCTTGATGTCTAGCTGGCAGCAGGTATCAAGTGGAGTGCCCCCGGTGTTGGTACTGGGGCTGGTTTTGTTTAATATCTGCAACAACAACTTGGAAAATAGCATAAAGTGCACCCTCAGCAAGTTTGCAGATGACACCAAGCTGTGGGGAGTAGTAGATAAGCTGGAGGGTAGAACTAGGATTTAGAGTGACTTTGACAAATTGGAGGATTGGGCCAAGAAGAATTTCATGAGCTTCAACATGGACAAATGCAAAGTCCTGCTCTTAGGACAGAACAGTCCTATGCACCAGTACAGGCTGGGGGCTGACTGGCTGGGCAGCAGCTCTGCAAAAACAACCTGGGGGTTACAGTGAACAATAAGCTAAATATGAGCCAGCAGTGTGCCCTTGTTACCAAAAAGGTTAATGGCATACTGGACTGCACTGCTAGCAGTGTTGCCAGAAGGTGAATGGAAGTGATTATTCCCCTCTATGGCACTGTTGAGGCCACATCTGGAGTACTGTGTTCAGTTTTGGACCCCTCTTCCAGAAAGGCCATGGACAAATTGGAGAGTCCAGGAAAGAGCAATGAAAATGGTGAGGGGGCTGAAGCACATGACTTCTGAGGAGAGGCTGAGGGAACTGGGCTTTGGACTTATTTAGTCTACAGAAGAGGAGACAGAGGGGACTTAACAGCAGCCTTCAACTACCTGAAGAGGGGTTTTGAACAAGAATGGAACTGGCATGTTCTCAGTGGTGACAGATTACAGAACAAGGAGCAGTCTCAAGTTGCAGCAAGGGAAGTTTAGGTTAGATATTCAGAAGAATTTTCCCACTTGGAGTGTAGTATAACATATAGAGCAGGTTACCCAGAGAGGTTATGGACTCTCCATCCTTGGAATTTTTTAAGATCCAGTTAGGTGAAGCTTCGGCTGTGATGATATAGTTTGGGATGGTTCTGCTTCGAGCAGGAGATTATACTAGATGACCTCCTAAGGTCCCTTCAAACCCTAATTTTCTATGATTCTATTAATTGATCTGCTTCATCTAGTGACAACTTTTTCTAGCCTAAGAGATTCTCCTTTCACATTACACAGTGCACTTCTACATGTTTATTAGTGCACCATAATTACAGCACGCTAAGTTTAGCACCTGTAATGACAAATGCTATCTTAATGTGCCATAAATTGGCGCTACTGCACATTAACACAGATGAATGCTTTTTTAGTGATGTTAATGCGTGTCATGGGGTGGGGTCCCAGGAGCGGCCGTGATCTCTCCTAGCGCCCCCTACCACACTCTGGGGCTTCTCTTGTGCCCCCCCCTCCCTGGGGCTTCCATTCCTCTGTGTGCCCCCCTCCCTGGGCCTTCTCACAATTGGGGCTCAGGTGGCCGTAGCCATGCCTGGCCCCCAATGCACTGTGCCCCCTCTCAGGGCTGGGGTCAGTGCACCCCCTCCTTGGGTTTACAACCCCACTGAGGCTCAGGTGGCCGTAGCCATGCCTGGCCCCAGACCCACCTTCTCAGGTCGCTCGCCCGCACTGGGGCTTCCCCCGCATGACACTGCCCCACTGGGGCCAGGGTCTATACACCCCCGAAACACGGCACCCTCTCCGGCACCAGGAACCCCCATGCTACTGGGGAGCTCCTATGAGGCCTCCTCCAACCTCTACAGCCTCACCCGGTCCTCCGGTCTTATAAAACTACCAGCAGAAAACTCAAGCCCCTGGGCTACAACATAAACTCCAAGCCATCTGGCTAAAACACAATTTCTAAGCCCTCTGGCTAGCCATTGTTCAAAACCCTACCAGGGCTTGCTTCACCCAGTCCTCAGCCGAAGCTGTTCAGGCCATCTAGCTTCTACAGGCTGCAATACTCCAGCAGAGCTCCTTCACCTTTCGATATTAGCTGGGAACTGCCTGCTTGGCCTCAGCCTAGACTGTTTATATAGGCCAGGCCCTGCCCCCTTCCGGTCAGCTGACTGACTGCGTTTGCCCAGGCAACCGGCACCTGTACCTTTCCCTAGGAGCAGGCACTTCAGTGCCCTGCGACAACGCGCATTAAACTAAACTTACTGTGCATTAGTGCATTAGCATGGGTTTTGCCCTTCATGCTAATGTACAGCAGATTTAGTCTTCTGCGCATTAAGTGCCTCAAACAGACACTCAGTAGCAAATAAAAACATACTGACATAAGTCCCGACAAGCATTCTCTGGATTCTCTTTGCAGAATGTGCCTTAAAACCAGTGCATGTAGATGAGGATAAAAAGGAAAGGAAGATGAGAAATGACAGAGGGGGAAAAGCCACATTGGACCATGCCATTTCTTTAGAGACACTATTATACATATTATTTAAGTTCAAATTATTTTATTAGCTGTCATGGCACTGTTTTGGGTACTTCTCAGCTAAGAAAGTAGAATGTACTCCAAAATACTCTACAACTATTGATTTATTTTTCACAAGTGTTTACATTTTACACCATCCATATTTAAGAGGTCACATCCAGAGCCTTAAGTCACATTTAGATTAGAAGCCTAGAAGCTGGTCAACTGTAATGGTAGAAAAAAAGAAGGAAACACATTTCTGTGTTCCAGGGAGTCTTACTCTGGCACCTAGATACATGACCAGAGAACCTAGTTTTCTCCAATAAAAAAAAAAATCCCCAATTTTCGGATTTAAAAAAGAGTAACCCAAAACCCACATTTTTCCGTGATTAAAATGAAACATTACGACGATATACATTACATAATCTATATGAAACACCACTAATATATAAATGTGTGTATACATATACACAAACGTTTATATATTAGTGCTGTTTCATATATCTATAGATAAATTATATAATCTATATATATTATACAGATACAATATATCTATATAATATACAGCCACTTTATATAGTATATATAGTGGTGTTTCATATAGATAATTTAGATCTAACATAGGTAACATAAGATCAAAGTAACATAAGAACAAACTAAACTGTTCACAATAAAAAGCACAAATAGCCCCTTGTCTCTATAAGCCAATAATGTGGCATGAAAATGATCAATAGCCATAGTAAAGCAGGACTAAAAATGTTCCCTGCACTGCCTTCTGAAAGGAAAATCAAGTCACTAAACTTAAAAGCTCTTTTGGATTGCCAGAAGGAAAGTGTTCCACAGCTGGGGACCCTCTAATCCACCTTTCAAGAACATACATCAAGGAACTGCAAGACCATATAATTCAATTACATCTCATCTTGTGATGGTGCACAAGAAGAGATGGTCTCTAAGTAGCCAGGTTAAAGAGCACAAAATGTTATAGATTAGAATCTACATCCTGAATTGCTCCCAGAAGCAGAAAGCCAATGAAGTTCAAAAAGCAAAGATAAAATGTGCTTACACTAAACTAGAAAAACAGATTGCACTCAAGCTTAAGGTATGCAGCCAGATTGGAGAACATTGCTGTATTCAGTCCTGCCCCAAAAGCAAAAAAGAGCATAAACAAGAGTGAAGGAAACTGATCTGTACCGTTTTGCTTTGCTGAAGCTTATAGCGCTACATTTTGGTTTACGGTAAAAACCATGGGTATTTAACAGACTCACTACACAAGCTTACTGAGAACATTTTCAGAAAAACAGATATCATGAAATACTACTGTCCCTTTGGCAGTTCAGCATACTTTCTTGGGAGTTACTTCAGCAACGTGAGATTAACATTGCTGTACTTTGATGGCAATTCTCATCTAATAAAAACACTTATACCTATGCTTACATAAAGTTCAGTGGGCTGTGGACTCAATAAAAGCAAGTAGCATCTAGTCAACAAAAGTAGTAACCAAGGATCCTGGTTTTCTCTGATTTAAAAAAAATTCCCCGTTTTCACATAAAAAAAGTAAACTAAAATCTACACTTTTCCATGATTAAAATGAAGCATCACCATAGATATATATCTATTTATTAGTGGTAGGTATGTATAGACACATATGTGTACACACACACTACTAATATGGTATGTGTATACACACACCGAGAGACAGAGAGACAAAGAGACGGCTTGTCCATTTGTGTGAGTCTCTATCCGTAACACCCTTTAAATATGAATAGCTTGAAAACTGTAAGAGATAGAACATTTGTGTCTTCAGAGAAATTTCTTTACTAAACCTTAGCATTTGTTTAGTGACCATGTCAGAATTGGGAAACTTCCCTAACTGGGGGAAAAAAAAGTCAGGGGCCACCATTGTTCCTACTGAGCTCCTCCCAGGAAGATGCCAGGAGCCCAGCACAGCGTGGTGGGCAGAAGGAGCACCCAGCTGAGGAAAAGCGGGAGCCAGGCAGAGGCACAAAACAGTGGGCGAGCAGCACCGGCCAAGTCCAAGCAGGAAAGGAGGTGCCTGGGGGCAGCACAGAGGAAGTCCCGGGGCACAGGCAGCTGTTACAAGGCGTGGAGCTTGCCTGCCCTTGCCCAGAAAAGAGGTGCACAGGAGGCAGCCAGGCGGCAGCATGGCCAGGTCCACCTCCAGCCCACTGGACAGGAGCAAGTGCAGGAAACGATTGCTATCTTCAAGTGTTCAGCCTATTTTATTTAAGTTTTACGCTTATTTAATACATTTAATAACTATAAAAAGTAAAATCTGTTTGTTTTTGTTTCAAAGATTTCATAGACATTAGGGCTGGAAGGGACCTCGGAAGATCATCGAGTCCAGCCCCCCGGCCCAAAGGGCAGGAAGTCAGCTG
>NW_017728910.1:1171706-1184780 GCF_001723895.1 Crocodylus porosus | reverse complement strand
TTGGCTTTCCTGGTTTGCTCCCTGCAGGACCGGACCACCGCAGAATAATCCTCCTTGGAGGTGAATCCCGTCCTCCATCCTTTGTAGGCTTTTCTTTTTAGCCTTAGGAGGTCTGCTAGGTCCCTGGAGAGCCATCGATCACTAGGTCGCCGATTAGGTCATCCCCTGTAGCCAGTACCAGGTCGAGCACTGCTTTGCCTCTTGTTGGCCCATAGACTTCTCAAGTCAGGTAGAGGTCATCCACGCATGACAGGAAGCTTTGTGACCACTCAGATTTTGCTGAGTGATCCTCCCATGAGATGTCCAGGTAACTGAAGTCACCCATGACAACCATGGTCCTGGAGCATGCGGCCTCAGCCAGTTCCCAGGTGAACTGGTCAAGCTCAGGACTTTGGTGGGTGGTCTGTAGTAGACTCCCACCATTGTGTCCCCTGTGCCGTGTTCCCCATGGATTTTAACCCAGAGGGTCTCCACTCACCCACCCTGGTCAGCAATATCAGCTTGCAGGGACGCGTACCTTTCCTTAACATAGAGAGCTACACCCCCGCCCCTTTTATCTACATGATCCCTGCTGTACAGGGTATAGCCATCTATACCCAAGGTCCAGTCATGGGTGGAGTCCCACCAGGTCTCCATTATCCCTATGACATCATAATTATTTGCATTAAGCAGGAGGACAAGTTCCTCCTGCTTATTCCCCAAGCTCTTGGCATTTGCGTACAGGCAGGCAAGTATCCCCTTGGGGGCTCTTGCCTTGCCCACAGATTGTACCAGGCCTAGGGCAAGGGTGGGCTCCTTTAAGTGCTTTGGCCCGCTGGCTTTGCAAGGGTTCCTCAGCGGGCCAGCAGTGGCGGTAGTCCCCCCATCCCCCAAAGGGCTTAGTTTAAAGCCCAATTGAGCAGGTCAGCCAGTCTGGCTGAGAAGAGCCTCCTCCCCAGGGGAGAGAGGTGGAGGCCATCTCTTCCCAGCAGCTCGCTGCCTCTCTCACTAAAAAGCGGGCTGTGGTCATGGAAGCCAAAGCCTTCCCGATGACACCAGCGCTGCAGTCTTTGGTTGACTACGTGGATCCTCCTCTTCCTCCTCAGCCCATAGCCCAAGACTGGGAGGATCGATGAGAATACCACCTGTGCCCCCAGACCCTTTAGCCCCGTTCCCAAATCCCTGTAGCGCCTCATGACCCGGCTGGGAGTGCTCCAAGCCACGTCATTGGTGCCCACATGAATAAGGAGCATAGGATACTGGTCTGTGGGCTGGAGGAGCTTAGGGATCTTCTCCACAATGTCCCGGATGCAGGCCCCCAGGAAGCAGCAGACTTCCCG
Source organism: Crocodylus porosus (assembly GCF_001723895.1). Classification (NCBI taxonomy): domain Eukaryota; kingdom Metazoa; phylum Chordata; order Crocodylia; family Crocodylidae; genus Crocodylus; species Crocodylus porosus. Next base: position 1,183,461 of record NW_017728910.1, on the reverse strand, counting down.
GACTAAGGGGTCGGAGCAGCAGATTGCCCCCTCAGGATGGAGTCTCCCACAACAAACACCTTACATTCTGTCTTGGGGAGAGCAGGGATGGTAGCTGCAGTTGAGCCTGTGTTGCCTGTGGGAGCTGGCAACTGAGCAGGCTCTGCTGGAGCAGCAAGAGATGCGTACCTGTTGCTAAGCTTTGGCAGGGCAGGGGCCTTGGTGCAGTGGACCTTAGGGCCCTTGTCCACCTTAGTCCATGCCCCTGACTAGACAAAGTGGGAGGTCCCGGAGTCCTCCTTTGTCCTGGAGGGAGACAGTGGTCTACCATCTGGCTCCCGGAGAAGGGCCTGGCAGTAGGAGTCGATCTCCTGCTCACAGTCCCTGATGGTACGCAGTCTCTGGACTGTGGCCTGGAGCTCCTCCAGCTGGCATGCCAGAGATCCCAAAAGGGAGCAGACCCCACACGGGTAGGTGACCATGCTCCCAGGCCCCAGAGCCTGAAAAAGGGACAGGTAGCCTTCGCAGCTGAGAGCCAGAGGCTCTGTCTGCATGGAGACTGGAACCACAGGCTCCGTCTGGGCAGCGGTCTCCAAGGTGCCCGAGCAGGGGGCCGCAGAGCCCTAGGGGACCCTGGGGGTGCAGGCGCATGCCCATCCATGTCATGCCTCTGGTAGGCTGGCTAAGGCCGGGACTGTCTACCCTGGAGGGTTCTCAGGCAGGGTCTCGGGCCCTCCCGTGCCCCCTCCTGCGCGAACTCCACACTAACTCGCACGACAGCAGATAAGCGCACCTGTTTGCGCAGCCTGTTCGCGTGGCTCCCTGGGGGGCTGGGCGAAGTAGGGGCCTGGGCAGGGCTTGACCCAGCCTGGCTCCACGTAGCTGCCTCCTCCCACCACAGGCCCTGCTTGCCTCTGACTGTGCTGGGGGTCAGCAGGGGACTCCGCAGTTGCTGGGGGGTCCCTGGGGGGCTTTGGGAGAGTGGGGGCACAGTGGGCTTTCACCCGCATGTCTCTTACCGCTCCAGAGCCTAACTGGGGCTTTTTTTTACTGTTGGCGGGCCCTTTTAAACTGCGCGCATGCACAGTGGGCCCACTGTTGGGGATAGCTGCTCTCAGGCAAGGGGGAGCCCTGCCTGGGATTTGGGGGGCCCTGCCCTACTGGAGGAGGATTGGTGAGTACCCCCTGCTACCGCTCTCTCCCCCAGGGGGGCTGGGCCAAGTAGGGGCCTGGGTGGGGCTTGACCCTGCTTGGCTCCACACAGCCACCTCCTTCCACTCAGTGAGGGGTTAACCCCCTCCCACCACGAGGCCTGCTTGCCTCCGGCTGTGCTGGGGGTCAGCAGGGGGCTCCACAGCTGCTGCGGGGGTGTCTTGGAGGCTTTGGGGAAGCAGGGGCTCCCATGACAGCAGAAATGGAGGGGACAGAGTGCAGCATGGGTTGTTGGCGGAGGGGGATGGAGGGGATGGTCACCCCCCTCCCCCCACTCCTGGGAGGCGGCAGCAGATGCTCATGTTTTAAGTGCTGTTAATGTGTTTTAATTGTAATGTGTAACTTCAATCTAATGTAGAAGTTCTCTAGTACATTTTTGCTGTGATTACCAACATGTGTGTATCTAGATGTTGTTTGAAATGCATCTGTCATTCTTGATGGGAAGTTATATAAACACACACACACACATATACATACACATACCACTAATAGATAGATGTATATATCTATAGTAGTGTTTCATTTTAAAATCAGCAGAAAATTAGGATTTTGAGTTATTTTTTTATGCAAAAATTGGGGTTGTTGGGGGGTTTTTTAAATCAGAGAAAACCAGGATTCCTTTTGTTGAACTTGGAGCTACTTGTGCTTATCGAGTCCCAGGCCACTGAACTTTGTGTAAGCATAGGTATGAGTGTTTTTATTAGATCAGAATTGCCATCAAAGTACAGCAACGCTAATCTCACGCTGCTGAAGTAAATCCCAAGGAAATATGCTGAAATGCCAAAGGGATAGTATTATTTCATGATATCTATTTTTCTGAAAATATTCTCAATAAGCTTTATGTAGTGGGTCTGTTAAACGCGCATTATTTTTACCGTAAACCAAAACGTAGCTTGTAGTGTGTGTATCTACATATACACACACACACACACACACACACACACACACACATATATACACATATACATAGTATATATGTATGTATGTATGTATGTATGTATGTGAGAGAGATCTACACAGACAGACAGACACCTATTAGTGGCGTTTCATTTTAATCATGGAAAAATGTGGATTTTGGGTTAATTTTTTTTTTTTTTTTAAATCAGAGAAAACCAGGATCTTTGGTAATATCATATGCATACAAGTCTTTGTAGGTTTAGCATGTAATTTGCCAAGTAAACCCTATTTTTATACATCTTCCTCATTCCTTCAACTTCATTTAAAACAATACGCTCCAAAAGGCTGGTCCATTTTACTCATTTGCAGGGTCATCATTAGATTTGGAGCCAGGAAAGAAATCCTCCTATCCTGCCTGCCACCACCACTTGAGTTTACAAGGGACCCTGGGGAGTTTTCTCCTTCCTTTGCTGTGTAGGATACAGATTACCTGTGCATTTCATCTATTCTCTGATACTACTGGCACTTCAGTTTGTCCTGGTCTCTACATGTGGCATACAGCAATTTAGTTTCCCTGGGGACCAGAAAGCTTTGGTCTAACTCAACATAAGGGCATATTGAGTTAATGGCACGTCATGTACGGGAGGTCAGACTAGATAATATAATAGCCCCTTCAAGAAAACTTACAGCAATCTGGGAAATACTTCAAAAAGTTCCCAAATTATGAAGCAGGTTTTTTATTATTATTATTAATTTGTGTGATACCAAAGCTAAACCAATTTAAAAAAAACTTCCACTTGGGTTTATTCTGTAATCGTCATCAGGGAGCAACGTTGCTGGATATTAATGGAAGGTTTGGAAGATACATAAGAGATAGCCAGTATGGTATTTCTGAACTTACAACTGCAACTCCGGAGTTTCCAAAGTCAGCAAAACTCATCTAAATTTTAAATGAATGCAGCAGAAAGTGTTAGATCACGCCTCCCACCCAGAGTATTCTCCAGACAGACAAACCAAGAGATGAAAGTGATCGAAGGGATTATAAGCAAACAAATATATGTAGGGGGAATGGCAAAGAATGTATGTATGGTAATAGCATGGTCCTCTCTGAAGGTATGACCCCCAGATGTATTGTTGGGTTCCTTTTGAAAAACCCTCTCCTATTCAAGGTTATAAAAACAAAACATCTTCATGTGCTGCAACACTATACCTACTCTTGGGCCCTTACCGAGTTGAAGATGGAATAGCAATATTAATGCCACAGTTCTTTGCTTTTGACTTACAATAGTTCTGATAAAGGACCTTTAAATAAATCTACTCCTCCTAAACAACTTTAGATTTAACTGGAACTTCGAAAGGAGTGGTTTAAATGTTATATTGACTTTGTTTCAATCAATTTTCAATAGAACAGGGGTCACTTAAATACAGGTATGCGTCACTGTTCCAGGATTCAGGCTCATTAGTCTGGGTGAAACACAACCAATCAAGAATGTACAACTGAAAATTTATTTTTACTGGAAAAATTATGAAAAGGTATCCTGCTTTTGTTTATGTAGAGTTGTATCAATGCCTTTAATATTTTACGATAACTTCGTAAGAACAGCCTTTCTTTGGGGTGGAGGATCCCAGGCAAACAGGTAAAGTAACTTCAGTAAAACTTAGTTGCAAAAATCTAGACATGCAAAGATAGAACATTCTGAGAGTTGGTTTGGCTTTATTTTCCAAGCCATCTCCTAATGACAAATACAGAAGCACTGCACAGTGCTGTCACTTACAAAAGGATATACTCCTGTGCCACGCTGCATGGGATTTTGCAGGTTTCTACAAGGATAGCAAATCTGTTTTCAAAATGTCAAGTTGGACCCCAAGCAAGCCCAATCAAGATCTAAAATCTTGTCATTTTAAATAGCTAGCTGAGTACCTGTGCCCAGAATTGTGTTAATGTCTAAATAGCTTATGGGAACATTTGTAAGATTCATCACTATTTTTGTCAATGCAAAAGCAACACATTTCAACTATGCTCTGTAAAAACCAACACTAATAACAAAAATATGGTGTTCATAGCTGTAGAGCACCCTCAACTCCCACTGGCTTGAATACATGCTGCAGCTGCTAAACACCTCTAAAAAAGTCAAATCCAAACACTTATTTCTGCCTTCATTGTGCCATTCTGTAATCTGCAATAGTATCTGCATGCCAGACACCTTGGCTGCCTACAGACATTGCATTTGTCTTAAGAGAAAGCCTTTTGTCCTGGGACCCTACTCACATGCAAAGCCTCTGTCTAGCTTCAAGTCCCTCTTAAGTAGGGTGACCATGGCTAGGGAGAGACATTCAAAAAAGCCTGAACCTGAATTGATTCAATTTTGCAGGTTAGTCTAACTTGGCTAGGCTGAACGGGTTTGAAACCAGACAAACATTCTCTCTGAACTCAGAAAATTCAGGCACGTGCCTGCAGTGGCTCAAGCTAGAAGCTGGGGGGTACCAGAGCAGCCCTCCTTTCTCTTCTGCAGAGAGCCGATGGCCAGGTCCCAGCAGGACTCTCTCATTAGGGACGTCTGCCTGCATGCTCCTCAGCTTTTCCCTGCCTGCTGCTCATGGGACAGGAGTGTTGCCAGGCCCCAGCCCCAGGCTAGCACTCTGAGCCAAAGGGGATGGGGGAAGAAGAGGATGTAGTGCATGCATCTGTTGATGATACGGAGCTTTTCAGTCTTCCTCCCTGCTTCATCATACTGTCTGCCGCAAACTGACAGGCAAGCAACCCAGCTGGGGGTTGACAGTGATAACAGTCTTTATCACCCATTAGCAAAACAATGGCCCCTCTCCATTACTTCAAACTTCTTAAACATCTTTCCGGCTGACCTGTGGATTAGCTCCAAACAGCCCTAAGCAGGCACTGCTCTGTCTGCCTGCCCCAGTGAAACTGGAGAGAGAGACACACACAGACACCTCTCAGCGTTAGCTAGCATACCATGGGCCTAGGGTCCACCGGGCAGGGGTCCATGCTATGGGAGATGAAAGGGAAGGAGAGGGAGATATCCTGCTTGAGTAGTGAGGGTGGGATAGGGCAAGGGGAAGCCAGGCAGAACTTCCCGTGTCTTCAGTCTCTGCTGGAGCCTTATACACCATTAGTTAGCATACCACATGCTGGCTATGGTCCATGTTGTGGCAGACAGGAGGAAGAGATCCCTGCTTAAGCAGCGAATGTTGTGGGGGAGCCAGAAGACCCTGCTGTTTGGATCACTGGCTAGGGAGCAGACGGGAGGGGCCAGCCCTGCTATGGAGCAGAGAGCTCCGCCCAGCCCAGAGAGCATGCGGGGATGCTGGGGGACTCTGATTTAACTTAAACTAGTAAGTGGTCTGGGACAGACATTGCATAAACCGGTTTGGCTCAAATCAGTTAAGTCTGATACTGCATTCAACCAGGTTTTATCTCCCACACAGGAGCAGTGGTGTCTGGCCACTCACCTGCCTAGTGTACCATGCCACTCCACCTCCCTGCCATACTCTGGCCTGTGACTTTTGGCAAACTGACTGGGACCTGGCTACAGAATCCTGGAGTGTCCCATGCAAACTGGGACAAATGGTCACCGTACTCATAAGTATGCAAGATAAAGTGTGTTAAACACTTTTTCCTGGGACATGACTGTTCATCTAAAGGGTTATTGCACTTTTTTCCTGGGACAAGCCTGCTAGGCTGTGTGCTCTCACTGGCAGAGAAGCAGCAGTGCAGCATGGAACAGCAATAAGTGTAAATGACTGTCCTGTGCCTGTTTTGATCCAAGTCAAACCCCAAGGTAATCTGACCCACGTCAAATAAAACATCTGTTTACAGCCCTGCAAAGCATGGTCACAGAAGCCCCTTCAACATTCCATATTTTCTTGCATACAACTGTAAGAGAAAATGACAATACAATCATAAAAAAGCAGATGACCCTTGAAAAAAGTAGATGACCTTTTTCCCTTAAGATTAAAGATCGCCTCTTGCTGACAGTAAGTGACGTGTACTTCTTGCTGACAGTAATGTGTAACCGCGAAACCAGTCTAAACTAGCCCAAGCTTGCTCTGTACCGTGTTTTGTAATTTTGTAACGGCAAGAGGAAAAACCTAGATGCTGCGCAACAACGTAGCAATGCAACGCTTAACATATAACTACCAAGCTGAAAACTCAGTTCAGGGAACTCTTTGTCTTTGTGACACTGAGTACCCCTCTGCAGAGCAATAAACTTAAGACAGACACTCCCTCGTTCTTTGCAAATTGATCGCAGCTGGGAACGAGCCCAGAGAGAGGACGTGGCCAGTGCTCCTTGGTATATGAGCACACCCTTCGGTGTATGGGTGTTACGCAGTAGCTGACCAATTTCCCCGACACAACACACCCCAGAATGTAATATGCACCTTGTCTGAAAGACAGAATGCAGAAAAAAAAGAAGATCTTTCCTTCTAGTAAATTACTGAGTAGCAGCAGGTAAGAATCTGGACCTACTCACTGTTTTGCTCCCAATGGATCCTGGCAGATTTTACTTTGTTTTACCTGTAAGTGACAGAACCTGCTCTTATCATATTTCTCCAACTGCACACCAATTTCCAACAGTTCGTTTTTGGAGGAAAAGATCAACCTCATTTAGTCTGTTTGGCAGACAGATCGTGCAAAGAGACTGAAAAGTAAATACACGTGTTCTAATATATACAATTATGTTCTAATATTACAGGATTACTTTGAGGTTTTTTAGATTACAGAATGGTATACATTATTGTTTTTAATTAATTGCAAAGCATTTCTTGGGATTTAAGCACCACTGTTGCTGCATCAATGAAATAACAAAGGAAAAAATCTGAATGCAAATGGCTACATACAGGTAAATGAAAGTCATACTGGTCAAGCTAATTTGATAACCAAGCTAAATGCACAGAATTAACAAACAGCATAACACATTATACTCAACACCATTAGAATGAAATAATCATTTCTAAAGATGTTATTTTGAACCTGAAAGAGTTCCTTTAGAGCGCCAACTTAAAAAATTATCAACCTAAATGTCAGAAAATGTGAAATGCAGATTTCTCTTAACTCGTTCTCTAGTTTCTAAATATTACATCATCCCTGGCACTCATTCATTGGCCTCCTATAACAGTCAGCATCACAGGCACAAATCTAGAGGTACTGTAATAAATTGTCTCTACTAATGGAATCAGAACAAGTGAATTGTGTCCTGTAGGTTCTATATTATTAACATTTAAAGTAAATTGCTCTTGAAGTAGTGAAGAATTTCTGGATAAAGAAGATCCAACTTCTCCCCCTACTTTTGCTACGAAGTCTCAAATAAGTCTTCAAGACACCAAAATATGCTATTTCCACAATTTGTTTCAATACAGCTACCACGGACTAGGTAAACTTTCACTGTTATATTCTACATTCCATTCCTCACGTGAAAAATCAAGGATGTTTCTTTATGTTAAGCATTTTACACTCCCATTTTTTAAGTAAAATATTGCAAAAGCAGAAGCGAAAGCACAGTCCATTCTGCATTGCTTAAATGACACTTTAGCTAGAATGGAACAACATTACAAAGCCTCAGCAATTTCAACCCAACCTATGGAAAAGCAGAGGGATCATGTCATTTACAAAATAATGGTGTCAGGAAGTTTTGCTTCCCTCTGGCCCACTGTTTCTTACACTGTAGAAGTGGTGACCTAAGCCAATGTACTCATTGTAGAGATGGCTGACTGACCCTTAACTTTAAATGGGCTCCTGTTGTATCACACTATGAAATATATTGTTGCACAGATTTCCAAAATTTACATTTCATTTTGTAATTATAAGAGCCTTCAGAATGGACTATTTCTCCTTGCAGAAGTTATCTGCTAGGGTGTGCTTGTACATACACAGAAGATGCATAACAAGTTAATTCATCACATCATCCTGAGTGTTTCCGGTTTCCATGTGACTGATAGGACAAAGATAACTTACGGTCATCTTCCAATATACCTGAAAGAATCATCTCTACCATCTGAACTTGATAGACATAGAAACATGCATGGCACATAGTCCTAATATATAATTCCACAGTTAATATGCACTGCTCCCAAGAAAACAATTACAGTGGGTTAGAAACTTGTGATGTATACCACATAGAGCAGGGGTGCTCAATCACTGGCAAAATCCGACCTGTGGAGCTACATCATCCAGCTCACAGGGCTTCTCATGGGTCTGAAAATTCAGTAACAGAAGCAGGGGCAGAATTAATTGCTGCTCCCCTGCTGCCAAATTTCCAGAGTCACAGGGAACCCTACAGGTGAATAGAATAGGCCCACATGCTAGATCAGGCATGGAGCACAGGGCCCAGCTGAGAGCCTGAAGGAACCAACCCCATAGATCTGGCCTGTGGACTGACACCACTGATCTAGTAGATGGACTCTGTTCTAATCCCAATCTACGTTCCAAGTTCCTTGGTTCCAGCTCCATTGACTCACCATCTAATAACCCCTCACCACCTGTGTGTAATGGAATATCACTTCATTCATCTACTGCATTGAGGTGCTGTGACGATTAATGAATATTTGCAAATGTAAGCATAAAACTGAGTTTGGTTTTTGTGTATGTATGAAAAAATGACTGACCAATCTCCTTGTGATTTATAAAGGACCATTTTTATCACACAGCAAATTTAAGAAGTGTTGTTTGGCTCCCCTCCTCCCTTCTTTTTACTAGACAGACAACCACTCCTCTACCCAGAGAATAAGGATTACTACACAATATTAAGAACCCAACCTGAAGCCTACACAAGTCAATAAAAATCTTTCCACTGAATAGGATCACACCTAACGGCACCACATAATTGATACCCACTCACCCATCTTGAAACTATACCAGCTTTTCTTAAAACTATACCAGCATGAACAGAGATATGAACCGTATGCCTAAAGGATGATTCAAGTATGAGTATACATTTAAATTGTTCTTTAAAACCTTCACAGTCCCAATCTGTACTTTGCATGGGTAATTTGGAACACTGCTCCACCAAAATACTAGATGTATTAGGCAATATTTTGAGCTAACTGACTGCCAATTTAAAAAAAAAATCCAGATTTTTCAGCTGTGCAACAGCAATATCATTTTAGGATTGGGAAAAAGGAGGGAAACAGTAAGTAGTAGTAGTGCTTAAAATGTTTTCTGTGCAAGACACAATATCTAAAACTTCAAAGCTTTTCACTTTTGCATATCTTGCCTCTGCCTCAGTATCTAGATTTTCAAAACTGAAGTCTAATATTATTTTCCTTTAAATAATTTATTAGCTAATTCACTAAGGACAGATATACCATACTAAATTTAAGACTGGATTGAGTTTACAGAATTAAACAGATTCCTAACAAACAAACATTTTAGTAATTTAGAAAGGCTTTACCTACAAAATGAAGAGTGCATAAACTATTATGATCAGCTACAGAATTCATATGCTTATTTTTCTAAGCATATGGGGAAAATGAAGGAACAAAAAGAAGGGAAATGCACAATATAATATCAAAATTCAGACTGAAAGCAGAAAGCTGTGCCAATAAGAGGAAGAAAAGCACACTCCTGAAATAACTTAGAATTGCATACGTCAATGCGGATTTGCAGTATTACCTTTATCTTTTCTCTCAGAGTTTTCTCTCAAAAATCTAGATGTCTTATCTGACAAGCATTAATCATGTCTCTAATTTCAGCATAACTGAAGAGTATGAGAAATTAGAAGCACCGTACTGGGTCAGACTGGTGGTCCATCTAGCCTAGCATACTGTCTCTGACAGTGGTATGAACAGATGCTTTAAAACAGGTGATCAACCCTCAGCCTATAGGCCAGATCCAGCCTGCAGAGCTGTATCATGTACTTTCTCTTGTTATTGTTAATTGGTCTCCTGCTAATTTCAGCGGGCATTCCCCTAGTTCTCGTCTTCTGGGACTTGATAAACAACAATTCCCTACTCACTTTGTCCACACCCTTCACAATCTATGGACTTCTATCATGTTGCCCTGTGCCCCCTCCCCCATCCTTTGCCTTTCTAAACTGAAAAGCCCTAGTGGCTTTTGTCCCTCCTGACATGGCAACTGCTCCATAGCCCTGGTCATTTTAGTTGCCCTTCTCCATATCTTTTCTGATTCTACTACATCCTTTTTGAGGTGCAGAGACAAGGACAGAACACAATATTCAAGATGTGGCTGCACTATGGGGAATTGTATAGTGGTGGGTTGATGTTTTCTGTTTTGTTTTCAATGATACCCAATATGTTGTAACAGCTGCAAAGGCTTACTTGGCTGCAAGCTGAGTGGGTGAGCTGTGCCTAAAAGCTTTGCAAGACAGGCAGCAAAAAGTTTGCAGAAGGAGCAATAGCTTTTCCAAACAGATAGTATCCTATGCACAGTGCATGCTTTTTACTGGGGCATTTGAACTGTGACCAGAGCCCCCATTGCAAACGCCAGGCTCTGACTGGCTACTGTGGAACCATTAAAAGCTGAGGGAGGGAAAAGCAGAGAGGGAGAAGCCAGAGAACAACACCAACCTGGAGAGAGGTCAGAAACTTAGCCCACTTCCTTCTCCTCCTCAGGCAGAGAAAATGATGCTGAGGTTTGCTGGAGACCACACATCAGGACAGAGGAGAAGCTGATTCCCCACCCAGGTCAAGGCAATCAGGGACACAGGTACCCAGGGAAAGAGTGGGGAGTGGTTGGTAAACTGTCTGGGAGTGGGGAGAAATGAAGGGAAGCCTCTTTTCGAGCTGGAAAGGCTTGTACTATAGGAACAGAGATCTGCAGAGAGAATTCACCATCTGCACACGGAGGTGCTGGGGGGGAGAGACACCCCAGAGAGGGAGCAGGCTGTAGGAATCCCAAATTCATGCTGGTATGTGAGGGGACACTTAACACCTAGTGCTTTCAGGAAGTGTATTTTTCAGAAGGAAACTGAAGAAAAGAAGCTTATTACCTACAGACTTGTTTTTTGCTGAGTTACCAAGAAAGATCAAGGAGTCCACTTTCACCAGAGCAGAAGAAGCCTCGCCTCTGCCATCTCGTGGTGGGTCATAGTTAAAGTTGTGTTGTCAGTTATTGTTAATGGGAAAGGGATTGTGACCAGTAGACCTGCCCGAGGGGGTTCCCAGGGCTACTGGCACCCTGAGAATCTGAAATTCAGCACATCACCCAGCCTAGCGTGCCAGCACAGGTTACACTTTAATTAGCTTTTCTCAGTCATTGTTGCAAATTGAGCTAATCTTTTGAGAAACCTATCTACAATGACTCCAAGGTCTCTTTTCTGAGTTGTAAGAGCAAGTTTTTACTTGCACTTACCTACTTTTTCCAAGCAATAGACACAACAACCACAGGAACGGCATGGAAAATTAATATTCCAGGTTGGTGTTGTTCATATTCAACCTGGGGGAAAGTGGGCAGCGGGGTCCCCCAGGGCTCGGTCCTAGGGCCTGTGCTGTTCAATTTCTTCATCAGCAATTTGGACAACGGGGTAAAATGCAAACTGTTTAAATTTGCTGATGATACCAAAATTTGGGGTGAGCTGAGCACTCTAGTAGGGGGGGAAAGACTGCAACAAGACCTGGACAGGTTACAGGAGTGGGCTGACATAAATAAGATGCATTTCAATACTGACAAGTGCAGGGTGCTGCACTTAGGCAG
>NW_017728910.1:1166893-1171132 GCF_001723895.1 Crocodylus porosus | reverse complement strand
GGGGGGCGGACTTGAAGACCTACAAGGTCCCTTCTGACCCTATTTCTATGATTCTATAAAGGCCCTCTGCACTATGTGCTACCCAACCCCTTCCTTTGCAAGGCATTGTCTCCACAGTGCTGTAGCTGCACTGGCACAAACCTACATGGACCAGCTTTATACTACTACAGCTTACCCTGATTTCAAACAATGGTATTAAGAAATAGCATCTCCCTAAAATAGATAACACACACAAAGATAATGTATTGTATTAGTTAGGTCTTCTGAAAGATGTGCTGCATTGCTTGGGGTGGGGGGGAAAAAAGAGGACTAGTATGAATAAGAACATTTCTGCTTTCAAAATGATTATTCAGAATAGAGATTTCATTACTCTGGAAAGCAGAAAATACTGAACTTTAAGTCTGTGAATGCAAAAAAACAAACAGTTCTGGAATGACTAGGCACAAGCAACAAAAACCCCACCAGGTGCTTGGGTGGTCATGAAAATAGTAAATGATTTGGTTTTTTCCCTTTTGTGAAGAATCCCTTTTACCTGTACCTTTGTAGATCCTAAAGAGAGTAGAATTAGTCTCAATCTATATTAAGAAAACCAGATTAGAGGTTTCTCCAACAGACTAGATTGGAAATTGGAAGTCTTAACAGAAAAATTAATACTAGATGCAACATGATAATATTTTAATCTAGGAGACCTAAGGCTTGAGAAAAGCCATACCACCCACTCCATGTTCGCAGAAGGTGGTGAAACCCATCCGTATGGTGGAAATTCCTCAAAGTGATGCACTAATTTCTGAGCTTAGAATTCAAGTTCAGTTGTTAGATTTCTTAAATTGCTTGACAAAACTTGTAGAAAATGCTATTAAAATAGCTAAATCCCATAAAGTCAAAAGGGGCTACTCATATGAGTAAATCGTAAAGGAACTAGCCCTAATGATAGAATATATTATTCAGTTCAAGTCTAATGGCTTAACTCTGTGTTAGACAGGAATTAATGTAAATTGTATTTTGTTCAGAGAGGGTTCATCATCTTGCCATTCTAGAAGTATTAAAAAGGGAGCAGAGGGAATAAATGTAGGTACCACACTTTCATTCACAACCCCTGCCAGTTTAGGTTTTCCCTTCCTGTGTTATTGTATGAAAGATCCAGACAGTGCCTACTACACTTGAATTCAAGTACAAAGTACTGTCAAGTGTTTAAAATAAACACCACAAGAGACAGAAAAGGTTAATTTCCTCAAATCTGTTCCTTTTATAGTAATCTTGGGTTTTAAAAGCAATCACAGTAGGTAAACACATTCAGACAAAAAGTGCGATTTGTAAGCATTCTTTCAACCACCCCTATTCTGACAAAACAGTTCTTTAAACTGTACAACTCACTTTGCCTGAATAGTACTTTTAGTCTATTTTATTACTGGATTTCAGGAACAATTCTAATTTTGACCCACATGCTTACTGAAGTTCAGAGAAATACAGAAATATTGGAGGACACAGAATGCAGGCCCTGGAACCCAGCAGATTTCATTCTTGTACTGACTTATGGCAAAAACAGATCCAAGTCAGAGGGCTTGAGAATTCATTTTGAGGGTGTTGCTAGTTCTGGGTGGAGTATGAAACCAAGAAAGGATGGAAAAATGGTTTGCAACACAAGCTAATCAAAAGCAAGTACTACAGTTTACTACTACAGTTTCTTGAATTAAACATAATATCACCTTCCAAAAATAATTAGAGAGACTAGAATGATGCTGGTAACGTTACTTCATACTGTACATGCTTGGTGGAACACACGTTACATTGCAACATGTGCACATGAAATGAACTAGTATCTCCCTTTAAGCCACGTTTCAATAAATTCTCATGACAAATAATAATAGGCCTGTTGCAGTTATTTTTGCTTGCTAATAACACCCATGCAATGTGTTCTAAATATTAACCATCTGGACACTTGCTGCTTTCATTCTTGTCACAACTGGCCACATTTATAAATGTATCTGCAAAATTCAATCCACTGCCTACCTAAAAATATGCAACATTCTAGAGCTAAAATTGATCTGTGCATATTGTTACAGTTTAGTTCAAACCTAGTTCTGTGAGCTTGGTCAAGTTGGCCTGGAGAAAAATGTGACACAAACACTTCTAATACCTAACCTACACAGGTAGGTAGACAATACACATGGCCTAAAGGGTGGAGGGAGCAACAATGATAAGAAATTCAGGGATGCTTACAGAGTTGGTGATAAGCCAGCTTTTATTTCTCTCATTATTCCAACCCCATCCAAAAACAGCAGTGACCTAAGGGTACCACCTGATGGCCAGTTAGGTGACCCATGTGAATTAGCAGGTGGTCCAAGTCTAATTCAGAAGGACATGTGCATGTCTTTGAGTCACCATCCAGATTAACATTAATTAACATGAATAGCCTGGTGCTATTCTTACCCAAGAAACTTCACACAGTGTGCCAGGATACTCAAGGAATATGGAGAAACTTACAGAGTAGGTGTAGCATGAGCAGTAGCAATGAAAGCTTCATCCCCAGGTTATACTACCAACTTTCATAAGCATTTAATTTCACCAAAAAAATAACGTGGGTGAAGGGTGGGAATTGGGAGTGCTAGAGGAACAGTACCTCTGTCCACCAAGAGCAGAAATGGTAGGAAATGAAAATATATTGCAGCGTGCTGTCATGACAAACCAGGGTACTGTGAGCCTGATCCAAATTGAAAACAGAGCCAACAGAAAAGTGAAATATGCTCTTTGACTTATTTCAACTTTAGTTTCATCTACACAGTGATTTACAGAACCCAGGACACAAAGGGCAGACTTTTATCCAGCCTTCAACTGCCAGAAGAATCACCTTGAAGAAGAAGTTCTGAACATAAAAGAAATAAGGGTGAGACAGAAAAGTCTGACAATCAATTACTCTGGCTGTCAATATTTCTGCATCCTATATTTTTTTTTCCTTTTCCCAGAGAAGCATCAACATATTGCCAATCCTGAATTACTCTCTCGGTCCTAAATATAGATATTAACCAAAATTCTACATGCATTCATTATGTCACTCAAGAAAAGAACAACATAGTGGCCATGATCAAATATTAGGATATTTCAAAGCAAAAAGTGCAAAGCCCCTTCCCTATTGGTTAACTAAAATCTGGAAAAATAATTTTTTTTCAAATTTCTGAATCCCCTGAGCAATATTTTCCTTTAGAATGAAACATCACTCAGAGATCATTGCTTAATAGCTACAAAAATACTTCTAAACATTAAACTCTCATGTGAGATGCCCTTTGAACTAAAAATTACTGAGACTAATTTCTACAGCCTCTGCTTTCCATATGGATTACCTGCAAGTATTTGAACATACCAACACACACTAAGAGCAAGTTGCAGTCTTGGGGACTGCAATTGTTAATTTTAATTGTAAAACTGGAAAGCAGGTTTTGTTAAAACTTGCTTTAAGGGGAAAAAACACACCCCACCAAACTACTGTAATAGCACAATATCAATGTGTATACGTCCCTAAAGTTTTAACCTAAGAAAACATAACGCCTCGTGTTATTTTAGTGACCTTGCCTGGTTAATGCATAATCAGTATTCCTCTTTTCCCCTGTCCTTTCCAGAGCACAGAGTTATGGTTTGTTTTTTTAAAAATAACTCTCTCCAAGGACAAATTACTACAATTTGGATGAGGTCACAGTAGCAAAAGAAAAGTCTCACAGGCAAAACGGTTTACAGGTGACTAGCTTTAACCCATAAGGAAGAAAAAAACTCTATGATTAACTAGAAGGTGAGTTAAAAATAAAAATAAAAAAAGTCCCATGACAAATTGAACAGAGGGGGAGAATTTTAACAAGCAATTATTTTGCAAATAACGACCTGTTAATTGCAGCCTAGCCTGCCCAGGGAATGCCCTCGTGACTGTCCCTGCTGCCGGGACCCCAAGTGCCGAGGCCGGGTACCTCCAGGTTTGGGCTCGGCAGCTGACACCGGTCCCTGCTGCCATGCAGCTCCCCTGCCTACAGCGCGGCAGCCTCCATGAAGACGGAGCCGGCGCTGTCATCTCCCCCCGTGCTCGGGCCAGGGCGCAGCACAGCCGGGCAGCTCCCCCTCCTCTCCCCGGGGCAGGCAGCGGTCCCGCCGCCCGGGCTCCCAGCCCCGAGCCCCAGGCTGGCTGCAGAAAATGCAAGTCAGGGGCGGGGGTGCGTTTCCTCGCAAGCCGACATTTTTCAAAAGTTTAAAAGGATT
>NW_017728910.1:1162530-1166793 GCF_001723895.1 Crocodylus porosus | reverse complement strand
CTCACCTCTTTCTGCTTGGGGTCCTGGGGGTAGACGTCGGGCGGTCCCAGCCGGGGTCGTTTCAGAGGTCTCTGCTCATAGCTGAGAAGCCCGAAGGCGGCCATGATCTCTCATGTTAGCCGGCAAAATGAATGAGTTGGAGACGGAGCAGGCTCTGAGCACCAGGGAGCAGCACTTGGCAGACAGGCTCCCTCTCTCCGGCCGCCTCTCTCTCTCCTACGAGGCAGACAGGCGCAGGTCGGAGGCTGCCGTCTCCTCGCACGCGCGCAGAGCCCTCATCCCCGCGCCGGGACTGGCCCCTGCAGCCTCCCGCCTCCCTGCCGGGCCGGGACGAGTGGTCACAGCCGAGCCACTGAGCATCACGTCCTCCTACTCCTACAGAAATGCCCTGCCTTTCCCTCCAGTCCCCAGAGGAGGGGTGCTGCTAAGTCTCCTGCTTGCGGCACAAAGGCAGAGCAGGAGCCTTGCTCCCCTGAGAGGGGCTTCAACTCCGCCGGGGTCAAATGAGTCCCGACATGCAGAGAGAAGGCATCTCCCCCTGCCAAGGATGGGGCACATGGGCTGGTTGCAGCAAATTGCCTAAGCCTGGGGGTCAGGCCCAAGCAAAACTTCTTTGAAAAGAGTAAAACTGCGGTGCTGGGATTTTTGAAGGACGAGAGCTCCTCGGCCTTTCAGAGGTTAAACACTTAATATCCAAAGTGTTTCTGTCTCAGCAGCTACCCCAAGGAGGGCCCTGCAGAGGAGCCCCGCTAAGGTTTGTCCCACTGGTACAGGAGACGCACAGCTGCGGCTTGCGCAACAAGCAGGTGGGGATCTGGTGAACTCTGGCAGCAGCTATGCAAGGGGACTGCCTCCCACTGCTTCCAGACCAAGCCAGGGTCTCCAAGCGCCTCCACTACAACAAACTAGCAGCTCTTCAGAATGTAGGCAACTCACAGTGGCTTTAAGCTTTCTGAGCTCCTGTGTTTGGTGGGTGCATTTAGGTGAGGTGATAAAAAGCCATCCCCAGCTGTTAGTTATAATACCTAGCTTTTTTTTTCCATCACTAGAGCTCAAAAAAACTCTGCAACTGATTTAAGCAATGCTAACTCCACTTCATAGATGGGGAAAGTGAGAGACAAAGCATTGAAGCAACTAGTCTCTGGTAAGCAAGCAGATAAATCAGGACTGGAACCTGCATCTTGTGAGTCTGGTAAGGACTCCAGCCACTAAGCCACACTGACTTCCTGCCTGGTCCTTTGCAGGTTATCTCCTCTGCCCCTTATTTTGAAGAATGTTACTTGGCCCCAGAACTATATAATTTAGTGTGGTGTCCCTCCACTTTCACTGTGTTGTAGTCTAGTAATTCCAAAATCATTTCAAATTTGAGATTTTAAGAGGAAAGAACCCTACAGCATCTTAAATTTCTTGGATGGATGGATTTTTGCATAGTCCTATTTCAGGTCTTCATCTTTCATATTGCATCCCACATCTGGACCATGACAGAGCTCTTTCAGGCAGATGTGTTTTGAAGAAGAGAGTCCACCAGCTTTTAGCCCTGTCCTCTGGCACTGTATATTGTAGGTGCTGGAAAAAAAGCCCACAGCTGTTGCGGCAGATCTGCCTCCCGGAAGGGGAAATTAAGGGAAGGGTAAAGGGGGCACAGGCAGAAACTCCTCAGCTGTTGTGCATGGTCCCCTTGCTTTGTTTCTGTCACATGACACTGGTAAACAACCACCACAAGACTTACTAACTCACCTGGCCATTCATTAGTATAAGTAAAATGGTATTTTCCCTGTCTCATTCTCTGTCTTGAATCTGTAGCTCTCACTCCTACCTTCCTCTCCAGTATGGTTTTAAAGAAGTGGCATACCATATCTACACAGTTCCTTCATCTCTATGGTATTCTATAAAAATAAAGCTCAGAAAGTATTACTAAATTGATAAACAAATTGTAGACCTAGACAGGCCAGACTTAGTTATTTTCTAGCCTTGAGGAAGATCTTGTCCATTTGATTTAGCTGGATTATTAAATCCCAAAGGTATGACTACTGTCCAGGAGTAGTGATTCTTTTCAGCAGAATTTTTTCCTTTCACTAAACCTGTGGAGTACATTGCAGTTTTTCACTTGTCAAAGAATAAAACCTTGACTCAGAATGTATTCCCACATAGAGATCATAGGGATAATAATAAAAAACTGAATTGCATCTGTTTAATTTCCCAGGACAAAGTACATTGTGGGCCAAAAATTGAAGTCCTTACTACAATAACTATGGTCAGAGTCAATGGAGTTTTGCTTCAGTGGGAACTGCAAGATTTGTGCCTGTAGAAATAGCAAACAATTGTAGTTTACTGTATTAAATGCCACAATAGACAATAGTGTAACTTTTTTCCCTGCAATTAGTGGGGAGCCTGAGTGTGTTGAGGTGACCAGACAGGATTAGACTGTCACTTTACATGGAGTATAAGTGCACATACACCCAGAAGGTGCAGTGAACACTTGCACTTGAGGGTCAAACTAGACAACAATCTGGGAATCAAGGAATCTCTGTTAGTTATTCCACCTCTTTTCAGGAAGCCTTTCTATTCCCATGGGGCATTCAGCTAGCACCTAAGCCTCACAAGTGATGAGGCAGTTATGAAGCCAAACCATCTCTCAACTACTTACCCAGTAGCATGTACGGTAGACAAGTAGGCCCGGTAACTCCCACCCTCTTCCTCACGGCTGGCATCACATTCTGGTGAAGGCCAACAGGAGGAATAAGGGAAATCTTCCTCCCATTCTTCCCAGCCCTTCCATTCCTCTGCCTGAGTTGGACCTGAAACAACCAGGACGAGAGCCAGTCCCATTCCAATGATGAAAAGCACGGCCATCCAACTGGCCATGGCTCCTGCACAGCCACCACTCCCCCCGCTGCTGCTACAGCAGCAGTGGCACCCAGGATCCCCATCCCTCCCCCAGTTTCCCTTTCCTACCCTCATCCCTACCCTCAGGCAGCACAATAGGATGGGCCTGGGCTGCCTGCACTACATGCCTGGTGAGGGAAGAAGCTGACAATGCTGTGCACATAGCAAGGAAAAGAGCCAAGGAGCTGTGCACATTGCACATGTGGCAGAGGAAGGAGCCAGGCTGCCTGCATGGGAGGCAGGAAGATAGGATGGGGCTACTTATGTGTCAGGAGAGAGCTAGGTTGTCCACACAGTGTGCCTAGCGAGTGAGGGGAGAAGTGATTCTGTACACATGGGGGGGTACCTGCATGGCAAGCAGCCCACAAAGCTGTGGCCCCCAGATCTGTAGACCATACTGTGTTTAGGCCCTGGCAGTTCAGAAGCTGGACAGCTCTGATGTAAAGGACTGCAGAGAGACCATGTGCAACAGAGAATAGGACCACAAATTGAGGATTAGGAGAGCTGAATTCCATTCCAAGCTCTGTCACTGTGGCCTTGAGCAAGTAATTTATTTCTTTCACATCTAAGATTTGCACCCGAAGATTACCATGTAAGTGCTAAGCACCTTCCTTACTAGACATCTATACTTTGGGCTCTCATAGGCGACTCATAGGGGGAACACCCGGGGGGGGGGAAGCACATGCCCCCATGAAACTGGCCACCACCGATGCCGACGCTTCTGTGGGTGGTTGCCAATCACGGCTCGACAATGACAACACTAGCACTAGCTTCTGCAGGCAGTTGCCAATTGTTGCTTGCAAACCCACTGCCTGCTGCTGATGCCACCGGTGGCTTCTGCAGGCGGTTGCCACTCACCACCCCGCTGCCAACACTGCTGCCCGCAAATTGTGCCCCCCCAGTCTCAGAAGGCATCAGTCATTCATGTGGGCACCTATGGAACCTAAATTGAGTAATCCCATTGATTTTAATGCATAAAAGCCACAGGACATCATTTGTCTGGAAAACAGTGTGCCTTCCTACACTGGGCATGTCTACACGAGACACCTTACTGTGCAGCTGAGAAAATTATTGCATAATAAGCATCACAGTCTACACATGCAGACCCCCAAATTACTGCACAGTAATTTGTAGGGCTGTGCAAAGCTTTGGTAGTTGATTTGATTTGGAGGAGATTCAGCCCAATTCGGGGACCGAATCTCCAAAGCTGAATCGAATCAGGAGACCAACTAAAAGCTCCAAATCGATTTGAAACATCCAAATTGATTCAGCAATGCTTTGGAAAAGATTCAGCCACTTCAGAGATTCAGCCATAGACTAAATGGGCAGCTGACACAGCTGCCTCCAGCTAGTAAATCTATGGGGGAGGGAGGAGAG